>NW_015090783.1:619582-676470 GCF_001431845.1 Calidris pugnax | reverse complement strand
CAGTCCAGAGAAATTCAATTTTGCATCGCGCTGTGACAGGCACAGAATATTTAAGCTCGAGATGCCGGTTTTCCCCCCATCACTCCATGTTGTTGCCCGTCCACCATCACCAGGCTTCCCGCAGAAATTCAAGGGGCAGCGACCATTTGGCTTTTCTGTGGTACCTGCTTTGTGCAGAGCGGTGGTTTCACCAACTCGTACCAATACAGAAAAATAATAATAAAAAAAAAAGTCTCCTCTGTCCTGTTAAAAAATCCATGTACATATTGGATTAGTAAGAGCAGATGTAATAAGAAAACCAAGAGCTAAATTGATTTATAGCCATGGTTACTCAAAACGCTCAGAGTTTATTCCTAGAAATGCTCTAGAAATCCCACAGGATTCAAATGTAATAAAAGGGAGCGGTGCTTTTAGGCAGGCATTATTTATACACCTTGCTTGTAAAGCAACAGTTTCCCATGCAGCTGGAAGAGTTGTGGGTGTCAACACACAATGGTAAAAAGATAAGAAATATTTAACATCTTTCTGAAATTAGCATTTTTTTTTCCCCTACAGTTTTGACTGTTAAGCTGCTTGCTTTGTTTTACCTCACAGGCCCAAATAATCTTGTGGTTAACACATTATTAGCTGGATGACAGATACCAGCCAAAACGGGCTCAGCACAAAGAATTTTTCCAGTGAAAATACTTGCCCTAGACAGAGCCAGAGGTTTTAAGGAAACTACATTTTTTTTTTCCAATCAACTTTAGTGAACTCACAAGACACTTTGCTGTTTTGCAGCCGCAGAACCGAGAGAGAAAGATACAGAAGATTACTGCAGACCAAGAGTCTCTGTAGGAGACAGGAGCACCTGCAGCTCACACTGCAACTGGCACAGATTTTAGGACCCTTTACAGTAAAAGCATAGGTCTGTTTCACTGCCCGCGATGGGATAACTAACATTACCTAAGATAAGCTAAGAAAAAAGCTTTTAATATATATACAAATATATATATGTGTATAAAATCCACTAGCATACCCCCTCCCTGCATTTAACCAAACTTTAGGGCACTGTTTCTATACATCTTCTGTATCTTTTGGTTGGTCCTACTGGACCTCAAGCAGAAGGCCTCCAAGTGCTACCAGACTAGGAGAAGTCCATCTTTCCTGATGGACCTGAAGATCCAAAATACGACTTGAAACTAACTCAAGTAAGCTACAGCCAGCAAAGATTGCCTACTCGACAGTGTTTCATCAGCACACTTTGCATTTTAAAGGAAAGTTAGCAAGAAAAAGCACAAGGTAGTCTGGTAAGAGACAGCGTATAACACATCCAGGTCACTGAATAGTTGGGTTTTTTTTAAAAGGACATTACTTCAATGCTTTTTCAGCTAAGAATGTTTACAGTGCGCAGCAGTTAGTCACTATTTATGTGGCTAAAGGTTAAGAACTATTAAAGAGCCTGCAGTGTTTTGAAGTGGCAGCCATGCTGCGGGGTCCTGCTGGCGAAGGTGGATATTTTGATATTCAAGGATATAAAAAAAAATAACAGTTCCGTGGGCAGAGATGGTTTCCAAGACATGACAGGAACATACTAAACTACATTTTGGGGTGACATGACATGCTTGGAAAGCAGAGTATGAATAAGACTTGTGTTCATGTCTGCAGTAATGACTCAAGGGCGGTTGCAGTTTGACTTGTTTTCTTCTTCAATGTATTCTTTGTTTTGTTAAGCTCTGTTTGGCTTTCATTGTGCCCTCCCTTTTTTGTTTGTGGAGCATCTTTGTTAAAAAAAAAAAAAAAAAACAACACATTAAAAGTAAATATAACAGTGACCCAATATAAAATAGTTCTGGCAGAAGTGACCACCAGAGAACCTGCGGGTTGGTTTCCAGAGAGCAAACTACCCAAATTTCCAACATAATGTGTTTACACTGCCATTATGGCACATCATTCCCTTCTACACTCTTCTCTGATAGCCCACCGTTCCCAATGTTCTATATGTATTACTTTATGGTTCGACTCTACCCATTTCTCCCTTTTTTGGCTATTCCCTACCATGACAGCCACTAGTTTGGCTGCAAGTGAGGTTGTGACAAAGGACGGCCACGAGTTGATGTGGCTGTAGAAGCGTTCAGGGTTCAAAAATCACTTGCTCCATGGTCAAGAAAGAAAAGCAACAATTTCTAATGGAGAATCGCGTTCTGTTTTGCCTTTTCTGTCCACGTTGCAGGTTAAAGCTGCTCTTTTTCAAGGCTACTATTTTCATTCAGATTTGTGACTGCATGTGCAGGCTGTATTTGCATATGAAGATGAATGAGCCCGATAAGATCATTACTTACCAGGAAGTGCTACGTGATGTAACATTTCCTTGATCTAACCTGCTGTTAGGTGGTGTGCTCTCTTCCTTGAGCTACCCAGGGTGATCCTCAACAGCATTCAACAAGATGAAACACGCGTGCCTTCAGAGGGACAACCAGCACAGACACTCATTTATTTTAAGCAAAACCAGCTGCTAGAGAAGCTCACAGAACTGAGCATTTCTACACATGTGTTTTCCTCTTCCTGAAGACTTCTGTCATTTTGTCCCATCGTTCCTAACCCTGTTCTTGGAGACTAAAGCTGTGTGAACAGTGCTATGGGCACAGGGATCTCCAAACGCTTGGAAAAACATTAGGAGAACACATCAGGTGCTCTAACAAATGGGAAGCACTTCCCAGAGAGATACAATATTAGTCCGTAATCAAAGCTGCCATCAGTTTTAACTAATGAACATGGTACTGGCCAAACTAGAAAGAGATACGTACACGATAATGAGCAAAACCAAAGCCCAAGTTCCAAACCAACCAGGCAGGACAATTGCTGCTTACTTCTGCCTTTCCTCCCCACCCCAGTGTCACCTTCTTGCCTGCAGCCCCTCGAACTCACAGCTGGGTTCCAAGCAGAGACCCAGCTCCCATCAGATTTTGATCCCCGCTTGCACTTTTGTCATAGAATCACAGAATAGTTTGGGTTGGAAGGGACCTTTAAAGACCATCTAGTCCAACCCCCCTGCAACGAGTAGGGACATCTTCAACTAGACCAGGTTGCTCAGAGCCCCATCCAACCTGACCTGGAACATTTCCAGGGACGGGGCATCTGGGCAGTGTTTCACCACCCTTATTGTAAAAAATGTCTTCCTTATATTTAGTCTAAATCTTCCCTCTTTTAGCTTAATATCATTCTCCCTTGTCCTATCACAACAGGCCCTGCTAAAATGTTTGTCCACATCTTTCTTGGAGCCTCTTTAGGGACTGGAAGGGGCTCTAAGGTCTCCCCAGCGCCTTCTCTTCTCCAGGCTGAACACCCCCAACTCTCTCAGCCTGTCCTCACAACAGAGGGGCTCTGGCCCTCATATCAATTTTGTGGCCTCCTCTGGACCCATTCCAACAGGTCCATGTCTCTCTGAGGCCCCAGAGCAGGATGCAGTGCTCCAGATGGGGTCTCACCAGAGCAGAGGAGCAGAATCCCCCCCTTGCCTTTCTGGCCACGCTGCTGGGGATGTAGCCCAGGATGCAGGTGGCTTTCTGGGCTGCCAGCGCACATTGCCAGCTCACGTCCAGCTTTTCATCCACCAGCACCCCAAGTCCTTCTCAGCAGGGCTGCTCTCAATCCCTTTTATAGCTATTTCTTCCCAATTTTTTCACCAGAGCAGAGGAGCAGAATCCCCCCCCTTGCCTCTCTCAGCCTGTCCTCACAACAGAGGGGCTCTGGCCCTCATATCAATTTTGTGGCCTCCTCTGGACCCATTCCAACAGGTCCATGTCTCTCTGAGGCCCCAGAGCAGGATGCAGTGCTCCAGATGGGGTCTCACCAGAGCAGAGGAGCAGAATCCCCCCCTTGCCTTTCTGGCCACGCTGCTGGGGATGTAGCCCAGGATGCAGGTGGCTTTCTGGGCTGCCAGCGCACATTGCCAGCTCACGTCCAGCTTTTCATCCACCAGCACCCCAAGTCCTGCTGGCCACACTGCTGGGGATGTAGCCCAGGATGCAGGTGGCTTTCTGGGCTGCCAGCGCACATTGCCAGCTCACGTCCAGCTTTTCATCCACCAGCACCCCAAGTCCTTCTCAGCAGGGCTGCTCTCAATCCCTTTTATAGCTATTTCTTCCCAATTTTTCTCAGCCCACCCAGCATCCCTCTCCGGCGCAGTTCAGACAAGGTGTGGATGATGGATGTGCCTGCTGAGCCACGCGTGCCACCTTCTCCTGCAACAACAGGAGATGAAGGGAAACGCTACCGTTCACAGAGCTCAGGAGAGAGCCCCAGAAGTGCCAGAGTTCGTTTTACCTATAACCAACATTTTCATGAACCTTACTCTCAGTTTCCCTTGGCCTCGGACGCTAACAGGGGCATTTCCTTCCTCAGGCAGCAAAGCTCCAGGACCTTCACAGCGATGCTCTAGCTCTGGAGCAATTGTTTCAGGGCAGAGCTGCAAACTGGGAGACACCAATTTTGCCCAGCAAACTGCCAGGCAATCTTCAACCAAGCACTTCATGCTTTTAGATTTCTTTTTTTTTTTTTTTTACAAAAGGGAGGGGGGAAACCCAGCCTAGCTCCTGCTAAGCAGCAGCAGCACACAAAGCAATCGTTATGCCAAGATTTAGCTCTTAAATCCCTCAAGATCTGGTGCTCACCGAGCATAAACAACCTTTGCCTCACAGCCTCGCCGAGCCGTACCGTCCACGTTTCCCAAACGCAGCTACACAGACCCCCCCCAACTCCCCCCCAATACCCACCCTCTCCCCGTCCCTTCGCCGAGACAGGCATGCCAACAAGAAAGCCAGTTGCCATGGCATTTTTTTCCCCCTACAGACAGATGTCCATTAAAAACCAAGTCAGCCTCAGGTTTGCTTCACAGAGCAGCTTTCTGTTATTATTACCAGCCCGCAAGGAATTTCCACCGTGGCCTTTCACCTCAGATGTTTCAATGCACTTCGGTATTAATCCCTGGGGTTTAGAAGGAAACTACTACAGAATAGGCACAGGTACATTCAAAGGACAAATTTAGGATTGTGATCTTGTTTTCTGTTTTTGGCAGGTGACTCCCACATGACCACATCTGGAAAAGGTGGAATTTTCTACCTCTGGCACCATTTCCCTTGTTCGCTAAGACTTTGTGCTGAGATCATCAGGGAAGTTGGAAGTGAGGTGCAGAACTTTTCTTCTCCTCCTCCAACATATTACACCTGGGGCTCAGATCTGGGATTTTGGCTTCAGAAGGAATGTGCCTGCCCCAGCCAGAAGCATCATCTGATCCTCCATCCATGGAGAAAGGACTCTCACCCCTCTGCACGGTGACCCCAGGCAGCTTCTGCAAGGAGAGCAGAGTTCTTCCAGCAAACACACGTGTGTGAAGGAGCGATGTCGTCCTCCTTGGTTACAAGGCCACGTTTTCATTTAAGATTGGAAAAAAAGAGCTTAATGGATTCCATCCTCCCCCTCAGCCCATCCTGCCTGCAGCGGGGGCCAAGGGCTCGTCCGTGGTGTCCCTAGGGAAAAGCAGGGGAGCTTCCTGCCACAGCGCTGGCAGCGCCTCACCAGCATCTCCACAGGGCTGAGCTTCAGAGGGAACGGTCAGGTATTTGTGTTTGGACAGTAAAAGCACTAAATGTGTGAGAGTGAGACACTGAAACTTAACTACGCAGTGAAATTAGTTTTCCTTGTTAAAACACCGCTAAGGCAACCAGTAAAGAAATCCTCTTAGTGATGGCCAGGGAGGGATCTCCCCTCTCATATCTGGGTCTAAACCTGGCAGGGCTCCCGAGTTGTTCTTCGTGGAGGCTGTGGCACTTGGGAGAGGCAGGCCTTCTGTGTGGGAGCTGACATTTTGGAGACGTTATTGCAGCTCCCAGCCCTGCATCTGGGCTGGCTCGCGGCGAGTTTTCCACAGGAGCCTGGGTCTTCGAGGGAGCCAAACGCCACTACTTCAGCTGTAGGAAGGACAAATCCTCACAGCTCTGTCAAACCACCAGGGCTGAGCACATACCCAGATGCGGGGTCCCCAGGGAACGCTCCCTTCCAGGCTCGGAGTCACTTCCCAAGATGAAGAATTTGGATTTCTCCTCTTGGTTATAGCTAGCGCAGCTGCAAATATGATCAAAAATATCTAATCCTCTTAACTGCTTCTGCAGTTTGACTCCCTTCGCCGCAGAGGAAAATGCTGTGATTTCAGCACTGCATTCCCACCCAGCTGCCTATGAACCTCAGCTTTTGCACCGTTGTTCCTTCTCTCCTGTTAATTTCTTGGAAGGAGGAGTAGGTGTTTGGCTCCTTGTGATGAAGCTGCAGGAGTACGTTAGCGAAGGGTGGAGGCCAGGAGCTCCTGGGTCCTCAGAGCTCCTTCACCGAACAAGCAGGATCCAGCTGGGATTTCTTTACTCCGGCGAAGCCAAAGCATGTTTGAAAGCTGCCAAGAAGAATTGCTTGGAAAAAAGAATCCTCTTTGCTCCTCATGCAACCTCTGCACTTGCAGAGGGAAACTCTTGGCTGTGCTCGGGCAAGACCGGCCAGCTCCCCCTCCATCATCTGGCTGCAGCAGCATCTCTGCCAGAAGAGGAAGATATCATCTGGATGTCATCTCTGGAGGACAACTCCAGCTCACCCATCTCGCTCGGCTCCTCCGGCCCTCGCAGAAGGTTTTCCAACTGGGACTCCACGCAGACCATGGAATTAAGCCAACAGCACTAGGAATTTCTCCAGCCTACGTTAATTCTGCTTGGCCTAAGACTACCAGTAGCGTAGAGGAATTGTTCTAGGAGATCTAGTCACGTTTTACACGCTAAACAGATTTCCTGAGGTTTTGTTTTAGGTTTACAGAGCTCAGACATGGAGACCATGAAGCTGCTCACACCTGTAATGGGCGTCTCCACCCACCCCAGGGAGAAGGAGCCCACCAAGGTGGGTTTGTTTTGTGTGAGCATACATTTCTTCACCTAACAGCATCACACATAATAGAGACAATAAATATCACGAAGTCACATATGACTAGAGATGCAAAGGAAAAGGGAGACTGGGAGATAGAGACATGTAAATAGTGGTCAAGAACATCATCTCTGCATCCAGAGAACCAAGGTGCCTCCTACACTGACGCTGTCCTCCAAGGCCATCACCAGCACAAGGGGACACTAATAACAGGCAAGAAGAACATCTGAGTTGCAGTCTACCTCCAGGAAAAGCCCTCCTTATATGCCCGACTGCTTGGTTGGGGCAGCCAGGTGGCTTTTGTGAATGTTTGCAACCTCCACCAGCATTAGGTGGAGCACCCGTAGCTCCCTTCTCAGCGCAGGCTCCTGCACACCCCTAGATGCAAACAAGGGGGGCTTCACAGCTCAACTTCAGCCCTTTTGAGAGCACAACCACTTTAGCAGCACACAAAGAGAAACATCACCACTGATGTGACACCTTCAGATGACAAGGAACATCCAGGGCCCAGCACTAGAGACCAGCACAGCCCCAGGGATCTCAGGTTGGGAATAAGACACACACTTCACTTAACACAGCACAAGCAAGAAATCTCACCTCAAACTGCTAACCACAAAACCATCACATTCCTAAAGACCAAAATCTCACTCTCCTGGTGAGCTCAGGCACGTCCCTCAGAGCACAGGTCCTACCAGCGAGCAGCAAAGCTTTTCCACTGCTTCCCAGCCTCAGCACAGCCCAGAAAACCCTCCCCAGAGAGCCCCCACCTACCCCAGAGCAAGCTCCAGCTCCAGCAAGGCAGGGACCCCCCCAGGTGCAGCAGTTTTATAGGAGTTGTTGGCCCCAAAGGAGGTTCAACAGGGACCCATTTCCTGGTGAGGAAGTAAACATTGCTCTCTGGGGGGGTTTGATGTTTTTACCCAACTTGGGCTGGGAGGATTTTGACCCTCCAGCTCCCTGGGAGAAGGTGGAAGGAAACCATGCAAGAGTCTTGAGGTTTGTTGCCTAACTCAATTAACCAATTACTTCCAGGTCAAGAAGGGGCAAAGCTATAAATGCTGCTCGCTGCTATAAATAATGTTTGCTCCAGGGTGGTGCGGGAGCAGGAAGCGTTAGGTGTGGGGTTGTAACTTGGGCTTGAAATGAAAGCAAATATCACAAATTGCTTCCTCCTTCAAGCAAAGCTGTCGCTCTTTTGCTGTTGCCCCTCGGAGGCTGGAGTGAACCAGCGCAGGGAGCTGGCTCTTGCCTTGGGAAACCTGGGCAGGAATTCAGGCTGGAGAATGAACACACACAAGTCCCTCCCGTGCTGCAAAAACTCCCCTCCAAACACTGCTGCCTGTCCTGGTGTGGGACCAGCTGTGGAGAGCTGCTCCAGCTGGATGTGCCTGCTTTTAAAATGCTGTTATTAGACCAAAATGCCAGTTTATGTAAAAAGAGGGGAAAGGAGGGGGGGAAGCCTTGGAGAAACTGATGTGAATTTCTCAGAGCTCAAGCAAGAACAGACAAGTCGGTTGGTGCAGATCAAGGGAGGAATTTTCCACGGGGGCCTTAGGGAATTGTGCTGCGGTGAAAAGGTAAAGGGAGCGGAGAGGGGGTGGTGGGACAGCAGTGTGACCCTCAGGAGCACCGCGGGGAATGCAGCGTGGCCATGGGGTGCTCCAGCTCCTTGGGTGGATGGACAGACAGACACCCACAGACCTTTGCCCAAGGGGTTATTCCATGTCTGTTAGTGGCACCACAGGAGTTTTCTAGGGCACAAACCAGAGAGACATCCCCTTACCTGGGCCCTCAGGTTTTACAAGAGCAGAGCCCATGTCATGGAGGGGATTAATTGCTGTTAAGGGACAGGTTCTTCCCAAGAGGCAAATTAGCCCAGTGAAAAATTAATGAGTCCCTGGAACCATGTGAAATAGAGCGATGTCAACCAGGCTTCTCACCCCAAACTGCGGTACCTGGGGCCAGCTGGGCTGCACGGGGGGCTCTGCCGGCTGCTGCTGGGCTGGCCCCGACTGGGCTTGTGGAAATCCATCCACAGAGAAACCAGGGGGGTTGTGGAGCTCGGGTGGCCACAGGTCTCAGGGGTGCTGTGTTCCCCTCCCACCCCAGCAGATCCTGCTCGGAGCTTGGGGACATACCCTGAGGGTGCTGGAGGTGGTGGATGAGAAGCCCACCTCGCTGTTGAGTCGAGTCCCACCAAGCCGCGCTGCTTTTGCCTCCTAATCTGGACTTGGCCGTTTGCTTATGGGGAACATCCCTGGCACAAAGCAGCAGCAGCTGAGCCCTGGGCCCCAGCTCACCCCGAGCTGCCCTGCATTTCCCTTCCAAGGAGGGGGACACGGCCCTTTCTGTCCCTCGGGCTGCGGGTGCTGCTTCTCCCCAGCGGAGGAGAAGTCATGCCAGCCCATCACCCCGTCCAACCGCCTCTCCCCTCGCCCGGGAACAGCTGCTGGAGTGAATCATTTCGGCATCCTCAAAGCACGGAGGGCTCTGCCAAGCTTCGTGCGACTTCTGGCTGTCACTCCGCTCCATCTGTGTTTCTCCATGGCCATTTCAAACCCCGCAGCCTTTCCTACGGTCCCCCATGACCCCCTCGCACGAGCAGGTGGGTGGTCTCGCTCCAGAGGCACGGAGCTGACACGGGAGGCTCTTGGGCATTTCTGTACCATCCTACCCACGTGAGCAGAATCACGAGTCCTTTTGCTGTCCCCTCTCTGTGAATTTCTGTACCATCCTACCCACGTGAGCAGAATCACGAGTCCTTTTGCTGTCCCCTTCCCTCTCTGTGCATCAGGGACCTTTTGTGGAGAGGGAACAGCAGGATCCAGTGAAGTTCACAGAAGGTGCTGGCCACTTTTGGGGGAGAGTGGGTTGGTCCCCTGTTCCTTGCTCCTGCTAGAACATCTCCTGTTACTGCCACGTGGCAAGTGCCAAGGCAGGCTTTGTCCTAGAGCTCTCTTTGATACCACTCCAGCCACCCAAAGCAGCCAGTAAAACCCCTTTCCTGTTCATCAGGGGGGTGTGTATGTTTCTTACATGATTAAAAATAAAATAAAATAATCTATCTTAAGGCCAATCTCAACTACCCAGGGTCGGGGGAAGTTTTCTGCTGCTGCAACCTTTTACCGTGGTGACACTGAGTCATCAGCCACAAAGCTGACCTGGGGTTTGGGATGCAGATGTCAAAAGCCTGATCACAGGCTGGAGAGCTCTGAGCACCACCGCTGTTTCCAGGCAGTCGGGTGTCCGGATGATGGGTAAGGAAGAGTCACAGACCAGCCTTTGCTGGGACTGTTCCCTTCACCACGAGCCACGCGTGGGCTGAAGCCACATCAACACCACTTCTGCCCCGCGGCCAGAGAGGACGTGGTCCCACCACGGGGGAAGTCTCACAGGGGAGGGTGCCCTCAGCCTCACCCAGCAGCAGCCTGGGGGGAGCTGGTGGATCTCCAGCAGTGAATGAACACCCAGATCCACACTGGAGGGTGCTTTGCCACCTGGGGTGGTTTTAGGAGAAGCTGGAGGTGACCCAAGGACTGAGGATAATTTGGTTGAACACAAAAGTATTCAACAACTCTTGTTTTTTTTCTGCATGAGCTGCCCCCTTCTCGTGAGCCGGAGATAATTACCCTGCCTTATCTGCTCATATCAGCTCAGCTGAACCAAACTTCCCCCCACCCCAAAGATGACAGTGAGCCCGTTCAGGCAGCTTTGCCTTCGAGTTAAAAAGCAGAAGACTTCAAAAAGAATAAGGCGCATGTTTTGTGTCGTCGTCCCCGCCATCTCCTCCCTCCACTTCCAGTTGAGCACACAAACAAAAATACTGCACACTGGTTTAATTTTTAATCACCTTTTTTGAAAATGAATTCCCAGATACAGTACGGCATCTCAGTGTTCTACACAAAGCAAGCTTCCAGCAAAAGGTCAGAGGATCTTAAGATGGTGTAAAAATATATCTCAAATAAAATAGTTTCTATAGGAGAGCAAGCTGTGTTGTACGTCTCTAGGTCCTTAGAATAATTTACAGGAGGCAGAGGCCTGGTTGTACAATCCACACACTAGAAAAAGAGTTAAGTTTAAGTGTACATTCATGCTACAAAGTTAGAAAAGGTAGAAGTTCCAGGCAATTGGGGCAGATCTTCAAACCCAAGTGGAGGATGCAATGAGTGCACGAACGAGAGCCCTGTATTTCAACACGAAGTTCAACACTTCCAGTCCCTACAGTCAGGAAGCAGATTCTAATGACTCGCCTTCTGAGAATCATTCTATTTATTGTAACTCGTTCCTTTCAATTAGTCAAAAAAGAACAACTTCTAGCAATAAAGGACAAGCTCTTTTATTTCTTTGTTGCAGTTTGGAGCTGGTAAGTCAGAGCTGTGTTTTCAGCGTTACGGACTAAGATCACGGCTGTTCCTGCAGTTTGAACACCGGGAAAGGATCACGCTACAGTCTGAACAGACAACTGCAGGGCTCCCCAGCCCCTTTTAATAGAGGATTAGCCTTGAAACGCTCCGATTGCTGAGGGCAACACAGCAACCAGGACTTCACCTCTCCCACCCCACAGCATCACACTTGGTATATATTCTAAGTGAAAACCCACAAAGAAAAACAACCCAGATTTGTCCTCGAAGCTCCCTTACGGGATCTACATACCTTTGGGGCAAATAAGGTGAAAGTTTTGCCGGTTGAGATTTTGGGCAGAGCCGGGTTTGAGAGCAGAAGAGGCAGCAGGAAGGGATGGCAGTAAGTGGATTACAACAGCTGCATCTAGCGGTGAGGGTCCGGCTGTGGGGCAGCGCGCTGGGCTCTGCTGCAGCCAGAACAGCCAGGGCTGGGCACGGGCAGGGAGGAGAGAGAGTTTAAAACACCACGTGAGTCATTCTCCTCACCTGGCTCTGAGGAGAGCAGCGCTGGAGCTCCTGCCATCACACCCCTCCTGCAGCTCACCCCGGGGACGCACGCGCGCCCGGCACCAGAACGCCGCGGCAGCTGGTAATAGGTAACGTGTAGAGTCTTCGCAAGGATGGCTCTATTTAATTTGTAGAAACGCCTGTAAAACAACCACATCAAACAGTTTCTAGAATATAAAACTTTCACGCTTTCTGCCCCCAAAAGCAGCAAGTACTGACTGGCATTTCAAAGGCCATCTTTAAAACGCGCTTTCTGCCCCCAAAAGCAGCAAGTACTGGCATTTCAAAGGCCATCTTTAAAACAAAGAAAGAGATAGTAGCAAAGTCCCTTAAAGCTTTTAATATCCTACGTTACAAGCCTTGAGGACTCGGTCAGTTTCTTACACCACTAAGATGGGTTATTTTCCTTCTTTTATTTCCAAACAACAGTTCTACTCCTGCACTAGCGGTTCTGCAGCACCAGGACTGCACAGCACTAAAAGGTGATGTATACAATCTAATTTACACTGTTTATTAAATAAAATCATTTCTTAATTGAGAATACTTTTAATCCAGGAGAAGAACTGGAGAAGCCTTGCACCCCGGGCCTAGCCTACTCTACAGCATCCCCGCAGGGAACGCGGTGTTTCACGTGTACACCCCACCCCAAACAGAACACTCTCCAAGAAGAAAGTCAAACGCGTGACAGGAGGGGCTTCGAAAAGGTAGGAAGGCAAAATGGTCATAAAGATCTGCCTAAAAATAGCTAAATAGTGCAGTGAAATGCTCTTAAATAACCACAGACACCTCCATTGATGGGCAGCCCCGTTTTATGAGCAGCTCTGAAGACAATTTCTAGCTGAGCTTTAGTGAACTGGGCGTCCCCAGCTGGAGTCCCGAGGGCTGAGCCTGGCCTGCCACCAGTATGGCCAGTTTCAGGATGGGAGCAGGGCATTTGGCTTTTCATTTGCCCCTCTTGCCACGGCCTCTCCTGGAAGAAGGTTTGCCCGTGCTCCCCGCGGAGGAGCTGGCAGAAGATGCCACTGCAATGTTGATCTGTCCTTCCTGAATCTCCTGTCGGGTCTCAGCTGGGAGGTGATTGATTTTCTGCTGCGTCTCTAAGTAGAACATGACATCCCGCAACTGCTCCTGGATCTCAGAGATCTGCAGGTCCTTCTGTTCGCAGGTTTCCTTTAGCACTCTCTCCTCCTCCTTTAGTTTGTTCTGAAGCAAGGCTTGATTCGCTCGCAAGCACTTATTCAGTTCTTGCTCCTCCTTCAGCTCGTTGGAAAGTTTAGCCACTTTGTTATTCAGCTGAGAACACCTTCCAAATAGAAGCACAAGGAAAGCAGCGCGTTATACCCAAGATCAAACACCGCTGCATCCTTTTTATTTCCAATCCCTTAGGGCAACTGACCCCCCGTTGTCCTAAGCCCCACCAAAACCACCTGGAACTTGGGTTTCTGGCAAAAGATGGACAAGGGGAGGCAACACTAGAGGACTCTGAAATCCCCCTCCCAGGATTTTCCACCCAGCGTAAGGTTTATCTGTATGGTGTTATCTGCAGGTGAAGCAGAATCCCTTGCTTTGTCCCTCAAACTGCATAACCTGGGAAAATCCCTTCCCTTGAAAGTTGGGCAATTCCATCTTGCACCAAAGGCCAACAGAGGCAACAGGCGGGGGGGGGTGGGAACGTGGGACTGTAACCTTGAACGTGCATCTGCAACGCATGGAATAGGTGCTGAAAAGGGCACAGAGACTACATGAGGTCCTTAGAGAGCTAAGGGCAGTCAAGGACTCCCAGATGCTGGCTCCTGCCACACTCCAAGCACAAGATCCTGAAGATACCGCCTCACTCAGAAGCAAGATGCTCCCACACAAGGGTATCAGTAGCCTCATGTTGCACGAATGGTGCTTCCCTGCTCCTCACAACCTGGTGATTTTGCCCTGGAACTTTGCTGGCATCACACACAGACTCATTTCCACTCAGCAGGGTGAGCTGCATCAACCACAGCCCACCAGCCCGGTGCCGGGCTCCAGCCAGGGCTGCTGGGGAAGGGGCAGCAGTGCCAGGGGCCCTGTGGGCTGGGGGGGGAACAGAGCAGGCAGCCCCACCTGGGGAGCTGGAACACCCTGATCCACACAGCTCCCCCACGCTCGACATCTTTCATCTAGGCACTTCCTAAGATCTACATTTTCCTCTGTGCTGGGGGAGATGCCTCTGCTGAGCTGCCTTTCTTCTCTGTAGACGTATCCGCCAATCGCAGCCCAGAGCGGCGTCTCCTTCCGAGCAGGCAGAGGGAGGATTTACTGAATGCTAAACACGCAGACCGTGTCAAAAGAGCCAAAAAAGAGCCAAGAGCCCAAAAGCTGCGTTCCGCTCAAGAGGCACTTTCAATTTCTCAACACCTACAGAAACGAGAGCTTTTTTTTTTTTTTTAAAAAAAAATAAGCTGTGTTCTCAGTACACCGGTTTAAATAGCTCAAAATTGCCCAGGAATAGCCAGATTATTATTTTTTTTTTTTCCTTTTTGGATGTCAGTGCACGGAGTCTTAATGGCTGCATGGAACTAAACCTGGCAGTGGTACCCACTTCCTTTCGACAGACTGCTTTTCTTTGAGCAAGTCATTGAGCCTCTGTTCCAGACTGTCACACTTCTCAATGGTCTCTTTAAATTTGGTCTTCATGTTGTTAATCTGTAAAAACAAACACACAGGCGTTTCAAAGAGATCAAAGTCCTCTGCACTTTCGTTATGACATTCAATTTTTCTAGAGTGGTTTCTAGACTTTGCCCAATTATTATATGCAGGTGAGCAAAAAACCAATCAAACAAAAGGCTTAATTTGGATGAGGACCCTCTGCCTTACACCCCGCAGCACCCCCAGGAGGAACCACGTTGCCGTGGAAGCTGCTCACACAGAACAGCAACTCAGGCTGCAAATCTCTGCCAGGCACCCCCATTCACACAAAAGCTGCAACTTCTTATTGACTGCAGTTAAGCATTCTTTTAGCCATTCTCTCAGACTTTCCCCTTTTGTATCTGTCAGCAAACTTAAATTCCCATCTTAGGGGCTTTGCAATAAAATGAGCTTCTGCACGTTTTAAATTAAACCTCAAACAAAGATGGTCAAAGTCTGAAAATTAACGTTGCTACTTTGCTCAGCACTGACTCAGCAGCCTCCTGTCATAAGGCGGTGACCTACTGACACCAATATCTTACTCATGCTACACGCAAACCGAAACACACGTACGTTGGCTTCCTCTTCTCTGCTTCGCAGCTCAACGCTGCTACTGCTGAAGAAAACCAAGCTCTCCTTCTCCAAGCCCTGCACAGAACACGCCCAAACCTCTAACGTAAGCCTTACAGGAGATTTATGGACAGAAATACTCGTTTCCTCTATATTAGTGTGCTTGCGTGTAGTGGAGGCAGGAATTTAAAGGAAAAATGCTTTCCTGGAGGAGCAATCTGGATAAATGTCAGTGTCAGCACACATGGTGCCTCCGCCGATGCCAGAGTCAATGCAGAGCAGGTTTTAAGCCTTCCGGCCTTAATCACTGAATGTTTATGCAGCTGATGGTTAATTTGGGGAAGTAGCCTGGGCGCTGATAATGGAATACACTGCAGGGTGGCACCGATCCAGGCAAGACTTACACAGAGTGAATGCCATGAATAAAATCGTAAGGATCTTTCAACATGAAACCACATTTGGGGCACGGATTGTAGTCATTTCACTTTGAAGTTGGCTCTGTGGATCGTGTTTCCTGGTCACATGCAAGACGATTATTGCTAGAGGTTTTTGTTTTGTAAGGCCCTCCATGAGATTTCTGGGACTGTTCTTTAGACCAAGGCCAATGGCCACTATTTCAACAGTCGCAATTTCTACACGTACAACGCTCCTTAACTGCAGATGCTAAATGGTTAATTAAAAGTCATGCAGAAAGTTCAGTTAAGGACTCAACCCTAAATCCTGACTCACTTTAAACCTAGTTGAAAGCATCTATGTGGAGTGGAAAGCATTAAAGTATTCTCAGTGGATTTTGGCTCATGACATTTTGAAGCAGTCCTGCCTACAGAACGCTTTATAGGAGGAGACTCTGAACTTTTCCCAAAGGGTGATGAGGAGAGATAGGGGATCAAAAAGAAAGGGCAAATCAATATGCATTTGGAGCAGAAAAGACAGCTTCCACTTTCTGCAGCCAAGCAAATTAAAGTCATATTGTCTCTGCTACACTAACCGTCCCTAGAGATAGACGTCAGCGCGAGACGGATGGCATCGGCGAGCGGGGATCCTGCAGCAGCACGGACCTGCTTTCACCACTGCTGCAGTTTCCCCGAGCAGCACATTTAAATCAACCTTCAATCTAGGTGGCAATCTCCCTACTTCTGCACCACTGAGCAGCAAATTGCTAGATCTGAGCAGCGAGATAAGGGATAGGTCTTGGAGCCAATTTTCTCAGCTGGTAGCGAAACAGGCTGCGCGAGGCCACGTCACGCAACGTTCAGGCTGCACCAGAGACCCAGCAGCTCCAGCTCCCATTTGACTTAACAGTGTCCAGGCCTCTGTTTCAGCCCTTTCCCAGCTCACCTCTTCAGCCGTATCCTTTTCTATACGGACAATCTTGTTTTCCCAATAGATTCGCTGCGATTCCAGCTGGCTTGTTAGCAAATATGAGTACTATAAACACAGAAAGATACACACACACAACAGTCAGCTTTTCCATAAGGGTGGCCATGCTGATTAAGAAGCCCAAAAGGGCTCCAATATACAAATCAATTTAATGAGATGAAATTGAGCATACAGGACATTCTGAACATACTTGCAGACTGCAGATGTGTTTCACCAATTTGGTTTCAAAAGCAACATCCCTTGATTTCTTTTTGCAGTCAAGGAAAGCCTTTAGAGAGCAACAGCAAGGACGAAGTAAAAGTTCTGCCAAGCCATACCCACTACCATGCCAAGAACCTTTTAAAGATGTGACAGATTTTTCATTGTAGTAGCAAATCTCTACAAGTTTTACACTCCCCAGGAAAATGAAGCATCAACCATCCCTGTCACGAGAGTCTGAGATCCCAGGGGCTGCTGAGCTCCCCATTCACAGCCCAAAACCCAATGCAGAAGGGTTAAGTGCACATATTTAGCTTCACTCTAAGAATGTCTCTGGGAAAGCACCCTCAGCTGTGTATATTCACAATTATTGTTCTCCAACAAGTACGGCCCGTTCCAATGTTATTTTGGCACCTGAACAAGGATATGTCCCTTACATCCCATCTTCTCCCTCCTGGTTCTGCAAATCAGTTATGAGAAGGCTGGAAAAATGTGATCATTTCTTAGCATCAGGCTAATAAACACCAAATTAGGCAGTCATTACAGAATTAAACACGTGCAAAAAGCCTTGAACTATTTCAGCACCAAAATACACTGACAAATTAGTTCTGCGTAGAGACATTTAGATCTCACATAAGCTAGACAGAGAGGTCTCATGCACTTTAAGAACCAACCTCCCAGAAAAAAGGGTTAAAAATAGCTGTTTTAGCATCTAAGTCTTACTCAGAAAATTCATGGAAAAGCAACCAAATATTTACTTGAGCAATAAGCTCACAAAGTCCGGTCTCTATGGGCTGTTCCTCCTCAGATATCTTTGTGTCTAACGCAGCTGAAATCATGCTGCAGTGTTACTGCTCAACGGAGCAGTAATTTTGAGTTTCTCTCCTTGATGCTTCTAGTTTGGACAGCAGAAGGTGGGCAACAGGTGCAAAATGATCAGTATGTGTTCAGGAAAAGGCAGCACAACGGGGCTGGTATCAGAAAAGCCTGTCAGCTTCCTTTGATAGCCAAGGTAAGCAGGCAGCTATGGATTGCTACATACTGGCTCAGTTTGCAAGCTAAACTATTCAAATTAACGGTTCCATACACATCCCAGTCAGAGATCCACTAGGAAGGGTCTGGTGAGTGAGTCTGGGCATTTCTCTCTCCAATGGGCATTTCTCTCTCCAATGACCTGGGTGTTTGTAGCAGCGTAACCAGCTAATCTTCAGTCTACTGGTGCACACAGGACCAAACTGCAGCCAGCTTATGCTTCACTGCATTGGCTCTGCAGAGCCAAGAAGAGGTATTTTTTAAAACAAAACAAAACAAAAATACCAAAAAAAAAACCCACCAGCAAAACCATCCTGCTTCTGCCTGAAGATGATTGCTTACACTCAGGGAGCAGGTCTGCTGCATAAGCTGATGTAATTTTCCTATAGTCATATCTGGATTTGAAACACTTCCACACAGCAGCACAATGCAGAGTCCAACAAGCCAAAAATATTTACCTCTAATTGCAAGGCATCTATTTTCTCTTCCTGACACATATCTCCCTCGCACTCATACTGAACTATCTTCCCATCAGTTTTACTTGCAACCAGCCGATGGACGTAGTTATCTGAAGAGAGAAAATTCAACCACAGGGAGTTTTAGCTTAAGAACACCCAGGCTGACACCAGTGGAAATACTTTATGCAGCACAATTAACCATGCAGACTGCTGCAACAGCATATTAGCAAGGCAGAAAGCCAACAACAGATGTATTTGTTATTTAGCAGACTTCACACAGACACCTTACAGGATATTTATTACAACAGCCCATTCCCATACCTCAGGGCAAATTGATGGAAAGGGAGTAACAAACACATTCCACAGAGACTACAGGACCGCCCCAGTTCATTACAGAATCGTGTTCTCCCTCCTCCATCTGCTACAGACCCACAAAAACTGCTATTAGAGAGGAGATAGATGTTCCCAAAAGACAAGGTATTAGTACAGATGCAAGCCCCTTAATCTCTAAGCAAACTCTATGGCAAGTACTCTTACTGAAGGGTCCCGAAAGTTGTTTTACAAACAAGGTCATCCTACAAGAGGAGAAGACGGGGCTGCTTACCTCCAGCATAGTCCCAGACTCTGTGGTTGGTCAACTGCATCGCGTAGGTGTGCTGGGTCTCCTCGAAGTGCTTGTAAGCGTGTCGGCTCACGTACCGACCACAGCCTATGTGCCCACATATTAAGCAGATCCAAAGGTTCTGTCAACAGAATGAGAAAGCTCTGTACATACAAGGCTCTCAAGCAGAGGTATCAACTCTTTGAGACAGCGTGATCTGACACCCACAGCCTGCTGATGCTCTCTGCACATCCAGTCGCTTCCTTAGAAAGCAAACAGGGTTTGCTTTTCCCCCCCCTCCTTCTTGGAAGCCTTGCTCAGCTGGAAAGCTGAAGAGAAGGAGGTACCTGCTCATTCAAGCCAATTACAAGCCTGTAGGTGCTGGGTACACGTGTGGTGCATGGGTGGAAGAATGGCCTCAACTAACAAACAAACAAACGAGCCACCTCAGCAGGACCACAAAAGCAAGCTCTGAAGAGCACAGACTAGAAGGGACCACCAAGTTCAGTGTTAGTTTGGCTGCCTCCAATCATACTCATCATGCATACTCTGATCAGCTTATGTGCTAATACTTCTTTCTCAGAATCAGACACGTTTTTCAGAACAGGAAACCTGGGAGGTAAGATCCCTTCTCAGTACTCATTCCAACTCAAAAGGAAATCAGATATACCCACTGACTGGTAAAATCAGCCACAGAATTAACCCCAAAAGCAACTAGAGCAGCTGTGCATCAGATCCCGTCTAGATCTCATTCACCATCCACCCACCTACTTACTTCTTGAACTCCACATTCAAAACACTTGTTCTCTTCCACTGGCTCAGGCGTTTGGCAGTATCTGCAGACAGGACACCTAGAGGGCAATAAGCATCATGATTAGACACAAGGAGCTCCATCTTAATATTATGGTAATTAAAAAGAAAGCCAGAGTGCTCAATGCCTTACACAGTGAGACGCTCCTTATGTGCACGCATCTCTCGGCTCACATTTACCCCACTCAGATTTGCCTCCCTTCCACACAAAACTACTCTTTTTAAAGTCAGTAGGTGACAGAAGAACAAAGAACAGTTCTTCCGAAACCATTTCAGTCTCAGCTTGAGCAGCTTTTGCTGCAGTCCAGGTGTAGAGAACATCTGCAACCAAAAGCCTCAGTGAGGCTGCCAGCAACCTCAGCCTCTGCCAGTAAGCAAAAATAAAAAAATAAAAAAAAAAGCCACAACCAAGCTCTAGAAACAGTTCCCTGCCTCAGCCATAAACATCGCAAGAAGCACTTGTCGAGATGTGTTACACATCTCTGAACATCGCTCCTCCAGCCTGCTGCCAAGTGACAGCTTCAGCTCTCCATTACCTGCAGGGTTTTACGCAGCAGGCACACGCTGCTGTGGAAGGAGGCTGCAACTACACAGCAACCTCAGCCTCTGCCAGTAAGCAAAAATAAAAAAATAAAAAAAAAAGCCACAACCAAGCTCTAGAAACAGTTCCCTGCCTCAGCCATAAACATCGCAAGAAGCACTTGTCGAGATGTGTTACACATCTCTGAACATCGCTCCTCCGGCCTGCTGCCAAGTGACAGCTTCAGCTCTCCATTACCTGCAGGGTTTTACGCAGCAGGCACACGCTGCTGTGGAAGGAGGCTGCAACTACACACTGCTGAGGACAGAGCAGGGTGACAGAGGCAGGGACACACACTTTACAAACGTACCCGAGTGCTTAAAACAACACTAAGGAAATGAGGAGCTCCTTCAATCGCACCCCAACCCAACAGATTCAGTCTCAACCCTTCCAGGAGGAAAATCCCATAACTGTACCCTAAAAGAATCAGTAGCAGCTCCCCCCCTAAGTATCATTTCTTTTGAAATTATACCACCGTGCTGCCAGAAAGACAGAAGACCCAAGACCAGAAGGAACCTTTGTGCAGACCCCAAGCACCAGAAGCTCAGCTGGGGAGGGGGGTAGCTGAGGCTGTGCGTCCTGTTGCCAGGACTGTTTATGTATTTTTCATTAGCTGCTGGAAAAGCTACAGAAATATTCAAGGGAGGAGACAATTGGATTGCAGTCAGCTTTCTATACAAATCCAGGCACTTACAGCCTCCATGGCGCCTAAGCAAAGTGGACAGGGATTTTCTTTTATTGTTCCTCTAGACTGGGAACATAAGTTCTGCTTAAATTGTATATTAGATATTTAAGTGCTATTCTGGATCTTGCTCCTACACTGGCTAAGCTCCACTGCTTCTAATTTAAACTGGTTTTGATTTACAGAGCAAAGCAGCCCACAAACTTGAAAAGCTACAAATTTGATTAATCTCAGTGAGGTTCTGTTACTTTGGATTACAAATGATATAGAGGGTTAAAATTTTCCTCACATTTCATCAGAAAAATCGGGAAATCAGTGGCACCGGTGACAGAGGAGAAAACACAGTGAAGATTGGCAGCCCTCTGCTGCAGTATCTATGGCTGCCTGATGTGCAGTAAAACAGCAGTGTCCAGAAAAATGCAAAATATGCACAACTGAGAGCAGCCCCTGGGTGCCAGGTGGGGAGGGGTCTGCAGTTGGGAGCTCAGACGCACTGAAATCCCCATCTCCAGGGATGTGAAGGATGGCAGGAGCAAGGGGTAGTAAGAGCAAGAGGAGGAAAGGGTTAGCAGTAGCGAAAAGAAGAGCTGCTTGAAGGACAGATGCAAATCCAACCCCCAGCACTGCCCAGTGCCAGGGAGGGACTCCTTGAGCAGGTGACACGGCCTCCCATCACTCAGCCCATGCCCACCTTGAATAATACAGCCTGTCTAGAGCAGCTGCCTCCCCTTCCTCATTTACCAAGTGATCTTGTCACCGTCCCTTCCTTCCCCACGTCCCCTCTATCTCACTTTCCACTCCTATCCCCCTGCACACCTGCTCTTGGCCAGCTCTTCTTCATCCTCTCCCAGCATCTAAGACAGACAGTGAGACTGCAGGGCTCCCAAAAGGCCTCCTAAGCTCCAGCCAGCTGTGCACATCTGCCTAAGGGGCAGCATCAGCTACACCGAGGGAGCAAATGACCCAACAGACACACAAGACTGAGACAAACAGGGCTGTGTGTGCATGCAATACTGTTTACCCCAGTATTTTTACCCTGCAGTATTTTAAAATAATCTGCATTACTCTACAACTCCTGTCCTGCCTTAGCAGTGAGGCCCAAGGGGAAACATTGTTCAATTACTTTTGGTGGGGAGATTTCTCTCTGGGAGTCCCTTAATGGGAAAAAAGAGCATTAGAACTTGCAGTAATTCTGCCCCGACGCTCTGATGAGCAGAACCAGGCTTGTCAGCACGTAACCACCACACTCAAACAGATTTTTAGATGCAGGACTAAAGAAAAGCCTCTTACGTGGTGTCCTCCCAGCGCTGCAGACACTGGCTGTGGAAGCTGTGGTTGCACAGCGTGGTAAGGATCCCGTTCACGGACTCATCCATCCTCTCCAGGCACACCGTGCACTTCGGGAGCTCCGTCAGATCCATCACAGGCAGGCTGGCCCCCTTCAAAAGAATAAACAGAGACAAATTGCTCAGCACCTTCCAATCATCATAAATTAAGCACCCAGGTAAGAAAAAAGTCAAACTTCTCTCTCATTACTCCTGGCACTAGAGTACAAAAACACTACAAAGTAACCCTGTGAGATACTACACAGAAATTTAACCAAAAAAAGTGATCCACCATGCTCATTAGACCCCAGCCAGGATCCTCATCGCAGCGTGGGCTGCATCTGCCACCAGCCCTATTCTGTTTTCTGGATTCACTAGATGTACTGCCCACAGCAGGTTTAGGTCAGATGCTGCAGTGATGAGGCACGAAGCCCACGAAGTCACCAAATAAACTCTCCCAAGTAGAAACAGCACTGGAACGGGGAACGGGGTTTGGGTTGACACAGTTAAGCAGCTCTTGCAGCATTCAGCCCAGCCCAAATAATCCTGTTAAAAATCCCTGTAGCGCAAGGAAAACAAACCCCAAACAAACTTACATCTTCTGATTTGAAGACTTCAGCCCTTTCCACGTACACCAGCTGGCAAACATCCTCCTCTATCGAGTTGAACTGCCGGCCATTGCATGCCATATAAAAGCTATCTGCGTCAGCCTGCGCACAAAACAAAGGCAGCCAGTTACAAAGAGCAAACTCGCAGCTGATACAGCCGAGGAAGAGGAGCAGAAATCTGCTGTATCGTCTCTTCTCCCCTCCACCGAGCCCTGTAATAGCAGAGGAGGTATTTCAGACAGTCAGCTCCTGCCAGCAGGCATTGCATCTTGGCACCGGGTTTGGCGCTACCACTTGAAGACAAGAAGTGAAGTTCAGGGCAGTGACAGCTCCTCTGATATTTGATCATTCAGCAGGAATAACGGATTTCCCTTCAGCATCTGTTTTGCCCTTTGTCAGCAATTGCAGTGCAATTTGCAAAGCAAATTGCAAACTGCAAAAAATTTAAGAGGGCCCACATTGCAGGACACTCGTGTCAGGGAAGGGAACAACAATTTAACTGTGGGCTCTGAACCGTGCCCAGGAGTGACCTGCAAAGAGGCAGAACCAAAACAAAACCTGTCAAATACATCATCCATTTTATCTCAGTAGCATCCCCAAACCCTTTCTCTCACACTGCATGAGATTGAGACAAATTAGCTTAATGCCATATTCCTATATTCCTGGCCACTCCAGCCAGAAGCATAGAGGCCCATGAGATCTGCTTTTGCTGCCTGCAGACACAGCCGTTAGGGGTCACTGGGGAACAGGGCTTCAGGGAATTTCCTAAGAAATGGGAATTTCAGGGTGAATTGAGTACAAGTTTACGGATTTGCTGCAAGGCTGCTTAGCACTAGATATCTGCCCATGTAATTTGACCCAGAGATAGACAAAATGCATCTTTGCAGCTACTGCAAATAGCACAGAACGCACACAAATACTGCATCTGTACAACAGGCATTGGAAACACCTGACACAGCATTCACAGCTCAGGGAAACCTCTCTCCCAGCTCCAAAATAAGTCTCTTGCAGTTCAGAGAAAAGAAGGTACAATTGAGAAGGTCTACACAGGAACTGGAAGGAGGATTCCTTAAAGCTACAGAGTTTAAGAAGACCTGAGAGCAGCAAACCACATTATCTGGTTATCAATTCATCCCCTAGATTCTCAGTTTTGTGGGCAACTGTCCTTTTCCCTCTGTGCTGGCAGTGGCTGGGAGACCCTCCAGCTCCTCAGAAAAGCAGAACAAGCCTTTCCTAAAACACAAAGCCCCAGTGGCTGGGTCTTTTCCATTCAGCACAGTACAACACACCCCTCTCATTTTGAATATGCTCTGAAATGGCACAGAATTGTGTATCCTGAATATATATATTTAAATACCCTGCCAACAAGAAATAGGGTAGCTAGAACATGGCAGACACATGCCCCCAGGTCAAGGTGTGGGACTCATTCTAGTCAGCAGCCCCGGGAAAGCTCTGGGCCATAGGACAGGACTGTTTTGGAAAAGGGTAAAATGCAATCTTGGCCAAGAGCTGGCCAGGGAAAGCAGAGAGCACTCCCAAACAGCGGCTGGATGTGACAGTGGTGTCCCTTCTACTGCAAAGGGACTTGCAGCTCTTACCTGTGAGCTAAACTTTATCAGCACCATGTACTGGTTTGGAGTGGAATCTCGGATGATTTTCATGTGCTCAATTACTTCATAGAAAGAAGCCACAAACTTCATCAGGTCGTGGCTGGTCATGGTAGCAGGGACAGTGAGGATGCAGAGCATGGCGCTGCGCCGCACGTCTTCTTTTAAAGAGGTCATCTTGCTGGTAAGACAACAGTGACACAACTCCATGTTGTTTCAGAGAGGACAAAGGCAGAGCTGGACATATCACACTTCCAACAGCCACGGGTACAAGAACAGCTTTGTTGTCAATCTTAACCCTCTTTTGCATATTTGTAAATATTAAGAAAGAGAAGCACAAGGTTGTGGTCCAGGGTACCCACATAAAACCATTACTCTTTGGCAAAGGATTAAACTGGGCAGCTCCAATAAACAGTGGTTTTGTCAGGAATAATTTGACATCTGTTTTTCTATAAAAACAGTTGAAGTTGGCAAGCCACAGATGCTCAGAACTATTCCTAGAACAAGTGAGCAATGTTTGTTACTATTTCAGATACCCATTTTGTGTCTCCTGACAGCTTTCGGGAAGACCCAAAACAGGAGTTCTCACGCAATTATAAGGGAATGGCACGAAACTGTAATCCCTGAAATATGGGATGAAACTTTCTGCCTCAGACAGCTCCTCAGACCTGCTGCCAAGACCCCACAGATCACAATTTAATTGCGGGATCCCTTGAGAAGCTGCTTTCAAACTTGATTTTTTAGGATCCCGCGTTTGTCTTATGGCATTACAGGCCCTGGGACCAGTCCTCTCCCTCTGGAGTGGCACCACCTGCAGCTGGGAGACCCGTGCCAGCCTCAAGCTCCACCAGCCTCAAGCTCCAGGGCATCATCTGCCCTCCCGGGTGCGAGTCACCCTTCCTGTTTGTCCCAGCTCAGGAGCCACAGCCCCGGGGGGTGACCGACTCACCCTTCCGGGTGTTGGCATTATTCAGGAGCGCTGTTCCCACTAGAGCCACAACTAATTAAGCATTCTTACTTTGTTTTGTACAGATGCATAATGCCGTGAACGATTTCAACTGAGGGATTCCCGCTGAAGAAGGAAATCTGGTCAGGGAGCTGTTTTGAAGGCGAGTCTGGAGCAGCCTCACGCTCTTTGCTTTGATCGTCGTGTTTATTTTTGTCCTCAGCAGATGCAGCCTCTGAAGATTTTCTACCTTCCACGGCAGCTTTTGTTTCATCTTTTACAAACCAAAAGTTTCCACGTTACTAATGGCGCATCAGAAATGTCTGCTGTTCCCTAAGCACAGCCTGCATGTACACAACAGCTCTCCAAAAAGCCAAATTACAACCCTGGAAAGCAGCAGAACGAGTCACCTCTCATCTTTGCTGGTTCCAAGGGAAACTCCAGAGCTGCCAGACACCCGGTGCAAGCCCCTGGCAGGACCCTGGTGCTGCAGATCAAGCTCAGCAGACCTCTCATCTTTGCTGGTTCCAAGGGAAACTCCAGAGCTGCCAGACACCCGGTGCGAGCCCCTGGCAGGACCCTGGTGCCGCAGATCAAGCTCAGCAGGTTCTGTGCTGCGGCAGGTGAAATCCCAACAGGCACCAGTACCAACATAAAGCAACTGGGAGAGGTTTGCTGAGCAGGGGCACGGAGCGGGCTGCTCCTCCCGTGCTGCTCTGATGGCAGCTTGGATGTTTGACAAGACCTGGCATTCCCATCTTTAAACTTCCTCCCTATCAGGGAATTTAAATGTCTCCAGAGCTGTATGGTCTCAACTACTATGGGCCAGCAACTCTGGCAAGCAAAACACCGACAAGCTCATGGCATAGCCCAGAATAAATTAACTCTTTACAGAGCAGGAATTGTTTTCCAGCAATAACCAGCTCTCCCATCCAGCCCCCAATTCCTCAGCTCCTCTACTTGTTTTCCAAACTGCTTGACTGACTCAAGACCCACAAACCCGGCCGCACCTCCACCATCCCCACACGACTGACAGACAGAAAGGGGCCACCACACAAGCTGGGTGGGCAACCAACCACAGACCCAAGAAACAGCACTCCCCACCCACCTACCCCCGAGGCCGGTACCTGGCCGTGGCTGGATGGTCTCAATGATCACATCGGTCATCTCCCTGCGCCCGAGATGCTGGTGGAGGATGGCCGCCCGCTCCCCGGGGCCTTTCCCCTCCAAACAGGCCGGCACAACAGCAGCCGGGGCCGCCCCGGTGCTCTCCGCAGCCATCTCCGGAGCTGCGCAGGAGAAAGGAGCCGTTGGCAACGGGGACGGCGGGGGGACCGGGACCCACCGGCAGCACCGGGACTGCCCCCGGGTGCCTTGGGGCCGGCGGACAGGGCACAGCTCCCTCCCCCGCCGTGGTTGTCCCGCACCGGGGCCCGGTCCCCCCCTCCACCAGCACCGGTGTGGAGGGGACCGGACCCGGACCGGAGGGACTCACCAGCCGCGCTGTAAGCGAAGCCCGCGGGCAGCGGGGAGTGCTCGGCCAGCTCCAGCCGGATCACCACCAGGGACACGCTCATGGGCCCGGCCACCACAGGCCTCCTCCTTCTTCTCCTCCACCGGCGCCGCCGCCACCGCGCTCCGGGGAGGCCAAGGGAGATGAAACACCGCTTCCGCCTCACGCACCTTTCCCCTCTGACCCCGCCGGGGTCACGCCGGCGTTGTGATGACGACAGAGACGACGACGACGACGACGCGGCAACGGCAGTAGAGGAGGAAGATGGCGGCGGCAGCAGCGGAGGAGCGGGGGGCTGCGTGAGGCGCCCGGCTGCTTCTCGCGAGATTTGCGGGTGAGTTCTCGCGAGAGTTGGGGGTGAAGCCTGCCCTCTTCCTGGCAAGGCCTGGCCTGGACTAGGCCTAATGGGGGCCTGGGCCTGGCCTGGACTTGCCGGGGCCGGGACACGGAGGGAGAGGGGCCCGGAAGGGACTTTGTGTCCCTTCCGGGCCCCTCTCCCTCCGTGCCCCGGCCCTAGGAGTGACTTTAGGAGGGGTGGGACACTGGTTACCAGGCCCCGTTACCATGGCAACACTGCCAAGCCGGAGGGACCAGGCCCCCATCCCCTCACGCCAAACCACCCTCCCCCAAAAATCAAAATAAACACACCCACTCCCCCTCTTTTCTTCTCTTCCCCCCCTCACACCCACCACACAGGTATTTTGTCAGCTTTTAGTATTGCTCATGCTTAAGTGAAATAAACTTAAAGGAAGGGCCAGCCCTGGAAATAAGGATTTTGCTTCGTAGCTTAGAGCTGTGAAGGATAAAGGGATCCTACACGATCAGGGTAACACCAGGATCCTACGGCTGCTCTTAACAGGTCTTTGAAAACCTCCCAGCATCACCTGGCATCACGGAAAATTAACTCGAGCAGGACTGACTCCAGGGACATCTGGATCGATAGGCAAGCAACAAGAACATTGCAAAAATATAGCCGCTTTGCAGATTTTTGCTATGATGAGCAGTGTGGGCGTTAGTGATTAGTCAAACCGTGTTGTTCCTGAACGTTTGGAGGGTGTAAGTACCCTGTGTAATACCACATTCAGGTGCCCCAACTTGGCTGGGACACTTCATGTGTGTGCAGGAATAAATCTTTGCTTTAATAAAGTAATTTTATACTTTGTGTCCTAGTCTCTCTCCCCTGTCAGCATGGGCCCGTTGCGAATTTTCGGCAGTGTGTACCTGAGGAGCATTGCCCGTGCCCCTTACCTGCTCTGCGCCGGGATCCGGCAGCATCCGCAGGGGTTAATCCGGCGGAGGCGATCTGGATGGTGCCATTATAAAGCTGTGATCTTTGATGCCAGCGGAGTCCTCCTCCCGTCCCCTTACAAGACAGCCGCGGGTGTGTATTTCCATTTTTCATTTGCTCCTCCTATTTCTGTGCATAGAGGGAAGGTAAATTTCAGGAAAGGTGTCCCTGTCAGCCACCTTCGGTTCCGGTAAGATATTAAAGAACTTCTGATGATGACAATGACATCTTGTTCTAGAACTGACAGCAACTCGCAGCCTGAGCTGGCAGCTCTCAGTCAGGGCTTGAGCCCATCTGGTCACAAAACTGTCCTGTAATGGCACTGGCTGGTACCACCCAACGTTAGTGCCATCCTTCAGGACACTTTAAAAACTGGGTGTTTTCACCCCAAGGGCACCACATCAAAAGCAGAAGTGAGGTGCTTCAGTTAGGGGAATGCCCAAACTACTTCTCTTGTGGCTGGAAAAATTATCCCAGTCGGTTCTCACGAGTCCTGGTTGATGCATCAGACTTGAGGGGGATTTCAAGCTGGTTTCTTAGTTCTGATGATGCCATCCATAACTGCTCTCTCCTGGCTTTCTCACTTTTCTCTGTATAGACTGGGAGGCCCGGAATTATATTCCAGCTGGCACCATCCAACAAGCTATCCTCTCTGGAGGGGAAAATAGTCCCTCTCTGAAGTACACAAGAGGAGAGCTGACGGCTGTGGAGTTTTTGCAGGAATTGGGACAGCAGTGCTTTGAGATTGTAAGCCAACTTCCCCCCTCCTCTCTTTGTGCTTCCTGACTGCAGGGAAATGGGATCCTGCAATGTGGGGATCTGGTGGCTCAGTGAGCAAAGAGGAGCTTTTCAAAGGAATCCCTTGATGGAAGGGTCTGGATTTACCATCTAGGAAGCATTGCTGTCTGCTCAGGGCAGGCTTTTCACTGCCATCACCACTCTGGTACTCAGGCAGGATGGTCAGCTGAATTTGCCTTCACTTCTGTGAGCTTCTTCCTGCATATTTCATAACTTTTATTTCAAGACACCTCTAGGGTCAGCCAGGATGAGAAGTCAGAGACCAGCTGAAAGGTTTCTGCTCCTCGTACATGGGCACACTCAGTGGACGGAGGCCATGGCCTCCAGGAAGGGTTCTTAAGATTGGTAGAAGCCACTCTACCACAGCTCCAGGAACACGGTGCAAGAATCCTCTTTTAAATAAAGTCTCTTTAAACAGCTCAGTCTAAAATGCAGATTCCTTTCCTTGCCTGGTAAATCAGTATTTATCTCTAACCTGCTTTGATTGCACGGCAGGCGCAGTCCTAGTGTATTTTTCATCCCCCAAATCAGACCTTTATCTCTGCTGCTGCTTCTGTAGAGTTAGTAATGTGAGAATGCTTTATTTGGTCTAAGCAATTTAGCTGCGAGATTCACTGACTGCCTTCTGCTGCCAAAGGAAGTAGGACAGCAAGATAAGATGATCAGGCAACCGACCTACCCAACCACTCTTATTTTCCTCCCTACTTAAAAACCATCTATGGTTAATTATCATTCTTGGGGGGGGGGTTCTCTGGTTTCTCAGGCAAATGTCTGTGTTCCAGTGGACTCTTTTCTCTTGGACCTAATCAGAAATGAGATGATAAAACAGCTCCCCATAATGGCAGAAGCAGTACAGTGTATCCGCGCAGAAGGTCTTAAGACAGCTCTTCTAAGCAACAGCTTCTGTCTGCTGAATGGAGGAAGCTTTCTGCCCCTGGGCCCAGAGCACTTTGATGTGGTAAGTCCTGATGGATTCCAAAATGCATTTTTGTAGCCAGTTCGATAGAAAGCTGCAACTGAAGTTCTCTACATGCAGGTACCAAATGAACGGCAACCGGCAACACCTATTACTAGATATAAATATAACAATCTGTGAAATGTTTCCTGGCATAATTCATTGTAGTGACTCGACCTTGAAGAAGGTCTGAGTGAATGGTGGGTACTTGTGCATTTGAAAAATCATTGCAAAATGCCCACCCAACCACAAATCTACGTGTAACAGGCACAGCTAGCCATGTTGATAAAGGAAGTGGAAGCTGGAACACTATATAGGAAATAAATGTTATTCCCCGGTGCCCCTGCTTGCTTTATATTTAGTCTTTACTCTTTTAAAGCTTGTTTCATCCCAAAGAATTGCAAAGCATCCCCCATATTAGAAAAATCCCCTTACCCCAACATGCCTGAGCTGTTGAGCAGGCAGAGACCCCTCTCCCAGCACACTTTTTGCAAAGATGAAGCAGATTAGCCATGAACCTCAAAGCTGGTTCGTGTGGCTTCACTTTATCAGGCAGCTGTGAGGACTCGCCTCAGCATGACAGAAAATTTGCTTTTTTGTGTGGCCCAATTGACATCTTTGAATTTCAGGAGTTTATTCATGACTTAAGTTTGTTTTATAGCCCTGATTGAGACAACAAAATATGCAAAGAGGAGTCTTATCGAAACATTTAAAACCTGGGACTGTTTAAAGTCATCTTGTCAACATTATGTTATTATCAGCTCAGCTTTCTGGGCATTTTTTGAGTGACACCAGTGCCTGTGAAGTTCTCCTAGTGGAGTGATGCTCTGTGATTCCTTTCATCCCAGCCTCTTTCAAAGCACTTTAATAACCATGGCCTATCTGGTGTCATCACTCATGCGGTGTGGCTCTTCTGTAACAGCAGGCAACAGGACTGCACAGTAATTAGTGGGGAAAAAAATTAATTTAATATGGATTTCCATTAGCATTGGCTTTTATATCTCTCTAATAGATTCATTTCTCTTCCTAGAGTGTCTGTCAGTGCAGGGGTGAAATACTGCTTGAATTTTTTATGGTTGTGAGGCAATGTGAGTATTCAGAGACTGACTCAGGACTTTTGTTGATGCAGATTTGGGCAGATGATTATGGTCAACATCTCTGCTGCTGTGAAGATTGCTCTGGCGTGGTTGATAGGTGCGATGGTCAGGGCACTGCTTTTCCAGATCATTTGGAAGGTGGTCCAATCCAAGGCTTTCTTGGACAGCATTGAGCAATTGGTTCAGCACTGTGTGGGCCATCCAGTGAGTCTCCCACATCATGACATCTCGTTGGAGATCTTCCATCTGAGGACTGGCTGGTCCTGTTTGGCTTATTTGAGCTGACAGAGCCACAGCCAAGCAATCAGCACCCACGCAGTCACTTGAATCACATCCTATCCAGCTCTGTCAGCCCTCAGTTCCCCGTGTCCCTTATTTCACATGTTAATTAGACCGTCAGTCTCTTTCCCAACCCTCCCATCCTCCATTTCCAACACTGCACAGATGTTTGCGGTCACAGCAGGCTCATGCATAATCCATTTGTTGTTGCTGTAGATGGTTGAATCTTATCGGGAAGGAATGCACAAGCCAGATCCTCGCATCTACAAGCTGTGCTTGGAGCGGTTGGGCGTTCAGCCCCAGGAATCCATCTTCCTCGACAGCAGCAGCCAGAACCTAAAAGCAGCAGCCCAGCTTGGCATTAAAACGGTGAAGGTACCAAGCAATGCTACCAGGGCAGACTTTGGGGATGGTTTCCAAGTCCAGAAGCTGTGTTGGACTTGAGCGGCTCATGATTTTCAATCTCAGTGGCAGAATTGTGCTGCCAAGCCTTTTGTTTCAGCTTCCCCTTATTCCTACAGGATGTGGTGGGGTTAAAGGGGGGTGGTGGTTACTGTCAAGGTCTGCACTGGCCTGTTCCGTTCACGGCTCTAAACCCTACAGCCAGTGTAACCTCGGAGAAGTCGCTTCTCCTTTACGGACCTCAGTTCCTTGTTAGATAAACAGCCCTAGCGGTATGATTGAGACAACCACATCCATCTGATGTGAGAAAATAAGACACATTTAAGACATTTCTAGAAGCTGTGAGGCTTCATGGATCTGCCAGCTGGCGAGTGGTTAACCCACAGGCTTTGGAGATAGTCAGCGCAGGTGCTTTGGTTTGGTGAGGGGACCACTGAGGGAAGGACAAACATGGGACTGGTGGGAAGAGTGAGCTCTGCTCCCCTGTCCTTCTAAACACAGGGAATTCCAGTGATTAGCCCAGCCCAAGCTTGCAGTGCCTATGCCAGGCAATTTTATCTTCTGGCTATCACCCAGTGTTTCTCCCTCCCTTCTGCTTTCAGGTCGATGATCCAGAAGCAGCACTCAAAGAGCTGGAAACCTGTCTGGGTTTTCCTTTGCAAGGGTTTGTTCCATATACTTGTTCAGTGAGACCAAGCATGGAAATCCCAAAAGATCATCTGCAAAAGTACCTTGAGAATGTTCTCAGGGACCAGGCAACAGGTATCGCAGTGCTTTTTGCTCTTCAGCCTGAAGGCTCACGTGTTCTGGAGCTGTTGGCTCTTTCCATCATGCAACAGATGGGTTGAAAAATAGTATCAATGAAAGGCTCCTAATCTCCAAGAAAATATTGCAGTCATTCAGGTTTCAGTGATCTGTCACTGTTTCCCAGAAATGGGAAACGACATTTTAGGGCTTCCTCATTTGGGAGGGGCCGAGCACAAGTTGCCAAAGAGATGCCAGGAATATTCCTGGCCTGTGAGCCATCTATGGGCAGTTGCCGTGCTCCCCCAGGGGCTTGGGACACAGGAGCAAAGTGTAGGTTCCCGAGTGTGACAAGTGAGATCTCAGACCTGGGTGCAGGAAGGGGAAGTAAAACCTGGGGAAGTGGTGAGAAATCATCCCAGCTGATGCTTCTCTTCTGCTGACCCTCTCAACTCTTCAGGCCCACTAGTGTTACGGCAGTTTGGTCACGCACAGTCTACCCGGACCTATTACGTCAAGTTTGGAGATCGCCTGCTGGTGCTGAAGAAGGAGCCCTCTGAGAGCCTGCATCCCTCGGGCTCTGCTGTCAGAAGGGAATACAGGTAAGGAGCTGTGCTCCTCGTGCCAGCAGAGCAGGGAAAACTCTTGTAGGAGATCCCAAACAACCCCATCCTAGGGCCAGTGCTCCATCCCAGCCATGGCTTTTCTGTTCCACATCACACACACGGTCCACACACCTGCCCCCAACATTTTCCTCCCCTGTGATTTGCACAGCTCTGTGTCCCAGTCTGTGATCTCTCCATTTGGTACAGCTGGCGTGAGCAGTCCTGGATGGAGATACAAGACTGTGCTATCACCCTGTGGTAGGGACCCTGTGCCTGTGAAAAATGCTCTCCCCGCTCCTGCACTGTGATCCTTCCAACCCACGGAGCACAGCACAGCTCTCCCAGCCCACGCTGGGAAATGCAGGATCTCACTGTCACGTCTGGCACCTTGGGTGGGAGGGAAGTTGCAGCACAACACCGTGACTGGGGGGACAGTTGTGATCTCCCCTTGTATTTTCAGAGTGTTTTAGTCTCGGCGCTCTGGGACATAGAAAGATTTTGCTGTGCTGCTTTCCCCTACCCCCAGCCATGTTATTTTAGAGTGTTTAAAACCGAGCACAGGGCTCTCTTTTCACACTGTGTGTCTGCCTAGCAACAATGCAGTTCTAGTATTGATTCCCTAATGCCTTTCTGTGCTGACATGGCTCTCTGGCTCGCCCTGGCAGGCTACTGAAGGCACTCTCTGAGGCTGGTGTTCCTGTTCCCACTGTACTTGCTCTCTGCGAGGATAAAAGGTAATCTTGTCACTGAGCTTTCACTCTCTGCTTGACAACCTCAGCCACGTTCCCCCAAAGACAAGGAGAGGAAGGAATGAGAAGCCAGACCTCACAAAGTACAGTGGTCTAATTAGTGTTTGCCCGGTCTTGGGCTAGAGGGGCCTCCAGAAGTTCAAAGGACAGTAACGCTTTTTATTAGGCTTGTTTGAGGTGTGTCCTTATTTTAGCAATTAATCAAAATGCTTTCTTCCTTTGAAAATCTGCTATAAAATGGTGTCGTATGGCTTCCTGCTGACTCAAGATGCTTAAGTTTCCAATAAGGGGGTGATTTTTCTAACTGCCAGACCTCAGACTTGCCCCAAGCCGCGATAGCAGCGGGTCTGTGCCTGGGACACAGCAGCACGGCTACGCTCAGAGCTCTGCTGGCTGCAGCAATAAGCCTCTGCACTGCAGTTAAATGCGTGTCCACTGTTGGTGTTGTTTGCATACAGTCTGACAGCCTGGCTGCAGAGCCCACTGCAGGGGAGGCAGGGAGATGGTTGGTGCTGTAGCTCAGCCCCAAGCTCAACTTCCTGGGCTGGAGGGACCAGGACTGGTCATGCCACAGCTGTGTGCCACCGGCTGCCAGCCTGAGCTGGGCACGGAGCAGTGCTGTTGGGGCTGCTCCTCACCTTGCTGTGCAGGTGAGGCCTGGGGGCACCTTCACAGGGGTGGTAGGTAGCAGGATTGACCTCAGACCCACCAGTTGCACCTTGCTTCCCCAGCACTCTCGGCACACCTTTCTACCTGATGGAGCACTGTGCTGGCCACATCTACAGGGACGTCTCCCTCCCCACCCTGCAGCCCAGCCAGCGGAGGGCTGTTTATGATGCCATGAGTCAAGTCCTCTCCAAGATCCACAGCGTAGACCTCAGAGCAGCCAAACTGGAGGACCTCGGGGAGCATGGTGAGAGAAGGCTGTGTATCCCCTGGCACTGTTTTCTTCTCCTGTGTGTCAGCATTTCAAAGGATAAGCTCAAGTACAGGACTTGGGTCAAACTTGGGGGCAGTTGGGAACGTGAAGATGAGTAGCAGGGTGTCTGAATCCCCAGGCGTGGTGGGAGGGTGTGGAGAGCTACTGTTAGCAGACCCCAGAACTTCCTGCCATGAGCAAGAGCTGCACCGTGGGTGGAAGAGTAATTTTTTTGCTGCCATCACTGACCAAACTTCCTCAGCTCCTCCAGTGCCTCTGCAGGGCTATCTCAGCTTCTCCGAATTGCTGAGGAAGTTACGTTTTTGTACAAGATCTGATTATTTCCACCGAAATATCGAATCCAGTGCCCAGTTAAGAATGTATCAGACCCCTGGAAATCACAATTAAACTTTTGGAGCTTATCTCGGGGTGCTGGACTGAGATCTGCTTGGGTGTTTTGACTTTTTCTGCATGCACCTTTCATGCATCTCTTTTGAAGCTGTTTTGTCCCTATCCCTTACCCTGAGAGCCTTCATTCCCTTTTTGCAGCTAATTACATTCAGCAGCAAGTTGAGACCTGGACAAAGCAGTATCGAGCCATGGAAACTCATGTTATCCCAGCCATGGAGAGACTCATCGAGTGGCTGCCTCTGCATTTTCCTGAGTCTCAGGAGACGACAGTTGTGCATGGGGATTTCAGGTACTGCTTGGCAGACAGCACTTCCCTGGAGCACATCCCAGGCAGCAGAGAGGGAGAGAGGCTGTAAAGCATTATGCAGACTCCAAAGAGGTGATGAGTTGGGCTGGTGCAGCAGCTTCAGAGAAGTCATGTTCAGCATCTTCCAGGCAGCAAGATCTAGAGGGCCACAAACCCTTTGCATCTGTCATGAAAAACATATCCCAAGAGCTCTGACTGGTGCTGTCTTGCACCCAGAGCTCTCATATTTTCCCCAGTGTTTATCTGCCTAGTGATCTGCGGCAGTTTAAAAGCAGTGCCCATTCCAAAGCAGGGAAACTGGGACCAGGAACTGAAAGCCTGGACTCCTGATGTCCGACTCCAGTCCTGCTGCCCCACTGGTGTTTCAGGATTTCTTCTCCCAACTACTGCAAACACTGGTCTAACACTGGGGGCTCATCAGCTGTTTCTGCAATACTCAGAAATCAGTCCTGGTGCATGTTGCTGATATTTGATGCTTAAAGAGTTTGGGTGGCTGGTGAGATGCTGCAGGATGTATGGCAAAACCTGCCGGTGTCCCAGGTGAAGTCGTGCAGGAGCGTGGTGGCTGAGGACAGGGCTGAGGGATGCTGAGATCTGCTTCTGTGTTATCAGACCCATCTGCCGGGGCTGTGGGGCTGCAGTGTAGGTGTGTGCCAATTCTGGGCCAAGGCTCCTTCCCACAAGGTTCAGCACACACATTTCCAGTGTGACTGGAAGCTGGTGAGCTCTCTGCACCCCAGCAGGATGGCTGCCCTCTCTCCTTCCTCCTCAGTAGGCTGCTGCCCTCTCCTGGGGCTCAAACTGGTGAAGGCTGTACTACCCATAATCTACAGCACATGACAATGCAGGGCCTGGAGTTATTGTGTGCTTTTGAAATGACCAGAAGATCCCCCTGGACAGTGACTTGCCTGATTCACTTTTTGGCTAGCTTTGTCCTGTAACATCTGTTAGTGATCTGAGGATCTGAATAACTTGGTTTCATTCTTCAAAGCATAGTTCAGTTCATCATTAACCAGGGAGTTCACTATTGGGTAATCTCTGTCTGCCCTGACCTACGCTTGCAGAAATTAATCTTTCACTTGTGCAGCCTCCCAAAGGACTCAGCAATTTTTGAAGAGAGTGAAGAGCACTGGAAAGCACCTACTGCTGCTGAGCACTGGGATTTTTTTCCCCTCTTGAGACTTTCCTGATCTCTTTTTCCCTCTGATACAGGATGGACAACCTGGTCTTTCATCCAGACAGGCCAGAAGTCCTTGCTGTCCTTGGCTGGAAGCTTTCAACTCTAGGAGATCCCATCTCTGATTTGGCGAATAACTGTATGGCCTACTTCCTGCCACCTCACTTTAATGCACTGAGAGGTACAGAGAGGGGCAAAGTCACGTTTGACACACGGAGAGAGGAACCAGAGCTCAGAAACACATTAGCTCCTGCCCAGAGAGCTCAGCTGACAGTGGGGCTCATTGCAGCTGGAAAGGGCTGTGGGTCTCGCACCGTATTCCCTGCTCTGCCCTTTCTCCCCTCCCTCCAGGGTGGAAACATCTTTCTGTGTGTGCAGTGATCACTGTGCCACGGTTGCCCTACCACCAGTTTGTCCCATATCTGCCACCCATTTGGGTGCTCTCCCTGTCCTGATTGGTACCGTCACCCTGTTCATGCACGTGGATCTTTGTCAGCAGTTGTCTCAGGGATGGCCCCTGAGAGGAGGGTCCTGCTTCACAGCTGGCAAAACTGTATTTAAAAATGATTTTGGATTATTTTCCCCTCTCACTTCAGCTGTAAAGCTGGGGAATTCTGTCAGGTGGGAAAGCTGTGAACCAGGCCAGCCCAGAAGGGGTTTGTCCACAAAGTTAGACAGTTGTTGAAAAGAACAATATAGGTGTAAACAGAGAGGAAAATCACTGTTGTTTAGGAGGAAGATCTGTCAATCACTGCTTTCCCAGTCTCACCCCAGTGAAGAAAACTGCCCCATATGCATTTCATCTCTGTGGGTTGGTGCCAAACCCCCGTGGTTATGTATGGAAACCACATAGCAGCAGTGCAGGTGTTGGATGGGTGCAGGTGTCTCTGCTGCTCCACAGCTGCATGGCTCAGCCACAAGCCTCACAGCATCACTAGAAAGCTCTGAGCTCCTCACTGTCTGCTGCTTCACTGTTGCCCTCTTTACACCTTCCAGGCTTGAGGAAGTGTGATTTGGGGCACCTGGGAGTCCCCACGGCAGAGGAGTATTCCCGGATGTACTGTGACCACATGGGAGTGGAGCACCCTGAGAACTGGAATTTCTACATGGCCTTTGCCTTTTTCCGACTGGCTGCAACGCTGCAGGGACTCTACAAATGCTCTCTGGAAGGTGAGGAACCCAAACATGCCACTCCTGTTCCACACAAGTCTCCAGCCAGAGCACAGACACACGAGCATCGGTGTGGGGAGAACTTTCACAGTGAACCAGGACAGGTCAGACCAGCAGCGTCTGCCGCAGGGTTCGGGCACTCCTGGCTGTGCACCCTGAAAGCTCCAAAATTCCAGGTGGTAAAGCAAAGCCTGGCATTCCTGGCAGTCTGGTGCTTTCAGCATAGAATTCCTGTGGGAAATAAGGACTCAAAATGAGAGATTCACCTCTCTGTTTGGAGATGACCTGGGAGTAATCGTGCAGCGAGTTATTGGTGCATGTAGACAAGAGGGATGTGAATAGAGTGTCTTGTAGAGCACAGAGCTCCCTCCCTGCTCCAGCACAGGCTCTGGAGGGTGTGAAGCTGCTGTGCCCTCTCAGGCAGGCTGTGTTGTGTGGAGGATGTGTCCTGCAAACAGCAAAAAAGGCCAAAGGGGAGCACACAAAGGGTGTTTCCCCAGAGGCTCCTCTTTGCTGGATGCAACGTCTGGTCTGTTGCTGTTTGTGCTGATCGGAGGTTGCTGTGTGATCCCTTTTCTTTCATGGAAGAAGTGAGCAGAGGCCAGAGTTCAGAGCTCAGAGCCGTGGAGCTCTCAGACCTTCAATCTGAGCACCACCTTAGAAGAGAGACACGAAAGCAGGGAGGTGGTGTGAACGCTTGGTGCTGTTTGTCTGCGTACATCAGGTCTGGCCTGGGAGTCTTTATCAGAGAAAAACAAGATGTTATTTTCGTATTCCGTAGCGAGGAGTCTCCCTGAGTCCTGCTGGGCTGGCCCAGAAAAGGGCACGTTGCGCTGTTTGGGATGTGACTACATAGAATCACAGAATTGGTGAGGTTCAAGGGAACTTTAAGATCATCTAGTCCAACCAACAACCGAACTCTGATAAAAAACCATCACTAAACCATGTCTCTAAGCTCTATGTCCACCCATCTTTTAAATACCGGCTCTTTCAAACAGAGGTGTCCTACTCTTCTCTTGTCCCCAGGGAGGCCAGCCCCAGGTGAAAGCAGCCCGGAGGATGCAGAGTTTGTGGCTGACCTGGCTTGGGATTTTGCCATAAAAGAAGGATTCCGTGTGTTTGACAGCCTCCCCACCACAAAGCCTCTGGCACGACGTTACAGCACCTGGGCCAGACGAGGGCCTTTCCTCAGCAGGAGCTATGGTACCTGGCCACCTCCTGGGGCAGCTCCTGAGCCCAAAGTTCCCCTGGTCACTCCCCCCATCAGCCTCCTGGGGATGGCCCAGGGTCTTTGCTGCAAGCTGGAGAAGATCATTGGTGTCCAGTGGAGTTTTCTGATTTCCCAGCCCAGATGGACTCCACATCCTCTTATAGAGCTGAAGGTGAGACATCTTCCCCCCTAAAGCAGCTTTTCTGCACCTACACCAGGGTGGGGGACCGTGGCATGCTCTGAGCACCCTTGCTTTCTGGTTGTATTAGACACTTGACACTCCAATGTCGAGTCCAATGGCTTGGAGAAAGTGGGCTGGGTTCCCATGGCTGGCTACATTCCAGTAACAGGGTTCATATTCTGGGAAACAGCAGTTTCAGAAGCCGGCACTCCCTTCAAAGATGAGCAGATTAACACAGCCCAGCTGTCGTCGCTGGTGCTGCTCCACCAAGGTCCTGCCATCAACACTGGTGGAGTCCCCAGAGCTTGGCTGGGCTTGGGCTTTCGCTGCTGGTCCAGCGCTTGCTCATTCCCTTCCCCTGGCAGGGGGAAGCCTCTCTGCTGCCTCTGTGGGGGAAAGGCTGTTAATTCTCTTTGTAAGACTCCCTCCCGGTGCTTCCTTGGGAGGTCCCTCAGACAGGGCAGGGAGCTGCTGGCACCTCCACAGCTTCATTTCCTCCTTTGTGTTCTCTTATCCTGCTCTCCATGGCAGGGGCTGTCCCTGCAGATGTCCCCGTCAGCCAACAGTCACCTGCCCGGTGATAAGCCGAGTGTGTTCGGCAGTGCAGGCTCTGAGATGCCACTGGGACTTTGGCCTTGCCACCATCCTGGGCTCTCCTGTGTGGAGCAGCTGCTGCTGCAGCTCCAAACCCTCAAAATGGAGAGACATTGGTCATTCCTGGTATGGTGGTGAGGAAGCAGAAGCCAGCTACCAAAGTGCCCATGGTCATGTGGTGGGTCAATGGCAGAGTTGGGAGTAGCATCAGTTCTCAAACTGGAGTTTTAATTATGTGTCTTTTCCTTCTGCCAGTGCAAAGCAGGTCAGGTCAACACACAGGTATTGGGACACCTGGTTCCCCTGCCCGGGCTCTGCAAACTGTCTGGTTTCTCTGGGCTTCCACTTGCCAGTGCTGCTGGTGGCCACGGTGCGGCTCAGTGTGCTCCTGGCTCCGGGCTGGCTCCTGCAAGCAGATTTGCTGGGAGTGGTGGCAGAAGTAATCATTCACAGAGTGTGTCATGAAAGCAAACATCTCTATCCTTGGGTTGCTACCGAGATTATATTCTTAATGTATTCTAGTGACATTATCAAGTTCTAGTGGGTTACTTAACTGCCTTTTAGCTGCCAAAAAAAAAAATAATAATCCCATCTGTTGTTCAGCCCTTCAGAAGCAGTTCCTTGTGCGCTGGCAGAAACCAGCAAACCCCAGCGTTTCAGGGTGCTGAGCAGCTGATCCCCTGAGAAGGTGGAAAAGGAGGGGAAGCAGCAGCTCTGGGGAATTTGGAAGTGCTGAGATGAGCAGATCTCCTTGCTCTTCTTCCAAACACTCATCACCAAGTCTTCAAACATCAGAACTGCCATGCTCTCCTTTCTCCATGACCTGGGCTTGTGGTGGAGACGCTGCTCCCTGTCTGAGGGACCAGAGAACCTCCTCATCCCTGCCATCTCTGTGTCCATCCCACTGTTCTTTCTCTTGGGACTGTCCCTGCACTGTCAACGTTTGTGTGTTGTGAAAGCCAGGGGAGGAGTCTCGCTGCCTGTGGCAGAAAGATAATGCAGTGAAGTGTTAAACAGCCAAACAGTCCTGGCCTGGGACTGTCACAGCGCTCATGAACTGGGCAAGGGCCAAGGGAGAGGGCAAGCCTGCCTGGTGCCAGCTGGCACTGCCGGGGTGGAGGTTGGTCCCAGCGAGTTTGGCAGCCAGATGCCCTTGGCTGAGGCACTCTCAGCTGAACAGGGCAGCGACTCGGCTGATCCTGCCACGTCCTGCACGGGGAGCCAGCAGACTTTGCACGCCCAAAGGTCCCAAAGGCTGCCCGTCCCCCAGTTCTCCGGGGAGATCCTCTCCAGAGGAGCAGGGCAAAGCTCAGTTTCTCCCTCAGAGCAAGCAGAAGTACGTCTGGCCAAAGCACTGGGACAGAGCTGCAATCCCAGCATGTGCCCGGGAGGGAGCTGGGACTGGCTGTGGGAGGGGGCCAGCACCAGGGCAGGGGGATGTAGGAGGATGTAACATGTCCCATCCTCTTCCATCAGGCAGAGAGTGCCAGGACCCAAGCAGTGGCTCTGACAGTGACAATCCAGGCCATGGATCAGGATAGCCAGGTGGGCAGACACACACACCTAATATTTGACCCTTCTCTGGCCCAAATAAAGAACCACAGGGACACCTCCCTTCTGGGGCCTCCTCCACACCAGGAAGGAGGCATGAGGGGTGATTTGTCCTGTCTGTTGTGGGGTCCCAGGTGAGGACATTTCCCCAGCACTGCGTTCCCCAGGGCATTTGGAAGGGGCTGGGGCATTTGCTGCCATCCTTCCCTGGCCCTGCAGCCCCTTACTTGCCCTGCATGGGCATTGATCTCGCTCTCACACAGGTCTCTGGAGCAGAACATCTCAGTGGTGTGGACGCTGGCCCGGTGCTTCACTCAGACCTGAGCTCCATGTCTGGCTGAAGGTCCTGCGTTGTTCACAGGACCAGAGCTGAGCCACGAGCCGCAGCGCTGGGGAGCCTTGGAAGTGAGACCAAACCAGCCACTCTGGGTGGGAGGGGTGGTGCTAACGGCATCTTGGAAGCTTCTGAATTTCAGTGGTGTTTGCTGTTATCTCCTATCTGGGCTCAATGCCTTTTATTGCCAGGCTCAGCAGATATGGGGCAAATTCCACCTCTGGATCGTGCGGCTGCAGAAAGTCACTCCCAGCCCTGCAGGAGTGACTGTTCCCTGCAGGAATGACCTGGTGGGGGTGAAAGACTTGATTTTGGGAATAAAGAGAATGGAACAGGGTATCTCTCCTCCTTCAGCACAACACATTCTGCTAGAAGGACTCCAGTCAGTGGTGGGGGGAACTGAATCAGGTCCTTGAGAACTCTGGCCTCAGGGGAAGCTCTGGAGCTGAGGCAGTGCCTGGCTCCTGGAGCTGGGAGGAACTGGGAGGACTCCACAGTCCCATCACTGCAGTAGATTTCTCTGGGTTTCTCTGGGGACCACAGAGGATGCAGACTGGATCAGCAGGGGCTTTCAGCGCTTCACAGGGGCCAGCAGCAAGGGGAGAACTGCAGGAACAATCATGGTAATTCCTGGGCTCTTTATGTGTAATCCAATAAATACTCAATATTAAAGCCATGGGCTTGCTGCTTCTAATTCTTCAGCTTCTCCAGCGCGGGTGCAGCCTCACAGCCCCCTTGCACAAGGCCACATCCATCTGTCCAGGGCCACCACCTCACCTCTGCTCTCAGGGACACAAGGGGTGCTGTGGAGGAGCCCTGGGGTGCTCAACACCCGGAACCCAGGGCTGTGGGGAAGCCTCGTAACCTCAGCTTTGATTTCTCACAAGCTCCAGGGTGAAATTCTACCTCAACCCCAGATGCTTGGCTCTGCTGTGGAAGAGGGAGGGAGCCTGAATCTGCCTGGCCCTGGCAGTTGGGGTGTTTTTGGAGCAGGCATCTGGCCTTCGTGCCTCCCACCATCTCGTCTTTCAGGCAGGCTCAGTCCTGGGTGGCTGTTGCGGGGTCCAGAGCTTGAGGCCAAGAGCTGGGGCTGCCATGAAGGTGTTCCCTCCATTGCACTTGGTTTTAGTGCTGCTGGTTTTGTCTGCTGAGCCCCAGGGAAGGGAAGGGTCCTGCTCGAGAGGAGCAAAAGCATGAACACAGGGCTAATTCTCAGAGTCATCAGTTGTCCATCCAGGTATCGGCAGAAGACACAGAGGACAGCGTCTGGGAGCTTAGCCCCGAGCAAGGCTTGGCTGGAGCTCAGCTCTGAGATGTGCCCTGTGGACACACAGCCTGACCTGGTCCCTCTGGGAGAGGCTCAGCGCCCACAGGCACGTCTCTACGGGTAAAACAGGTCTTTCTGGCATCTCCCAAAAGTGGTTTCACACATGCAGGTCCACAGTGGGAGGACGAACATGTTGGAACAAGAACTCCTTGAGTGCCACTTCCCATAGGGGGCTGCCCAGGACCCACAGGGGCATCGGTCACCCTTGAGGGGATATGGGCAGCCAAGGACGAGAGAGGCTGAGATCCAGCGCAAGAGGATTTCTTTCAGCTGATCTAGGAAGCCCTAATCTGAGTCCTGCTGGATAACCTTGGGCAGCCGTTCGGCCTCTCTGGCCTTCGAGGTTCCTCCCTCCAAAACAGGGCTGATAATCCCCTCCTGAGTGAAACGCCTAAAGACCTGCAGATACGGGAACTGCCACCAAGACTTTCAGTGACCTGGGTCTTCAAGGACAGTGGGTTAAACTATTTCTCAATTGACATATTCTACAATTTTTCTGTCCCCTTTAAGAAACTGGAGCCATCCACTCCCTGTCATCCTGCACAGACCCTTGATTTCTCACAAGCTCCAGGGTGAAATTCTACCTCAACCCCAGATGCTTGGCTCTGCTGTGGAAGAGGGAGGGAGCCTGAATCTGCCTGGCCCTGGCAGTTGGGGTGTTTTTGGAGCAGGCATCTGGCCTTCGTGCCTCCCACCATCTCGTCTTTCAGGCAGGCTCAGTCCTGGGTGGCTGTTGCGGGGTCCAGAGCTTGAGGCCAAGAGCTGGGGCTGCCATGAAGGTGTTCCCTCCATTGCACTTGGTTTTAGTGCTGCTGGTTTTGTCTGCTGAGCCCCAGGGAAGGGAAGGGTCCTGCTCGAGAGGAGCAAAAGCATGAACACAGGGCTAATTCTCAGAGTCATCAGTTGTCCATCCAGGTATCGGCAGAAGACACAGAGGACAGCGTCTGGGAGCTTAGCCCCGAGCAAGGCTTGGCTGGAGCTCAGCTCTGAGATGTGCCCTGTGGACACACAGCCTGACCTGGTCCCTCTGGGAGAGGCTCAGCGCCCACAGGCACGTCTCTACGGGTAAAACAGGTCTTTCTGGCATCTCCCAAAAGTGGTTTCACACATGCAGGTCCACAGTGGGAGGACGAACATGTTGGAACAAGAACTCCTTGAGTGCCACTTCCCATAGGGGGCTGCCCAGGACCCACAGGGGCATCGGTCACCCTTGAGGGGATATGGGCAGCCAAGGACGAGAGAGGCTGAGATCCAGCGCAAGAGGATTTCTTTCAGCTGATCTAGGAAGCCCTAATCTGAGTCCTGCTGGATAACCTTGGGCAGCCGTTCGGCCTCTCTGGCCTTCGAGGTTCCTCCCTCCAAAACAGGGCTGATAATCCCCTCCTGAGTGAAACGCCTAAAGACCTGCAGATACGGGAACTGCCACCAAGACTTTCAGTGACCTGGGTCTTCAAGGACAGTGGGTTAAACTATTTCTCAATTGACATATTCTACAATTTTTCTGTCCCCTTTAAGAAACTGGAGCCATCCACTCCCTGTCATCCTGCACAGACCCCTGAAGAAGGCAGAGAGGTGCTGTCAGACACAGGGGAATTACCACGGGTTTATTTTGGAGATTAAAAACTCCAGCCCTCTACTCTGCTCTGGTGAGACCCCACCTGGAGTACTGTGTCCAGCTTTGGAGGACAGGCTGAGAGAGTTGGGGGGGTTCAGCCTGGAGAAGCGAAGGCTCCAGGGAGACCTTATGGTGGCCTTCAGGCATCTGAAGGAGGCTCCAAGAAAGCTGGAGAGCGACTTTTTACAAGGGCATGTAGTGTCAGAACGAGGAGTAATGGCTTCAGACTGGAAGAAGGGAGATTAGCTTTCAAGAAGTTTTTCACTGTGAGGTTGGCGAAACTTCCAGCTTTGGAGGACAGGCTGAGAGAGTTGGGGGGGTTCAGCCTGGAGAAGCGAAGGCTCCAGGGAGACCTTATGGTGGCCTTCAGGCATCTGAAGGAGGCTCCAAGAAAGCTGGAGAGCGACTTTTTACAAGGGCATGTAGTGTCAGAACGAGGAGTAATGGCTTCAGACTGGAAGAAGGGAGATTAGCTTTCAAGAAGTTTTTCACTGTGAGGTTGGCGAAACTCTGGCAGAGGTTGCCCAGAGAAGCTGTGGCTGCCCCATCCCTGGAGGGGTTCAAGGCTAGGTTGAGATGGGGCTTGGAGCAACCTGGTCTGGTGGGAGGTGTCCCTGCCCAGGGCAGGGGGTGGCACTGGATGGGCTTTAAGGTCCCTTCCAACCCGAATTTATTCCATGAAAGGGGCCGCACTGAGCCGAGCAGGACCCAGCTGAGACAAGCTGAACCCACTCCATTCCATCCCAAGGGGACAGAGCCGAGCCCAGCCCGGGCGGGCGGAGCGGGGGCGGTGCGGGAGGCGGTGCGGGACCAGCCCCGGAGGAACGGGGGCCGCCCCCTCCGCTGGGCCCAGCGCAGCGCAGCATGTTGCGGGCGGCGGTGAGCGTTTCCCGGCTCTGCCGCGGCCCGGCCCGGCTCGGTGCGCCCTTCTCGGCCGCCGCTTCCCCCATCCCGGCGCCCAACCCGCGCCCCGACATCGCCTGCAACAAGGTAGGGCCGCGGCGGGGACCGGAGCCGGCCCGGGGGGTTGGGGGGGGCAGCGGTGGCTTCCCCCCGGGCGGGTTGGGCTGGGACGGGGAAGGGGGGGACGGGGCTCCCCGGCTTGGCCGCGCTGGGGTGCGAGCCCGGTGCGGCGCTGGGGACACCCCTGGTTTAACGCTGACGGGGGGCAAGCGCTGGAGCAGCCGGAGGTTTGGGCCCAAAGCTTTGCGTTTCAGGAAAATCTTGTTGGAAAAAAAAAAAAATAAGCAACTCCGGGCTGGTGCAGCGGGGGTGGGGCAGAAGCGGGGGGGGGGGCCCTGGGTTTTATCACTGTCCCCGCAGCCATCGGCACAGCCAGCCTAAGGAGAAGGGGAAGGGAAGGGGAGGGGAAGGTTCCTGGCTTGATGGTGGGTCTCTGCGTGGATGAGACCCCTGCTCCTTGCTCGCCACCCTGGGGGAAACCGGGGTGAGGTGCTGGTGGGGGGTGAGCCTTGGTTCCCCTCCCAGGGCGGTGACGAGGCCCTTGGCTGAGAGTTTGGCCAAGTCCTCAGCGAGCACTGTGATCTTTGCACTGAGGCTTTCTTGCCGTGGAGCTGGAAAAAAAAAACACTCCATGAATTCAGCCTTACTGAGAAAGAAAAGAGCTGGTGAAAAGCTGCTGTTTGTGCCTGGTTCGGTTTTGGAACGGGTCACGGGGATCCTAAAATCAGCAAATCGGGGAAGTTGCTGCCAAAAGCCCTAGTGCTGTTTACAAAACCAACTCTATCATCCCTGCCCCAAGCGTTTTCCCGGCGTTCAGCCTCCCGAGCCTCCCGGTGATCCCTGTGCAGCCCCAGCCAGGCTTCCAGGGCTTGCAGGGTCCTCCTGGGATGGGAACAGCTTCCAATTCACAGGCTGTTTGCTGACATGTGAATTCTTTTTTTTTTTAACTCGAGGCTGTGTCTGCTGCTGTCTACTTTTAGGCTAAAATACCTCCTTGGAAGTGGTGTGGTTTTGGAGCCCACACAAGTTGAGTCTCCTTTAATTAAACACCTTGCTAAGCTGCTGTCAGACAACTAAAGCTCTTACCAACTTCACGTAGGTCTGGCTCTAAGGCTTAAGGCTGCTTTGCTTTTCTTTTTCGTTGCAGATTTTCATAAATAATGAGTGGCATGATGCAGTCAGTAAGAAGACTTTCCCGACTATCAATCCAGCAACAGGAGAAGTCATCTGCCAGGTTGCTGAGGGTGATAAGGTGAGTGTTCCTGCGATGAGATGGGTTTGTTCTCCACACGAGCAGGTACACGGGGATCGCAGGGGAAGACACTGACTCATCTCTCACCGAGTGCTGTGTTTGTGGTAGGAAGTGTCTGACCTGTACAAATACCACGTTGAGTGCTGCTCGTGTCCTTCCTCCACTACTGCTTTCAACAAAACCCCTCTGGCTTTGCTTCTTACCAGTAGGAAGCTGGGACTGGCAAGGGTGGAGAGGAGGAGATGTGGGGAGGCTGGGGAGCAGCCGTGGGTGGAGGTTGCTGGGGCAGGTGGGGATGAAGGCAGACACCTTTGTGGTCGCCCGTGGGTGCTGTGCTGCTGGTGTGACCCAGAGTCAGGGTAGCAGAAGAGACAAAAGGTCAGGATTCACCTGGAGAGCCCCTGTCTGCTGTACATGTGGTGGGAGACTGTCCCCAGCTCTAGAAAATTGAAAAAGGGAAAAGAGAGAGCGATGGTGGGGAATAGAGTCACATAATCATCCCGTGCCTTATGCAAGGTCCTCCTAGGAGTCTGTGGCCGAGCTGAGGTGGTGTTTCCCAGCAATTTTGGGTTCTTCCTACAGTCTGGAAACTTGTCTGTATTCCCCAAGGGAGGGGTGAGTGAGGGAAACCCTTTGTTGTTTGCTTGTCCGTGGCAGACTGGCTTGTCCTGGCGAGACCATTACAGCAAGCCAGAACAGAGAACCAACTAGAAACAAGTTAATGCCCTGACAGGACAGGATGATGGATTAGAGATATTTGATCGTGGAAAAAAAAACCTCCTTTAGACTGTGGTGGTGAAACCAAATCCTGAAAGATTGTCAAAAGCACGTTTCTGGGAGCTTTTTCCATGCCTTGTTCGAGGATGCAAATATTAACCCAGCAGATGACATTGCAGAAATAACTAGACAATATTTGCACTCTGAGGAGCTGAAATAAGAGCGTAAGCACAGGCGGAGGTGGTGGCTGCCCGGCTGTTGCACCCATCTGTTTCACTGTCCCCTCTGTCCCCTCCTCCCCGTGGATGCAGATTGGGCGAGAAGCCTGCAGCAAGTCCAGCAAGTTCTTGTCCCCCCTCTCCAAAAAGCTGCACTTGTGCCATCTGGCTGGAGGCTGTTGTCTCTTGGGAGACCAGGGAGGGCTTCAGCTGAGTTTTGAGAGAGTTGAGGGGGGAACTGCTTACTCCTTTCTCATCCTCTTGCCTGGATCCCTCTGCAGGCAGATGTGGACAAGGCCGTTAAGGCAGCCAAGGCAGCTTTCCAGCTGGGCTCTCCTTGGAGGAGGATGGATGCTTCTCATCGGGGGAAGCTGCTGAATCGTCTCGCTGACCTGATCGAGAGGGACCGGGCTTACCTGGCGGTAAGGATGGGGGAGTAGTTTTGGGAAGCTGAAAGCAAAAAGGCCAACGTGCAGAACCAATTGCAAGCTGAATATCGAATCTAAATCTGCCTGGTTTTCCCCACCTCGCTCTTCAGGCAACCTCATTGTCTTTTGCAGGCTCTGGAGACTCTGGATAATGGGAAACCGTACTCCATCTCCTACCTGGTGGATCTGGACATGGTAGTCAAATGTCTCAGGTAGGTTTGGAGGCTACAGTGACAGCACAGGAGCTCTTTGCACTCCATGCTTGTGCTCAGCTGGTGGTGGTTGAACCTCTGCTCGTGCAGAGACCACATGCTTCTGAGGAGGAAAGCAAGTAGCTGGAGGAAGTCTCTCTTATTTCCTTCTGACGGGAGAGTTGTAATTTTCAGTTCAGTGACCGAAACTTTATTGTTGCTAGATACTTTGCAGGCTGGTCGGATAAATTCCATGGCAAAACCATCCCATTAGATGGAGACTTCTTCTGTTACACCAGACACGAGCCGACCATCCCGTTAGATGGAGACTTCTTCTGTTACACAAGACACGAGCCAGTGGGAGTTTGTGGACAGATAATCCCAGTAAGTAAATCCCAGTAAGTAAGTAGTTCCTGCAACATTGCAAGAAGTCAGTGTTACCATGGAGAGCTGTCTTAAAATGCAAGTTACTATCTGTTGCTAACTTCTGCTTCCTCCAGTGGTAGAGAATGTTATGCTTGCGCCAGTGGGGAGGGCTGTTACTTTGGCAGTAGAGAACTATCTGTTGATTTCATAAGCTCTGAGAAAGATCTACTTCCTATCTGCTAAAAAAAAAGTAATAAAAATTGAAACCCCTTTATAGGAGTTATCTGGCTCGGACCCACAATTAGGTTTAAATTACTAGCATCAAACTCAGAAATTCTGTTTGATAAGGAAATAGAGAACTAGTGTGCAAAATTCAGCTTTACATACCCGATCTTACTTCTGTAACTGGTAGCAAGCCTAGCAAGGTGGTTTGTCAACAGCAAAGCCAGATTTGCACAATGGTCCCTGGATAGTGTTACCCTTTGTAGGAGTAGGTGCATTCTGATTGCTGCAGGCTGTATTTGCATGGTTCTCGTATTTGCATTGAGCAAGAACTGAATGTAAATGCCTCACCAGCCTGCACTGCCCTGTCATCACAAACAGGCTTTCTTTCAAAATGCCTCAAAAGAGGGTTTAACAGTAAAGATTAATTAAAAAGCCCCAAAAGTTAGGGTTTTGCAGTGGTACTGAGAAACCTCACACTTCAGAGCACAGTTTTCCTGGACAAACAGAAGGCAGTGCTTGAAAAGGAGACAAATGTTGAAGAGCAGCGAGGGAAGGATCAAAGGTGGCTTCCATTGGTGCTGCAGCTGATCCCGATGAAGCTCACTGGTTACTTACTGATTAATTGGGAACTTTCAAGTTCAGACCAGCAAAAGCCTCCTTTTTTTTCAGTGGAACTTCCCTCTGTTGATGCAAGCCTGGAAACTTGGGCCTGCCCTGGCTACCGGGAACGTGGTTGTGATGAAGGTGGCGGAGCAAACTCCCCTGAGCGCTCTCTACGTGGCTAATCTGATCAAAGAGGTGAGGAGAAGGGCTGGGCTTCCTTCTGCTGCCCCACCATTGCTGCTGGAGCATGGTGTGATGCAGCCAAACTGGTGAGCTGCTGCAGAGGGCATGTGACAGGAACAGAGAAGGGCTGCCTCATCTGAAGAAAGGCTGGACTGTCTTGGGTATCTTAGCATTCCATTTAGCCAAAAAAAAACCAACCCACCCTTGTCCGTAAAAATTCATATGCAGAGGACATAAATCTTGATTGGGGGAGGGCTCTCTAAGATTCAGTTAAATAACAAACTTCATGGAGATTAGAAAGGTAATATATATAGCTCAAACTATGCTTAGGATGTGGGGCAGGGAGTTGTCCTGATTCTTGCAAACTGAACATTAAAACTAAAGGCCTAGGAAAGTAAAGTGAAGTAGAAAAGGTTCTGTTCTTCGTGGGAGGCCTCCTGAAGCATTACTAACAGATGAGGGTAGGTGAAATCCCTGATTTATAAAGGGAATAGCGTTGTTCTCTCCTGGTGTGAACGGGCAGGCTGGATTCCCACCAGGCGTGGTGAACATCATCCCTGGCTACGGGCCCACCGCAGGGGCTGCCATCTCTTCCCACATGGACGTAGATAAAGTGGCCTTCACCGGCTCCACGGAGGTAAGGCAGTACTTTAACTTTTAAGCCCTTAAGATATAGAGACTATCTCATTGCTCTTAATACCCTTTCAGTGTAACGTACTGGAGGTACCTTGCCTTCTACACTTCTTTTTTAAAAATACAGCTGACTTCAGGGCGTGATACTTATTTTTGCTTTACATAAGACTCTTCTCAGGTGCCTTCTTTAGAACACCTCCTGTTGTTTTCCTTGAGCTGCTTCTTACTAGAGGTGAAACTCTAGGCAGACTTCAGTTGTTCCCTTAAAACCCTACAATTAAGGGATTATTATTAAACTGCTGACTGAGACCTAAATGCAGCCGCCTTGCCAGGTGCTGCTGTTTGTAGGAGTTAACTCCTAATACCTGTGTTTCTCACCATCCAGGTTGGGCATCTGATCCAGAAGGCTGCAGCAGAGAGTAACCTAAAGAGGGTGACACTGGAGCTCGGAGGAAAGAGTCCCAATATAATCATGTCTGATGCAGACAGTAAGCACCCGCTACCGTAATATTTGATATTGATCTGTACCTGATCTGATATTACTATTGGTCTGTACCTTTTACGCTGGCTTCCTGCAAGCAGAGCTGGAGGGGAAAGGAAACCTCTCCTGTGTCCTGTGAGTCTCCAGCTCTGACACCAGCTGGCTGTTCTCACCCGGTGAAGTCTCTGTGCCTCCAGCTGTAGCTGCTGTATTTGTGTATCAGCACTTCTTCACTCCCACTTCTTTCTCAGGGCTGGGAAGTTCAGTTATCAACAAAGGAGAGTTGTTTCAGTATTTTTGCTCAGTCTTGGTCCCATTTTAGTTTTCATTTCTATCTCTTAGAGCGTACTGCCCTATTCTAGTCTTATGAAGTTCTGGTTCCCTCACCTCTTGTATATAGACTCATTTTTGGTCTTGTTGAGCCAACACACATGCTTTTACGTGGCAGTAACTAAGGAAATTCTTCTAGATCTAAAATAACTTGTCCTTAATACCTGGTAATTTTGAACTAGAACTCTGCCTCAGATTAGATTTTTTTTTTTGTCTCCAGTATGGGGTGCTTTAATAGACCCTCACACTAGTTAAATCTGGATGTAACTTCCACCCTCCCAAAGCATGGAAGATGCCACTCAACTGAAAGGGCTTTGTATCCCTGATACTCCAGCAGGCTGCTGGATACTTGTTCAAAAGAAGTCACTTACTGACTCTGGTTGGTTTCGTTTGCTTATGGGTTTTCTCTCCTCTCCTCAATCTTAGTGGACTGGGCTGTGGATCAGGCCCACTTTGCCCTCTTCTTCAACCAAGGGCAGTGCTGCTGTGCTGGATCCCGAACATATGTCCAGGAAGATGTATATCATGAGTTTGTGGAGAGGAGTGTTGAGAAGGCCAAGGCCAGGGTGGTTGGAAACCCATTTGACTTTAAAACAGAACAGGGGCCTCAGGTAAGAGCAGGAAATGTCCTTAACTTATCTTGTGAAATAGTCCCAATCTTCAGTCATTGTGCATCAGGAGATTAGAATGAAAGGTATCCTTTGGTCTCTTGATTAATCTCCTTTGAACTGTGCCAATTATCTCCTTGCTCGTGCAGGAGGGAGAAGTTAATTAACTGATCTGATTATTCCAAACCCTCCACTTGACACTGGCATTTAAAAGTTATCCTCTCCCTTTGAAGCCAGCTTGGCAGCCTGATGAAATGGGGAATTGCTGGAGCACAGTCACATGCACAGCAGGTTGTAGCCCAATCTTCTTTTTACCCCCAGTCAAGGTGAAACTGATCTCTCTGTCTTCATGGTTCTTAGGTTGATGAAGAGCAGTTTAAGAAGATCCTTGGTTATATTAGCACTGGGAAGCGTGAAGGAGCCAAACTGCTGTGTGGTGGCAACCCTGCTGCGGACAGAGGCTACTTCATCCAGCCAACTGTCTTTGGCGACGTGCAGGACAACATGACGATTGCCAGAGAGGAGGTAAGACCTGCAGCGCCTTTCTGGCTGCCAGCTTCTTGCTTCTTCACCCTTTTGCCCCTTCTACACAGATTCTCACCTGCTGTGTTTGGATTTTGCAGATATTTGGGCCGGTCATGCAGATTCTGAAATTCAAAACCATTGAGGAAGTCATTGAGAGAGCAAATGACTCCAAGTACGGCCTAGCAGCAGCAGTCTTTACAAAGGACCTTGACAAGGCAAACTATGTGTCACAGAGCCTGCGAGCCGGAACAGTCTGGTGAGCCTCGGCCCTTCCTTCTCCCTAAGTGGCTGGAAGCTTCCTTAAGGGCTGCCATTTCTCGTTAAGTTTGCTCTTTGCTAGCCTGTCTCTACTTTGGATCCAATTTTACTTGTACTTCCCTGCATGGAATGTCGGACCTCCAATTGTCACGCTGGTAAAATTTAGGTATATTAAGCTTCCTGTGCTCCCGCTGTGAATTAATGAATGGAATTGGGTGGGAGGGAAGAAATCCAGCCCTGCAGCTGACAGTGAGAGCAACTGCTGCTGCAGGGCTCTGGGTGCCAGCAGTGATTAGATCACCCAGCACGTCCCTGCGGTCTTGGCTGCTGCCGTGGATGTTCCTCTGCGTTCTGAGGCCGCGCTGAAGATGATGCCAAAGTCAGTACTTCAGCAGCAGTTTACTGTTCCAGCACAAGAGATTTTGGAGATCCAATATCTCACTCTCTTTAGTAGTACTAAGTGAACAAGTAGGTGTTTTTTGTCCTCTGAAGGAGGTGTGGGTGGCAGCCTGGAGGCTTGGTCCTGTGATAATGAGAGTCGTGAACCGATTTCACGATGTTCTGTTTCCTGGTTGATGAGGATAAGGTTTTGGTATTGATTAATTCTGTTGGCTGAGAGAACTGACAAATAGGGAAATGCTGCCTAGAAATTCACCCGTCCCTTTGCTGTGAAAGGGCTCTTCCATTAAGCAGTTCTGAAACTACAGGTGCTTAATTCTTTGTTTCCATTTCAGGGTAAACTGCTATGATGTGTTTGGTGCACAAGCCCCGTTTGGTGGCTACAAAGCCTCTGGGAATGGGCGAGAGCTGGGAGAGTATGGTCTGGAGGCATATGTGGAGGTGAAAAATGTGAGTATCCCTGTATCCAAGGTCTTCCAAACCCTCTGCCATAGCTCCAAACTGTATTTGTGCCTGTTGGTATAGGTTGGGCTGAGAGCTGTAATTCTTCTTTCTAATGCTTGAAACAAAGTTGGAGCTGCACTTCTGAAGTAACCGCAAACACAACTCCATGTAACTGTATTTAAAACAGAAAACTGTCCTTGCTTTATACTGCTGAGGAAAATGAGGATATGTGACCAAATAGATTAGCAGTTGCCTGCACGGCTTGGTGCTGTTCAGCTGTTCCTCACTGTAAAGAATCACAAAATCATAGAATGGTTTTGGGTTGGAAGGAACCTTAAAGACCATCCAGTGCCACCCCCTGCCCTGGGCAGGGACACTTCCCACCAGACCAGGTTGCTCCAAGCCCCCTCCAACCTGGCCTTGAACCCCTCCAGGGATGGGGCAGCCACAGCTTCTCTGGGCAGCCTGGGCCAGGCTCTCACCACCCTCCACAGCAAAGAATTTCTTTCTAGTTGTGTTGCCTCTTGGCCTTCAAGTGAATATAACTGAACACCGTCTTCAGGAAAATAACTTGTGATTTTTCTTTCTTTCTTTTTTCTTTTCTAGGTGACAATCAAAATTCCACAGAAAAACTCCTAAAGGGCAGCAGCCTCTCCGTGTGTTTGGAGACACCTATGCAGCTTCGTGAGATACAGAGCAAGGAAACCTCTTCTTAACACGCACAAACCTTAGGTGGAAAACACTTAACTCTGCGTTAAGAAATGTTTCTTTAGAAGGTTACCTGAAGGAGCTTTTGTTTAAAAACCATTACTTGGCTTTATCTTTCTAAAATACCAAATACAGTTGAGTACTAATGCGTTACACGGGTGTATTCCTGTTGCATCTCTTTTTTCCAAGAAATTGTTTAAATGCTTGTCTGGTCTGGAGGAGGTTTTATAATAACTTTTTGTTGGCTTACACAGCTAGTTCTATACTCCTTGCCCTATACACCTAACCCATACGTCCCTCTTCTGTAGGTAAATCAAGAGCAACCCTTCAGCGTGAATCTGTGAGGTACAAATTTGTTCTCTGCTCCTCCTGTTGTATCTATTCCCAATAAACATTCTTGTCTTAGTGAGGTTAACCCTGCCTTCGATGGAGCAGTTTGTGTCAGGGAGCTGAGCAGGACCTCAAGAGGAAAGGGCCTTGAGTTTCACTAGGAGAGGTTTAGGATGGATATTAGGAAAAATTTCTACACCAGAAGGGTCATCAAGCATTGAAAGAGGCTGCCCAGGGCGGTGGTGGAGCCACCATCCCTGGAGGGGTTTAACAGGCGGGCAGAGGTAGGGCTGAGGGACGTGGTTTGTCAGGGTTGGGCTTATGGTTGGACTCCATGATCTGAAAGGACAGTTCTCTCATTCTACATTGGTATTTTCTTCCATACATCAGTTACCCCCAGCCTCAAGCTATTTTTAAGGTTTTAGCAGACTTTTTGCGAAATGTTAATGGAAGGAGGCCTTAACGTTGAAGGCATCTGGTGCCTGTCCCCAGCACAGCACGCACAAGTGCCGACCTCACCAGGATGGATATTAGGAAAAATTTCTACACCAGAAGGGTCATCAAGCATTGAAAGAGGCTGCCCAGGGCGGTGGTGGAGCCACCATCCCTGGAGGGGTTTAACAGGCGGGCAGAGGTAGGGCTGAGGGACGTGGTTTGTCAGGGTTGGGCTTATGGTTGGACTCCATGATCTGAAAGGACAGTTCTCTCATTCTACATTGGTATTTTCTTCCATACATCAGTTACCCCCAGCCTCAAGCTATTTTTAAGGTTTTAGCAGACTTTTTGCGAAATGTTAATGGAAGGAGGCCTTAACGTTGAAGGCATCTGGTGCCTGTCCCCAGCACAGCACGCACAAGTGCCGACCTCACCAGAACAATAGAGGCGCTGGGCGGGGGGGGGATCGGTGCCTCGGTGAGGGTGTTGGGGCTGCGGCAGGAGACTATTCTATCCCGTAATCGTTAGAGCGAGCCCTACGCTGGAGGGCAGGCGCCCATGAGGAGGAGACAAGCTCGTGGAGGGCACAAAGCGAAGGAGGAGAGAGGTTTCTCCCTCAGCGGGCACCGGCGTCCACCTCCCTTCAGCGCGGCGCGCGACAGATCTCGCCCCGAAATCTCGCGATGTTTCGCCTTCCCTCCCCGCCCCCAGATCTCGCGATGCTTCGCTCGGCCCCGCCCCGTCTCGCCGCGCTCCCGGCAGGGGGCGGGGCCGGAACGCGCCCCTTCGCCCCGCCCCCTGAATGACGTTACGTCATCATAAGGTACCCGCCGGCTCAAAGGCCCCTTGGGGGCCTTGATGAAGGCGTCGCGTTTTTAGGGCTGTCGGCCGCCGCCTGTAAACCGCGCTCCTGCCGTGGCGGAGGCTCCTAAAATTCCCTGGTGCGCGCGGAGGGGAGGCGGAGGGTACGGGTCAGCCTTCCGTGTGGGTACACGGCAGGGGCGGTAGGGTCGTGGCGGGCCGCGCCGCCCGGCGGGTGTGCCCGGCTCAGGGTGCCGGCAATGCCTGGCTCCCGGGCGGCGGCGGCGCCTCGGCGGCGGCGTCTCCCGGGCTGAGCGGCGGCTCCCGGCCCGTCCGCTCCCTCCCCGCGGCGCTCCCCCGTCTCCCTGCGGGGTCCCGACCCTCCATCTCCCCCCCCGCGGCCCGGCCGGGCGGGGATGAGACGGTGCGGCGGTGGCACAAAGGCTCCTCCGGGGTTGCCCGTCGCCTAGCGCGGCCCAGCGCCCCCGGGCCGGCCCCGCCGCCGCCCCCGGCGCCTCCCTCCCTTCTGCCTCGCTGGCCCTCGGTCCCCGCTGCCCCTCGCTGGGGACGGGCCAGCGGCTCCTGCTCCCCCCTCAGCCGCCCGTAGCCCCGCGGGAGGATGTCGGAGGATCCCGAGACGGACAAGATGATCAAGGTAGGCAGGAGGCAGCGGGTCCCTTGCCCGGTGAGGGGAGGTGGGCAGTCCGGGCAGGGCGTCCCGGCTCGGCGGGGCCTGGTCCCCCCCTTCTCAGGCTCCACCTCCCTTCAGCGCGGCGCGCGACAGATCTCGCCCCGAAATCTCGCGATGTTTCGCCTTCCCTCCCCGCCCCCAGATCTCGCGATGCTTCGCTCGGCCCCGCCCCGTCTCGCCGCGCTCCCGGCAGGGGGCGGGGCCGGAACGCGCCCCTTCGCCCCGCCCCCTGAATGACGTTACGTCATCATAAGGTCCCCGCCGGCTCAAAGGCCCCTTGGGGGCCTTGATGAAGGCGTCGCGTTTTTAGGGCTGTCGGCCGCCGCCTGTAAACCGCGCTCCTGCCGTGGCGGAGGCTCCTAAAATTCCCTGGTGCGCGCGGAGGGGAGGCGGAGGGTACGGGTCAGCCTTCCGTGTGGGTACACGGCAGGGGCGGTAGGGTCGTGGCGGGCCGCGCCGCCCGGCGGGTGTGCCCGGCTCAGGGTGCCGGCAATGCCTGGCTCCCGGGCGGCGGCGGCGCCTCGGCGGCGGCGTCTCCCGGGCTGAGCGGCGGCTCCCGGCCCGCCCGC
>NW_015090783.1:573215-619572 GCF_001431845.1 Calidris pugnax | reverse complement strand
TGGCACAAAGGCTCCTCCGGGGTTGCCCGTCGCCTAGCGCGGCCCAGCGCCCCCGGGCCGGCCCCGCCGCCGCCCCCGGCGCCTCCCTCCCTTCTGCCTCGCTGGCCCTCGGTCCCCGCTGCCCCTCGCTGGGGACGGGCCAGCGGCTCCTGCTCCCCCCTCAGCCGCCCGTAGCCCCGCGGGAGGATGTCGGAGGATCCCGAGACGGACAAGATGATCAAGGTAGGCAGGAGGCAGCGGGTCCCTTGCCCGGTGAGGGGAGGTGGGCAGTCCGGGCAGGGCGTCCCGGCTCGGCGGGGCCTGGTCCCCCCCTTCTCAGGCTGCGACTCTGTTCCTCTCAGCCCCTGCAGCGGGACGTGGCTGCCCTCGGGCTCCGGTGTGGAGCTTCAGGCACCGGGCATGGAAATAGGAGCTGCAGGCAGATGGCTTCCACGGGATCCGGCCTCGGGGAGTGGGTGTTGAGACGCTGAGACCGCGGGGAGCAGAGCCGGGGCTTCTCGGGGCGGCCGAGAGCTGGGGTCTCTGTCTCACAACAGTCCCCGGCTGCGGAGGCAGCGCTGTCGCCTCAATCCATCCCCGAGTTCCTGTTCGGATGCTGTCATGAAAACAAATCTGGCGTGTGGGATGTTTGTGTTTTGAGTGGTGGTAGAGGAGATGAACAGATTCAGGATTTCTTCTTTTTTTTTTACAGCGCGGATTACTGTGTGAGTTTAGCGCTTCCCGGTGAAATCCTGCTCTGACCTGGCTGAGGGGATTTCCCAAAAAAGCTGGGGAAAACCCTTTTGAGACAAAGTGACAATAAAAGAATGTTTTAAGGACTTTCTGCAGGCTCTTTACCTTGTGCAAAGCATTTGCTGACACAGAGTCTGGATGCCTTCATCATTGCTTCTTTTAATAAGATGAATGAGTTCCTTAAGGATGTAGGAAGAAAGACCCTGTATATTGGCATTTGCCACCTTTCCTTGGCCCTGCTGTCTGCCATGGTGGGATTTGTCTTTACAAAGCTCATCAGGGCAGAGATCAATGTAAGAAAAGTAGGAACACAGTCTTGTAAGTAGAAGGAAGTCTGAGCACTGTGTTCAGACACCCCAGTTTGTAATTAAACTGCAAAATCAAGTATCGGAATTGTATACTGTCTCTTCCTACTTTGTTATCAATCTTGGCATGTTGCAGGGGAAGTAGCTGTCCAGAAGGCTTTCAAAAAGAAGGTTTTCTTCAAGTATTTTTGTGAAGGTAAAGGTCTGTATCAGAGCTCTTGGGGGTTAAAAGCAAAACAAAAAAGCCAAAGCAGTTGTGTAAATGTAGGTCAGTCCCGCATCTGCCTCCTGGTTCTCCTGGAGAACAGATTCTAGGTGAATCTTTTAGGTTGTAGGCATTATCTAAATTGAGATTATAATTCAGTACTCTTATGCTGATTTGTCTGCTTCTCAAATAATTGGTTATTGTTCGAGTTTGATTGGTTTTCACCTGCATCTGCAGGTTTGAGGTCTGTGATTCAAGATAGCGATCGCTGTCGAAGGCAAACTAGCTGGGGTTGAAAGGCTGCGCCTTGGAGCAGTGGAGGTTGTTGGCATTTCACTTGTTGAATGTGTGGAGTTTGTCCAAGCAGCAGGCTGTATACTTTTAATTGACTGCAGTGAGTACGCATTATCCTTAAAGTACCTTCTTTCAAACCTTTTTCTATCGGTATTCAGTGGAAGCTGAGAAGAAGCTGTGTTGGGAGGGTGCTCTAACTTGTTATTTTAGGTACCCTGAGCTTGCTGGAAGGGAGCTGTGTTATTGAAGAGAACTCCTGAAGTTTGTGTGAAACTTTTCTCATCGAATAAATTTCAAATTAGTTTACTCCCTTTGCCCGCTTGAAAAGTTTAAAGAGTGATCAGAAGTTTAAAGCTCCTTTAACAGTAGGAGCCAAAAAGGTTTACTGTAAGAAATTGCACCACTGCAGATTTTTTTTTTTTTTTGAAAGCTCTCTCTCTGGCACTCTTCTGCCTCCTCTGTTCCCAGCCGCAGCAGATTAGTTCCAGCTGACCCGTCAGCCTGTCTACAAGTTCAGTGCTGTGCAGCAGAGCTACTGGAAGGGGTTTTATTCTCCAGATGTGGAGCTAAGTACAGGGTACCGTGCCCTCTGCTGCCTGCATCTGCAGCACGTTAATCTAAATGAAGAGGCAAGGTGTTTAGGCTTACCAGTTTAAACAGATTTTGATATTTTCAGAGTGCAGTTTTGTATCTGTAAATTTTAACTATTTCATGCTGTTTGAATGTTATAAACTCCTGTTGATTTGCAGCTACCCAGTCTTGGTGCTGGAGTTGGAGCTCCTGTTTCTGAACCAGGAGATGTAAGCAATTTTGTACATTGATTGACATCAAAGTTCTCAAATTCTGCATTTCCTATCATTAGGAGGCGATGAATAGTGTTTCTTGATCACTAGATTATTCTTTCTTTTTTTCTTCTAACTTGTAAAGATGCTTTGGAATGAAGATTGGAATCCAAATAAAAACGCAGAAAACAAAAATGTTGGCTTTCTTATTTAAAACACTGGCAACTATGCAGAATATAAAAAAGAAATATAATTTTTATTAAAAATGGACTTATTTGTAGTTGTTGAACTTGTCTGTCAGGAGTTGAGAACTATCAGATTCTATTCTCACTTCATTTGATCCATAGATCCCAGGCTTTCTGATTCCTGATCAGCTTCTCAGTTCACTTATCCAGCTGGAAGGAGGCAGGGAGTCTCTGTGCCACCCCAGAAGTGGCAGGAGGCAACAGAAACCATTTAGTCAAGACAGGGCTTGTATGTGGAGACAGAATCTCTTTTTAGAGCAACCTGTGCAGTTGAAAGGGTTGGGTAAGTGTTGGGCCAGGCAGGCCCTTTGGTTTTGGAACAGGAGCAGCAGACTTCAAAGCTCTATTAAAAAAAAAAAAAAACAACAAAGAATTGTTATCACTCAATCACAATGTTGCTCCAGAGCACTTCGGCGTTTGAGTTCAGTGGTTTGACTTTCTTCAAAACTCAAACACTAAACGTGATCCTGAAAGCGTGTGCTGAGGAGGCACTCCCCAGTTCAGAAAAACCCTTTTTCTGCTTACTAATTCTCTTCTAAAATTGTGGCTTCATTCTGAACGTGATCCTGAAAGCGTGTGCTGAGGAGGCACTCCCCAGTTCAGAAAAACCTTTTTTTGCTTAATTCTCTTCTAAAATTGTGGTTTCATTCCACCTGTGATGCCTTCAGTTCTCTGTGTCTGAATATCAGGAAAATTAAGTTAGGTGTTCCCTAATACACTTCTCGCAAGTGAAATTAATGTTAGTTGAAATGCTGACAAAGTTTCTTTGTCCTTCTACTTGAAACCAACAGCCCATGTGTGATCCACCACGCTTTTCTTCCCCTTTCTTTTGAAACCCTTCATAAAAACTCCACCTAACTTCAACTTTTTCCTTTACCCCTTTCACGCTGGTCGTTTATGATTTATGTAATACCCACTCCAGACTGCGTTACAGGGCGATTTTTCCTTTCATATCCATCTTCCGCACTCCCTAATCCCTTAAATATCAGCTTTCCTCTCTTGCTTTGTTTTCAGTTCGTGTGGCTGGAGGTCTGGCTCCAGCCTGGCAGTGGTGTTAATCCATGGCTATTGTGGCAGAGGCTGATGATCCAGGTTTGGGGCTGCCCTTTTCAATACCTTGCTCGAGAGCACGAGCGTTCTCTGTTTGCTCGTAGTTTGTAGCACGAGTGGTTCCTGAAACGCTGTGTGTTTTGAATCCAAGTTAACAGAAGGGGAAAATCTCATCCCAATAAAGTTGCTTTGCGAGTGGTGGACTCTTCCATCTGTTTTGGGTGTATTTGGGAAGTATTTTACCTCCTTGCTTAAGCTGGCTTCCGTTACCACCTTGCAATTTATTAGAAAGCCTGGCTTTTTCAAAGACAACCCTGAAGGCGGGTAGCGACGCTCATAAAAGAGCAAAAGCAGGGTTTTTATGGTGCGTGTCACTTTTTGCTTTGTGTTTGCACACAACATTTCCCCCCAGCAGCCCCTCTCTGTCCATGGGTCACCCTCTGGGTGACAGCACCTGGCAGTGGTGTTAGTGGAGATGCTGCACGCCGAGCCTCCCTTCGCATCCCGCCTTGTGACCTGTTCAAGCACGATGGCACCCAAGCTGTGTCATAACACAACCGAAGCCCGTTGGTATGGATTTGGACAAAAGGATTATAAACACAAGCCTGGTTCATTATCAGACAAGCTAAAACTGGTCAGGCAGGGTTTAGTTCACAGTGTAATGGTTCCAAAGGTTTGAAAACCCTAAGAAAGCAGCGAAATCGTTTCCCATTGTACTGTATGACTGAAACATAGATAAAATTGCTGAAATTGGGCCTTTGTGTTCCATTGTAATTGATCGTTTATAGGTAGGAAGCTGGATTTAAGAATCAGGAGGGCAAAAAAAATGCCCTTGATACACTTACTGTATTAAAAGTGTAAGATCCCCTTTACTGTTCTCAATAATCCCATTTCAAAATGCCAGGGTGAGCAGTCTCAGCTGCACAGAAATTATTTTATGCTGAGATATATTATTATGTGAGCATTTTTATTTATGTTTCATTTTCCTAGGTGAAGCAAAAACTGCAAACCAAGCTCTTTTTCTGCTCAGGTATCTTGCAAATCAGGTCTGCTGAGCTGTTTTTTTTTTTTTTGGAAGGGATGTAGTAATTAATTAATTTTTTTTTTTAACTCTCTTTTCCCTCCCCCTGCTCCTTCTGGACTAGGAAACCTCCATTTTAGAGGAGTACAACATTAACTGGACTCAGAAGCTGGGAGCTGGGATCAGTGGTCCTGTTAGGTAAGACAATACACCTGCGGATTTGCATGTAATCTCAGCCTGTTTCGTTAGCTGTGGAGAAGTGAGTATGCATTTTAATTGTGATGTGATACGCGGAAGACTCTTTATAAACAAATTAAGTGTCTCTGTACTGGTGGTAGCTGGTGTGCAGGTGAGGTATTGTCCTTTATGGGATATGTTTGAGGTAAAAACCCTCCTCACCTCTCTGCCTTGTCCCCTCTCACTGCCCTCTTCCCAAAGCAAAGCAGGAACAGGGCTCGGTTGTGAAACGGTGGCAGCAGAAAATTCTACTGGGACACCTTTGTCCTTTTGCTCCCGGTGTCAGCGTGGTGCAAAGGTCGCTGCTCCCGTCTACGGTGCCATCGCTTGGGGCATCAGCGCTGTGTGGCCCTTGGCTATTTTTACCAGCTATTTTTTTTTCACATCATCATGTGAGGCCAAAGCAGATAGTGCCATGAGCTCTGCCTCTCATACCACGCTTGCCCATCGTGAATTTCTAACCCCCCTGCAGGGACTGGGTGCTTTCTGTAAAGCGAAACGTATGTTCCCTTTTCAACTAGAACTCTCCCTTTTGGGAGCAGGAATTTGCAAAAGGGCTGGAAAACAAATGTCTGCGCCTCTGTTTCAGGGCGATTGTCTTTTGCCACCATTTATCTTCCTGTCCAGGCAATTGTTTCTCCTCATTCATTTTCTGTTGCTGCGTTGCCTCTGATCTTTATTTAAATATCCCTTTGTTTTTTATTCTTTGAGCTGCCTGTTAATATGTGGGTCCCTTCCCTCTGACGCAGTTCAATTGTTAATGTTAAATGGGGGAAAGAGAGAAAAAACGTGTGCGGCCCAGTTGGTGGCCTTGCTAAAACAAGGCTTTCCATTCAGAAACGCTTGATTTATTGCAGTCTCCACCCTCTGTTGGAGATATTCAGGCTGCCACTGTGTGGTTTGGGTTTTTTCGTCAGAAGTTATCTCTTCAGGCTGAATGTCAGAGTGCATTCTGCTTGTCTGCAGTAGCCCATTGCCCTGAAATACTTCCTCTGCCTTGCTGAAAATATAACTTTATGTTAGATGGTTCTGTAACGTGTTAGATTGTTGTGGAAGGCTGAAAACTGAGGCTTTCAAGCTGGGACGTGGTGACAGGTGCCCTGTATATTCCAGATTGCGGGCATTCCCACGTGGAGAGCAACCTCATAACTACAGATCAATTGCTTGAAGTGTCTCTTTAACATTCTTGCTGACTGAATAATTTTATTGCTGTAATACTAGAGTCTGCGTGAAAAAATCCTCTCAAGAACGCTTTGCACTGAAAATTCTTCTTGATCGTCCAAAAGCTAGAAATGAGGTATAGTTCCTGTTTATACTGTCTGCCTTCTGACACACCGCAAAGTCTTGCCCTTTTGGTGAATTGTTGCAATGGTTTTTAAAAAAAATAAATGAAAAAGAGTGTTCTGCGGGTCTTGCCTTGCAAGATTCCTTGGGTTTGATCCTCTAGCCTTGCTGTGCTTGGCTCCTAGAGGATGAGGTGGTGGGTGAAGCAGAGGGTCTTTCTAACTCTGAGTTTGCTGTAGGTGTCAGCTGTATATTTAAAAGTGTGATTTTATAGAGCTGCATTTTGAAGCCGGTGTTCTCCCTGTGTCCCATGTAACATAACATGAATAGTTTAGAACTGATTTCACATTTCGATGTCACTACTCTAAGAATTGCCAAGAATTCTCAATTTACACTCTAAATGGTACAGCTTTATCTGTGTAGGAGAAACTCAATAAGCTCACTGATACCCTTTGTGAATTACTGGGGGTGGCAAGAGCCAAGGTACCAAACTATTGAAAATGATGGGCAGTCCTGCAAGGTGTTATGAGAGTGAAAGAAGGGTTAATTGTCCTCAAGGTTTAGGCAACTTCCATTTCTTGTTACTGAGCAAATTCTCATTTAAAATTCCCAGGACAAAAAACATACAAAGCGTGTCTTGATTTAGCATTCCAGGTAGCATTAAATTGGGGAAAATTCCTTATTCAGAAAGTCAGAACAGTAGGTGAGGTTTCACATGTTGTGAGTGCGAGACCTTCAGGCCATAAAAGAAGCCAAATTATGGCATTTCAACTTTTATTCATGATTTTTCGGTTTCAATTGTATCTCTATTGCTACTTTAAAGCTAGTTCTAGCTTTAAATTTATTTTAAAAACCCAAAGAGATCAAAGATTGGGCTTTTTCTGGAACTGTGCAGGGTTTGTTTCTATGGTCTGTAACGAGTAGGTTGGCAAAGTATGATCTTTCTGTCCTACTTGGTCCAAGCAGAGTAATGGCTGTTGGTCACTCATAAACGCTTGTAGGCATTTCTTATGTATTGAGTAATTAAAATGGCATGTGACGAGTGCTGAGCACAGCTGGCAGCACGGGGGCTCGTGTGTGCCATAGTCTTGGGGGCAGAGGGAGGAGCAGAAGGGGTCAGGTGCCTGTCACTGTGTACAGTAACGTTTCTTCCCTTCTCTTCAAGGTACGTCTGCACATGATGTGTGCAACACATCCAAATATTGTTCAAATTATTGAAGTTTATGCTAACAGTGTGCAGTTCCCACATGAATCCAGCCCAAGGTAAGATTACATAGGGTGATTCATTCCCACAGCTTGCTTTCCATGTTTAGGCCAAGGTATAGTGGAGTTTGCTTTTTTTTTTTTAATCACAGTGTGACCAAAATGAATATTTATAGGGTATTCCAGATATGATATTTATACTCCAGACTAAGCAACGCCTGCTTTTTCCCCTGTCAATGCAAGACCTTTGCCCAACGAATTTGCGTCCTTCACTACTGGTCTTGAATACATCTTCATTTCTTAGGTTTTTTCATTGGTTTAGTCTGTGATACCTGCATTGTCCGAGAGAGTACATTACCTTCTAGCTGGTGTCCTGCTTTGATATTGCTTTATTAGCTCAAATTGAATTGTAACCTTGGAGCCTCCTTCTGCTTTCAAAGCACTGTTAAAGCAGGATTGGAGCTGTGACTTTTGTTGCTACCGAGTAGTGAGATCGTTTTACTTGATGGTGATGCCTGTGAGCCACCAGGAAACTCAGAGTACCAGTCTTCATTAAAAAAAGGAAAAAAAAAAGGAAGAGAATTGTTTCTAAAAATACTAGATTCTGCCCTGTAAACTTTACATTGTCCTGCTTAAAATGAACCCAGCAAAACATGAAGCAGAGTTAATATTTTTTATAATTTAATATTGCTTGGGATAAAATCTTCTAATTGGATATTAGTTGAGGAAAAAAAGCTGAGACCGGGCTGAGTCTCTGGTGTATCTGGTTTTGCTGTGTGGCAGGAAGAACTATAAGTTAGTTTCTTGAGGATCTAGGGGTCCTGATCTTCACACTTCCTATTCATTGTCCTTCATAATTATGTCAATAAATTAAAATAGTGAGGTACAGTAGAGTATCCAAACTCAAAAGCATTAAAGATAATTCCTCAACCTTCTGCTTCGAAGTTTCCACGAACATCTATAGTGCCTGGGCAGAAGGGCACGTCTGCAGGGATGGGTGGAGGCCAGTGCACGCTGTGCTCTGAGCCAGCTCCAGCCTGGAAGCTGTTCTGCCTGTTTCATGAATGCAAGCCTCTACCTGCTCTATTATTCTTTGAGGGCAGAGTTATACATTGATGTGCCTAAATGGCTTCCAGGTCCAAACGGGCTTGGTGGAAAGCGTGGGTGGAGCTTTCATGCGTCTGTCTGAATGCATCCATGCAGACATGTCCACAGTGTTTGTTCCAGCTGGATGGGGGAGCCCAAGGTGAAGAACAAACAGTAGATTCCTGGCTGACAATCAGCGAGTCAGATTGTGCTGGGAGCCAGAAAATCCTGCAGTTTACGTGCTTAAAGGCAAAATTACGGAACCAAAATAGCTAGAGCAACGGTAGAAGATACAAGTATATGTCTCTCTTCTGGCCTGCATCACTAGATAAGAAGAATGCATTATTAGCTTAGCAATTCTGTTATTTTTTTATTATTTTTAATATAACAAAATGAAATGCTTTTGAACAGGGCTCGGCTCCTAATTGTAATGGAGATGATGGAAGGGGGAGAGCTATTTCACAGAATCAGCCAGCACCGGCACTTTACTGAGAAGCAAGCAAGCCAAGTAACAAAGCAGGCAAGTCAACACCCATCTATAAGCAAATCCATGAATGACAATGGCTAAAGTATTTAACAATTCCTTGGGGTGGGGGGGTGGGAAAAAAGGAAGCTAAAATAATCCTCAGTTCTGATCCAATGATCATTGCCTGCTTTGTTATAACCTGACAATGCCGAAGTTTTGTAATAGAAGCAAAGAATTGGAAGGTGTGGGCTAGTTCTGGGTTGGGACCCTGGTGTCTCTGCTGTCCTTAGTGATGGTTTTCCTAACCTGGTCTACAGAACACATCACTTTTTATTTATTTTTTTCACGATCTTCCTGCTGCATCCCTCACTGTTGTTCTAAAAGTGTTACCTCCAACAACCCCCAGGCTCTCACCAGACCACGCGTGGCTCCTGAGCTCTGGTTTGGGAGTCACTCTTGGCCACGACACAGACTTGGTGTTTCTCTCACCTCTTGGGCTGGGTGGCAGACAATAACCTACATGTGTCCTGGACCAGTGATTTTCAAGCTGGGTTCTTTATCTGGTTTAATGAAAGTCCTGCCTATCGTGGAAGATAACGAGAGGAATGTACCACTGTAGTGCATGTTTTCTGTGCTGTTTGTTCTGATGTCATTTTTCCCTCTCCATTTCTCTAGCCAACTAAGTCTTGAATGTTGTGTTTTATGGCCTTCACAGTATTTATTTCTAGAGGTTTTGGTGTCCATCAGACTCTTTGTTGCTTAGCAGTGCATCTGGTGTGGGCAGCTTCTATCCTGCTGGAGTAGGCAGGATGATGAAGCAGAAAGGATCTCCATGGGATCCAGTGAGGGGATCCTCGGTGTCAGTTCCTCTCAGTTCTGGGGTGAACTCATTCCGTTTGACTTTCAAGCTGTTAGATGACTTGTGGTGCCCAGTCAGAAAGCTTGGATTAATGGGGAGGTTGCAGGAAAGAGGATAGGGCTGTATTTTGGGATGGCCTTTCTAGGGAGCCACAGCACTGGTCCAGCAGGTTCCAGCTAGGGAACCACAGCCCAGAAGAACCTTGCTGTAAAAGTAGCCGAGCTCTTCTGCATGGGAATTGGCACCATGGCATGAAGCCAAGGCCAGAATTGCCTTTGTTTGCTTCTTGCAGAGGTTATATTAGCATTCCAAACAAAAGATACACAAACTAGGTGAGAGGCTGTGCTGGAGATACTAATCAGTAAATGTCCTGCTCTCACACCAGTGATCACTGCAGTGAATAAAGGAGAAAAACCATGAGACAAGATGTTACAGCATTTGTTGCAGATTGACATGACTTTATGAATAGATCAGTATCCTGCTCACTTGCTTCCCCTGGAGCTGGAGGCATAGTGTTTGGTACTGAGGCAAAAGAGAGGGCCAAATTATTGAATCTTAATTATTTGTATTGTGTTTTGACTTGTTTCTAATGAAATGGGGATTCTGTTGTTACCTTTTTAGCTTCATCCAGCAAAGGAGTTAGGTAGAAGCACAGAATTATTCTTGATGGTTTGTTTTCATGTCCTTTGGGCCATTTGTTTTTTGTCAATGCAAGGCAGTCTCCAGGACTAACATGTTAGGGAAGTCTTTTGAAACTATACCAAAGACAAGGCTTTGAATTGAATCCTGACTTCGTGTACACTTAGGTTATTTGTGTCCCAAGTAACTCTCTAATGTTTACAGAGATGAACTTTGAAAGCAATGCTAAAGCCTTAATCTTCCATCTGGTGGTTCTTCATCGCTGCCTTGAACTAAGGGTCTTGGTTCCTTGTACCCAGTAGTAGTTGTCACAAAAGCTACCTCGTTTTATCTGGGAATGTGTTTGTATTTGTTTCTGAGCTAAGTTAACACTGAAATTCTCTTGTCACACTAATTTGCACCTTGTAAGGGCTCGGTGCTTCACCCAGGGCAGGGTTTGGGTAGGATCCTACAGAGGCCAGTGGGAATACTTTCAAATAAGAGTTATGTGGCTTTGCCTTACTTTTGTTCTAGTAACACTGTATGTAGTCATGCTTTGGTTTTCTTTAAATGAATTGCACTTTCGAATGTACAGTCTGAACCTTCCTGACTGCTTTACGGGTTTCTAAACCACAGCAGTGTAAGAAGCTGCCTTTGAAAGAATCAAGTAACGCATTTCTGTGTAGTATCATAAGAAATGAGTAAATTACAGACGGTACCACCAGGAATTAAAGAATAAAACTGCCTGAACGTTGACTCTCAAGTCAGTAAAAAATGCAATAAAATACTCACTGAAATATTGAAGCAAGAACTCGCTCTTGACTGCTAAACAGAACGTAATTGCTGCAGCACGTGCAAGCAGGTTGAGTTACCCTGTAGGCCTAGCACGGAGTGTGAAAGGAACGCTGTCATGATCTGTTTCACTTCTGGAGGCGTTAATAATGCCCCGAGTTAGTCAAACTAAGATGGTTGGGAAGCCCAGTACAACTTAGCTTTTATTTTCTCTTTGTCTTGAGTGAAAAGAAGACTGAATAGTTTGGTGGGTTTCATTTCCTGATGGGCGCTTTACTGCACTACTGCTGAGTGCGGCCTGGCTTGTAACTCAGAATTCTACCTACGTGGTTTGGAAATGTTTGGGGTCTAAGCTCTGTTGGCAACATCCTTTTTAAAGTGAATGTAACTGTCCTGACTAAAGGAGGAGTTCTGTAATTGTAGTTGATTTATTGTGCCCTTTTTCAGATAGCTTTGGCTTTGCAGCATTGCCACTCACTAAACATTGCACATAGAGACCTCAAGCCTGAGAACCTCCTCTTCAAGGATAACTCTCTGGTAAGATGAAGACTTGGTATTCTTGGATTACTGCTGAATTCTGTAAAATGGCCCAGTGATGATTTTCAGAATAGTTGTAAAATGACATCAATGCAATGTTTTGGTGACAAAAATGAATGACTTTTTTCGGGTTTGTGCTTTTCTATACTCTGATCTGCTTGGACTACAGGCTGTCCATGTTGCTGCAGTAAATATGGGTCAGGGTCTCCACCTTGACACAGAATCCTGTCCCATTTCCTCCCCATATGTCGTCAGCATGTTTTAACATGCAGTACAGGTTCTTGACCGACATATCCATAGCACTTGCATGTTTCTTTCTTCTTCTGCTCCTAACCACCCTGTATATTCAGTGACCTCCCTACAATGCACTTAGGGCTTTCCAGAGCTTAGAGGTGGACTGCTTTTGACCCAGAGCACCCAGGAAAACAAAACTTACTGTTTCAAAGTTCACTTTCTGACCTTTTTAGCTGCTTTGTGGAACGGTAAGGGTATAAATACAAAAGAAGAATACGTGTGGTGAAGGTAAGATGAGTACAAGGCAAGGAGGATGTGTTAGAAAACCTGATACAATGAGATTTTGAAACGAAACCTCTTCTCCTTGTTTTAGGATGCGCCTGTTAAGTTGTGTGACTTTGGATTTGCCAAAGTAGACCAAGGTGACTTGATGACACCACAGTTCACTCCCTATTACGTAGCACCTCAGGTAATAAATTTTTATAGTTATAGGCTGAAGGGGAATAATGATCTTTATTGCCAGTGCTTCCATAACCACATCTTTTCAGAAGCCTTTGCTGTCCTGTTAAGGGCTTCTGGGTGCAGGAATCTTGAGTATAGTAGCCACCTTTCAAGGTGGACTTCCACAGTGAGGAGATCATGAGGAAACTTCCCAGACTGTTCATAGCACTGACTTATTGTTGGTGCCTCCTGACTCCCAGCAGTGAGACAGCTCCAGAATTTTGGCGGTTGGCCTTGAACTGTATTAAAGTGTCTGGTTTGGAAAAATCACTGCTTCACAATCCTTCTTCCATCTCAGGCTCATTCAAGATTACATTAAAAGGGCTGTGCTGAAACAATAAGGTTCTGTAAAGGCAATTGCTTGGAAGGAGGGTGGTGCCAGAGGGTGACCTGTTCACCTTGGCTTGACCCCCTTCTCAGTATGAATTAAGACATAATTTGTATTTACAGACAGGCTGTTTTTTGTAGTGCTGCTTTCCCCACTCCCTTTTGTGCTTTGTGTTGGAGTCCTGAAGGAAATTAAAAGAAAACTGCAGATAGATATTTAATTGCAGTACTGGGCACGTCGGCAGCCTTTAATGACTAGAAAGAGCAATTGCAGAGATCAGGCTGTACAGCCACAGCTGAGTGCCCTGAAAATGCCTCCTTCACTGGAGCCTGCTGCTGAAGGGCCATGTGCACTACAGACAGGGCTTTTTTAAAACAAGTAAAACTACCAACCCCATAAAAAGCTTTTCCTGAGCACACTTAAACTGTGATTTTTGTAATAACCCAGAAAGACGGATTTGATCAGCGAGGGATAAATTTGATTTGATTTGCTCATGGGAGAGGCAAAAAGGGACATCATGAGCTGTTGATTTAATTCAGGCAAACTGGGAGTTTTCATCCAAAGCAGCAAAATGGTTTAGCTGAAATTTTCCCCCGTGTAGAAAGTTAGGAAGACTAGTCTGAGTTTGGCAAAGCCCACTGAATGGAAAAGCATCAGGCATCTTTTGCATAGATATTGCTGTTTGTGGTATCTGTAAATGAGATATATTTTGCTTTTTTTTTTCCCCCCTCTCTCATGGCAACAGGTATTGGAGGCACAAAGACGACATCAGAAAGAAAAATCTGGTATTATCCCCACCTCTCCAACACCTTACACTTATAACAAGGTAAGCTATGAAACAGTCCACAAGTCAGTATCTTTAAAGCACAGCATCTTCCCCACCCCTACCCCTTGGTGTCTCTGCTGTAGAAGTAGTCTTTAGACACAGTTTATCACCTAAGGGTGCTTTTTATAAATTTTGAAAGTCTCACAATGCTCAAGAACTCCAATTCTGTGGACTGAAGCAGATTTACTCTCCAGTAACAGCCCCCTGCAAGGGACTTCCCTCTCCTTTGTTGTAGGAGGGTAGAATGGAAGAACCTTGAAAACAGATACCAACTGGAGTTAACGCGCATGCCAACAAGGTTCAGCTGCCTTGTTCTTCTTGGATTTAGTGTGATACAGAGATATTGTTTTCATGTTTCATTTAATGAGCTGATCGGTCACTCCAAACCGCTTTCAGTCATGGTGGTACTAACTGGAAAGGCTGCTGGAAGAAGCAGCTTCGTCCTTACCTTGCCAAGTGTGACTCACTGCAAAAGCAGCATCTGGCATACTCCTGATTCCCCAAAATAGTCTGTGATAAACTCGCAGGTACACTGTCCTTCCACTGCACTCCAGAGCCTGAGTGGAAAAGCCTGTGATCCTCCACCTTCATGAACGGCAGCTCTATCCCACAGATGTAAATTGGAGGAAAAACCACATTTTTGATTCCCTGAGTACTTTTATTAAGCTGCGTGTGTATTGGATCAACTGTAAGCACATAGGTTGTGGCTGGAGAGATGTAAATTGGAGGAAAAACCACATTTTTTATTCCCTGAGTGCTTTTATTAAGCTGCGTGTATATTGGATCAACTGTAAGCATGTAGGTCGTGGCTGGAGAGGGCTTGACTCCTGAGAAGCAGAATCTGGGAACCATATCCATGAAGAATTTAGACACCTTTTTCCTACTTGGATACCTAATTTCTAATGAAATCAATGGGACTTTATCTCCAGTCACTGGAAAAATTATGAGAATTTAGATAACTAAATAGAAGTTTAGATTTCTAGAACCATCTGAGATTGGCTTAAACAACTTGCTGAAAAGCATACATACGTGAGGCAAATCCTTGGAGTTTGTTACCAGCATCCACGTCTTTTGTAGAAGCCAAAAGCCAAGGGTATGATTTAATGATCAGTATGAGCTGATCGAAGTGTATTCCCTGTGGAAGGAAATAGTCTCACCTTTGAGGAAGCCCTTGCTGGGTCAGTGTTTATACAGTCAAAAAACAGTTATTGGGGTCAGGGATTCTCTCTGCTGAGTTTGTCTGTGCAGCTTCGTGAACGCTGGTGCTGTCTTGGAGCAGGTGGTGGAATATACAGCCTGGGTGTATGCAGACAGGGTGGTGCTGAGGTTGCTTCAGTTGACAGCTATGCAGATTTCTGTCTGTGTAAACGAATTGCAGAACCTCCCTTGTCTCCCAAATGTGCCCTTCTGTGTCTTTCTACAGTCACCTGAACCTGGCTGCAGTCCAGCTTTCTGCTTACACTTGGCTCTGTGTCCATCCTTGTGCTGGCATCAGCCTTTGGGAGTCCCCTGGAGGACTGATAGGGCTGGAAACCAAGCCAGTAAAAATAAATAATTAGCTTTACAAATGCTAGGGTCAGCACAAAAGAAACATTTGGAATGGATAGCCAGGGTCAGAGCAGGTCCTGTCAGCCCTAGCCTTCATATACCATAACCAAGTGACAACAGAGCTGTATCCCTATGGACAGGTCCAACAGAAGCTTGAATTGAAGTCTAGGCTGTTACAGTCCCCTTCCCTTCTTCAGAGTTGTGTCTGTGTTGCGTGAATGCAGAGACATCCAGATGGGGAACGGAGCTGCCTTTCAGCTTCTTTACAGAGCTGGTTTTTGGCTGGATCCATCTCTCCTGAACAAACTTGTTCCCTATCACACAGGCACTAACACCAGTGCAAGGGCAGGGCAGGAGGGAGTGCAGCGTAAGCAGCCCTGAAATACTGCTCCTGCCTTTCTGAACCTTCTTTATCTCCTTGGCTTCCAGGACATGAGTTTTTCATTAAATGCCTCTCTGATTAAGTATTTCTTCTGGCGCGTTTGTTTGATGGTGTTTCTTTTTTTAACTCTCAGACTCTAAACAATGACTGTATTCTGTTTTATGTTCTGATATTGTGAGATGAGAATTCAAATATGCTGAGGGATGTAATAAATGCACATCACTCACTCCTCTGATGCACTGGCTGTTCCTGTACAATTCACCATTGCAGAGCACGGAGTTACAGGAGAGCTTTCTGTAAACAAGCGACTATTTGAAATAGTTCAGCTTGGCAGCATGGAGTTATCTTGTGCTTACATATTTGCCATATTTATCCGTGAAGGTCTCTAGATGGGCCTTTAGGAGAAGGCTGAGCTATGTTTCTGTTTTCTTAGGCAACCACGTAGAACTTTTAACATGGCTACACCACTGCTTGCTGCAAATTGCGCCCCAAAGTGATCATTTCCTTGCTTTCAGAGCTGTGACTTGTGGTCCCTGGGTGTCATTATTTACGTGATGCTGTGTGGATACCCTCCGTTTTACTCCAAACACCATAGTCGGACAATTCCAAAGGACATGCGGAAAAAGATCATGACAGGAAGCTTTGAATTTCCAGAGGAAGAGTGGAGCCAGATCTCAGAAATGGCGAAAGACATTGTGCGAAAGTGAGTCAGTTGAGGAAAATGTTATATCGCTCTTTGCTTGTATTAAGAAATTGGAAAGTTGCTTGAAAGTGCATTATCACAAAAGGCCTTATTTTTCCAAAAGTGGGGGGAATTGTCTGCAGCACATGCAGCTGAAAAATTTTCTATTGTATTCAGCATAAATGAAGTCTGGTAAATATTTTTTTTTTTTTTTTCCCTTCCCTGACTGTTATGTTCGATTTTTGATGTCTCCTGTTTCTGAAGTTGCTAGAGTGCATTTAGTCTTTAAGGGGGAAGGGGTGCACTGCCTTGCTGCAGAGCAATATAGACAACTGGCTGCCATGTCTGCAAGTGCTCTCTAGGCACACATCTTCTATGAAAATGTTTAAACTCCTATTAAAATTGGGAGGAATTTAGATGGTGTAATAGGATCTGGGAGATCTGTCCCTTAAAACCCTCTGCACATAAAACACGGGCTAAAAGGGGTCAAGAGAGGCAGGGGAAGGGAGGTTAAGATCTGTCACGAGGTGTCAGACTAGGAGATAAGCTCTTGCATTGATATTTTATTCTAAATGCTAATGGAAACTGTTTTTCATGCAGAGCACATCTCTCAATTGCAAATGTTTCAAAGACTCTGATCTCGTGGTCCTGTCTGAAAGCAAGAATGTGGCACTGACTAGGTCTTGACCTCACTTATTTTTTTAAAATGTGAGAGGGACTTACTGCCATGGGTTATATCACCAGAGGAGCTGGAAGAGTAAAAGCAACATAAATAGAAAAAAAAATCAATCAGTTAAATAATTTTAAATTGTCACTGTCTCCTCTGACATACTGTAAAATCTCCAAGAGCTTAACGTTGTTTGGAGAGGGTGTGGGGGCCTGTTTATAGCAGTGCAGGAGAGCCCACAACCTTTCACCAAATAAACTGCAGATTATGTTGCAGTGAAACTTCTGCTTATACCAAGGTCAACTCTTTATGCTCACTCAGAAGCTTCACAGCCAAAAGATTTTGTTGTCTTTTAAAATGGCCGTGAAATTCAGCTCGCAGAATGTTGTTACTTGGATTCAGTTCACTTCACTTAGTTCTCTGATTAATGTTGTCAGGACTCCCTTTCCTGCCTGTCTTTCCCAGCCAGTGAGTCTGAATCTGTGTTTATGGTGCAGGAATACACTTAGGCTTTATAGAATTCTGGATAAGTTTACATTTTATATATGTAGACAGCTATTCATATGGAGTCTTGCTTCTGGAGGTCATATTTTGCATTCAAGCAGCTGCTTCCTTTCAAGCGTGTCGAGCTGATTCCTGACCTCAAGCTTTATGAGCTGCGGTGCTTGATAATAGGGTAGGACTTTGAAAACCTATGGAAAAGGAATGCGTGGATCTTGGGTCTAGGATCAAAATTGAACTCGCCCGTTTGGCAGCGTGGCCTTGCAAGTGAAATTTATGAGCTAGCCTGTGGTCCTGCTGACAGTTTGTAAGAGTTATTTCCACTTTCTTGGTACATTAAACAATTCTGCTTTGCAGCCAGGAAGCTGATTTAAAGTATTGTCTAAGAAAGTGTGAGAAACTCATCAAGTCATTCTATTTCTAAATTAGACTCTTGGGATAACTTGTCAGCACTTTGTGCAAGATTTTACTTTTTTATTAAAGAGTTGTGATTATCATGAGAAGATGAGTTTTCTCTGTGAAATCTCTTTCCAGGGTTTCATTCTAGTAAAATTTAATTCCATGGAGTGTTCAGATAACTCAGAATAAAGTTCCTTTTTATTTTGAGGTGCTGTAGGCTGCCAAAGTGTCCATTACTTGAGGCTTTTTCTGGGGGAGAAAAGCTAAGGAGTTGCATGGTGAAAGCAGTTAATTCAGCAAACAGGTTTCCAACTTTGCAACTTTGCCTTTCTTCACCGTGCCCAGAGTCCTTGTTTTGAGCATAGACTGTTATATGCATGGGCTCTAGATGTGCATTTCCAGAGAGTGTTGGTCTGGATCCTTTCCAGTCCATCTGGAAAATAATTTCCCACCTGGGAGGAGGTGAATGTAGAGTTCAGCAGAACACAAACGTTACTAAAATGGCTGTCAGCACCTTTCTTTTACACTGAGTTGCTGAATGTAACTGAATGAGCTGTGGTAGTGTTAAAATATCACTGCAGCAAGGGTCGGGGAAGCTGGTAGAAAGTCAGACTGCCTTTGGGTCAGCACAGTGTTTTAGTTGTTAGGAGGAATTTCTTTTTTGGCCCCTCTAATGCTTAAAGATTGTTAAGTGCTCTGACCCCAGACAGAGCACCACCCTGTAATTCAGCAAAGCTCTCTTTATGGACTGATTGATTCCTCTCCCAGGCTACTGAAGGTCAAACCTGAGGAACGGCTGACCATTGAAGGTGTGCTGGACCATCCCTGGCTCAACTCCACCGAGGCACTTGATAACATCCTACCCTCTGCCCAGCTGATGATGGACAAGGTCTAAACAACATTTCATTTTATCAAGAGCGTTGCTTAGGAGAGCTGGATAGCTCTTTCTTTCACATGGTAGAGATGATCCTTTGTCCTGTTCAGCCCCCTCAAGAGCGTTGCTTAGGAGAGCTGGATAGCCCTTTCTTTCACGTGGTAGAGATGATCCTGTTCTGTTCAGCCCCTGTGAGGTCGGGATATATTGTCCCACAGTCAATGACTGTAGTAGTAGTGACAATCGTGTCTTGCATAATGGAAACCTGATTTTTGTTACGCATCTCTGATGATATTTTATTCTAAATGCTAATGGAAACTGTTTTTCATGCAGAGCACATCTCTCAATTGCAAATGTTTCAAAGACTCTGATCTCGTGGTCCTGTCTGAAAGCAAGAATGTGGCACTGACTAGGTCTTGACCTCACTTATTTTTTTAAAATGTGAGAGGGACTTACTGCCATGGGTTATATCACCAGAGGAGCTGGAAGAGTAAAAGCAACATAAATAGAAAAAAAAATCAATCAGTTAAATAATTTTAAATTGTCACTGTCTCCTCTGACATACTGTAAAATCTCCAAGAGCTTAACGTTGTTTGGAGAGGGTGTGGGGGCCTGTTTATAGCAGTGCAGGAGAGCCCACAACCTTTCACCAAATAAACTGCAGATTATGTTGCAGTGAAACTTCTGCTTATACCAAGGTCAACTCTTTATGCTCACTCAGAAGCTTCACAGCCAAAAGATTTTGTTGTCTTTTAAAATGGCCGTGAAATTCAGCTCGCAGAATGTTGTTACTTGGATTCAGTTCACTTCACTTAGTTCTCTGATTAATGTTGTCAGGACTCCCTTTCCTGCCTGTCTTTCCCAGCCAGTGAGTCTGAATCTGTGTTTATGGTGCAGGAATACACTTAGGCTTTATAGAATTCTGGATAAGTTTACATTTTATATATGTAGACAGCTATTCATATGGAGTCTTGCTTCTGGAGGTCATATTTTGCATTCAAGCAGCTGCTTCCTTTCAAGCGTGTCGAGCTGATTCCTGACCTCAAGCTTTATGAGCTGCGGTGCTTGATAATAGGGTAGGACTTTGAAAACCTATGGAAAAGGAATGCGTGGATCTTGGGTCTAGGATCAAAATTGAACTCGCCCGTTTGGCAGCGTGGCCTTGCAAGTGAAATTTATGAGCTAGCCTGTGGTCCTGCTGACAGTTTGTAAGAGTTATTTCCACTTTCTTGGTACATTAAACAATTCTGCTTTGCAGCCAGGAAGCTGATTTAAAGTATTGTCTAAGAAAGTGTGAGAAACTCATCAAGTCATTCTATTTCTAAATTAGACTCTTGGGATAACTTGTCAGCACTTTGTGCAAGATTTTACTTTTTTATTAAAGAGTTGTGATTATCATGAGAAGATGAGTTTTCTCTGTGAAATCTCTTTCCAGGGTTTCATTCTAGTAAAATTTAATTCCATGGAGTGTTCAGATAACTCAGAATAAAGTTCCTTTTTATTTTGAGGTGCTGTAGGCTGCCAAAGTGTCCATTACTTGAGGCTTTTTCTGGGGGAGAAAAGCTAAGGAGTTGCATGGTGAAAGCAGTTAATTCAGCAAACAGGTTTCCAACTTTGCAACTTTGCCTTTCTTCACCGTGCCCAGAGTCCTTGTTTTGAGCATAGACTGTTATATGCATGGGCTCTAGATGTGCATTTCCAGAGAGTGTTGGTCTGGATCCTTTCCAGTCCATCTGGAAAATAATTTCCCACCTGGGAGGAGGTGAATGTAGAGTTCAGCAGAACACAAACGTTACTAAAATGGCTGTCAGCACCTTTCTTTTACACTGAGTTGCTGAATGTAACTGAATGAGCTGTGGTAGTGTTAAAATATCACTGCAGCAAGGGTCGGGGAAGCTGGTAGAAAGTCAGACTGCCTTTGGGTCAGCACAGTGTTTTAGTTGTTAGGAGGAATTTCTTTTTTGGCCCCTCTAATGCTTAAAGATTGTTAAGTGCTCTGACCCCAGACAGAGCACCACCCTGTAATTCAGCAAAGCTCTCTTTATGGACTGATTGATTCCTCTCCCAGGCTACTGAAGGTCAAACCTGAGGAACGGCTGACCATTGAAGGTGTGCTGGACCATCCCTGGCTCAACTCCACCGAGGCACTTGATAACATCCTACCCTCTGCCCAGCTGATGATGGACAAGGTCTAAACAACATTTCATTTTATCAAGAGCGTTGCTTAGGAGAGCTGGATAGCTCTTTCTTTCACATGGTAGAGATGATCCTTTGTCCTGTTCAGCCCCCGTGAGGTCGGGATATATTGTCCCACAGTCAATGACTATAGTATTAGTGACAGTTGTGTCTTGCATAATGCAAACCTGATTTTTTGTTACGCATCTCTGAAAAAAATAGGATTTTGGGTCATCTCTTTTTTTTAATCTATGGCTAACATTGGCCATATGTTGTTCTTTGCTTCATGTGAAGCTAGTTAAAACATCAAGTGCAACTCTTTTTCATTCCAGGCAATGGTTGCAGGGATACAACAGGCTCATGCAGAACAGCTTGCGAACATGAGAATCCAGGACCTCAAAGTCAGTCTCAAACCCCTTCACTCCGTCAACAACCCAATCCTGCGCAAAAGGAAATTACTGGGGTAACTCTAAAGCTGTTTCTGAAAGATAAAAGTGTAGGCAGCCATGATGCAGGGAGAGTGACTTAGAGCATGTTAAAAATTCATCTGATTGTAACTGTGCTCCTGAATTTCTGATTTGGTTGACACGCTCTTGATGCTGAAGTGGGTAGATGGAGTCAAGTAATACTTGCATAATGTGTTGTGCCTTCCAATGTGCCGTTGAGGGCAGGAAGAAGACTGGACAGTATTATATTATACAGGTAGTGGAACAGGTCTGTTATGAGAAGATGGGTCATGCGTTGAGTAAGGTAGGGCAAACTGGGAGAAAGAATTCTAGTATTTCTTTCTGATCCTGACATCTATTCACTGAAAAATTCAGGTCATCTCTCTGTCTCTTTTTGTTCAAGTTACCTATCTGAAAAATATATGCATTTTGGGATTACCCTTGCTTGAATTAATTCAAAGGAATATTTTTTTCTTCATATTTGAAGCGGTCTCGTAATGCAGGACATTGTTATAATTAATGCTAAATCTAGCTCCCAGTCCCAGCTTTCCAGAGAGTGAGGGAAAGGGTTATACTGATGCAGTTCTGCAGCGAGTAATGGACTCGAGTTGCATTCAAATTGTAATTGTCTCCTCCTTGTTCTTCTGCAGCACTAAGCCGAAGGATGGTGTTTATATCCATGACCCCGAGAACGGAAGTAACGATTCCAACGTGGCTCTGGAAAAGCTCAGAGATGTGATTGCTCAGTGCATTCTACCACAGGCTGGTAAAGGTTGCCACTTTTAAGAAAGTTACATTCCTAAACGTGCAAGGCACTGACTTTGTACTGTGCCTCGAGATCAGTCCATGTCAGTCAGCAGTGAGGAAGGACAAAGAAAGCTGTTGTCCTAGTCACTCTCGAGAGGAAAAGTGTTGTCTGTGGGCTGTAATTAATGTTGGTGCATGCCTAATATTAGTGTCAGCAGTGACGCGCAGAGCTGTTAAAATAGATTTTGAACAGGAGTGTCTGCTCTCAAACAGATTTCCTAGTTTGCATGAGGTGCAGGGGAGTAACTGCTCGTACTGTTTACTGAAGCTCTGAGTGTTGCTGGAAGGCAAATGACAAACCTCCTCTTTATCTTTGTTCTCCTAAATAGGAGAGAATGAAGATGAGAAGTTGAATGAAGTGATGCAGGAGGCGTGGAAGTATAACAGAGAGTGTAAGTTGCTGCGAGACACTCTTCAGAGCTTCAGCTGGAATGGTGAGGAACTCTTTCTCTTCCACGGAGAATGGTGCTAATGCCAGGTGAAAGAGGGGAAGCAGTGACCTTCTTATATGGAAATAAAACCACACTTTTTGAGTTCGTGTCAGGCTGATTTAGGCTTTGACACTGTTTAAGCCCATCTTCCAGTGTGGGTGCTTTAGAAATGAGGTTAAAAGTTTGGCTTAAAATATCTATTTGGGGTGCTCTCAAACAGATTTCCTAGTTTGCATGAGGTGCAGGGGAGTAACTGCTCGTACTGTTTACTGAAGCTCTGAGTGTTGCTGGAAGGCAAATGACAAACCTCCTCTTTATCTTTGTTCTCCTAAATAGGAGAGAATGAAGATGAGAAGTTGAATGAAGTGATGCAGGAGGCGTGGAAGTATAACAGAGAGTGTAAGTTGCTGCGAGACACTCTTCAGAGCTTCAGCTGGAATGGTGAGGAACTCTTTCTCTTCCATGGAGAATGGTGCTAATGCTGGGTGAAAGAGGGGAAGCAGTGACCTTCTTGTATGGAAATAAAAACACTTCTTCAGTTTGTGTTAGGCTGATTTAGGCTTTGACACTGTTTAAGCCCATCTTCCAGTGTGGGTGCTTTAGAAATGAGGTTAAAAGTTTGGCTTAAAATTTCTATTTGAGGTTCAGGATAGAGTTTTCAAAGGCACCGAGTGATGGAGGAACATAACAGCACAGATGGAGCCCCACCTTAGAAAGCGCTGTAGCTGTTTTGAGCTGGTTTCCTTCCAGCTGTTTGTTACTCTCTTTCTGCTGGAGGCTGCTGCCCTCATCTATGTCAGTGGAACATCTCTTCTGCTCAGTTTGTATTGGAAATGGCATTAAACCAGGCCAGATGCTGTGAGGGTCTTCAGATGGCTCCTGGACAAAACAGGGTGGCAGAGGAGTCAGCCCCCAGGAGCAGATGCTAATAAATATAAGGGGACCAGGGGCATCAGCCACGTTCACAAGGGCTTGGCTGTGCCTCTTCCCTCATTCTGTTTTTCGGTTGTTTTTAATTTAGGTTCTTAAATGCTTAATTTGTTTTCAGTGGAACTAGAGATCATAACTCATTTTGGTTCCCTTGTAAATGTTGTCCTATGTTTCCTACACATTGTTTTGTATTTGGTCAGTGTATGGCTCTAGCTGTGATTGCTTTCCTCCTTGTGCCCAGTTGACTACTGATTCTTCTCTTTTCAGGCAGAGGATTCACAGATAAAGTGGATCGACTAAAACTGGCAGAAATAGTAAAACAAGTTATTGAAGAGCAGACAAACTCCCATGACTCTCAATAGCTGGAGCTTCTTAATCTTATTTTTTTTACCATTTAAGATTTATTCTTTAACTGTAAAAAGTATTTTTATGTAAATTAATAAATCATAATTATTTCATTAAATTTCCATACTGCTTGAAAATGCTGTATAGTTGTAGATAAAAAAAAAAAAAAAATCATTGGTACTGTAATATTTTTTTAAAACTCAGTTCCTTGAGGTATATATGATCACTTATGTACTGTTAATCATGAGTCCCCCAGATGGGGCAAATTATATTGTTAAAGACCATTCTTTTTCTTAATAACCAGTTGCAGAAGCTGCCTTCCATCTGCTATACATACAGCCAGCTGCAATGACTATGTATGCGAACAAGACAGCCACAGTTCCCCCAACACCCTGCTCAGTAAGTACTTGAAGCAAGTGCTGTGAAACACACACTTCATAGCTACCCTTTGCGCCTAAATTCCCAATCTTTATGTAGAGGCAACTCAATAGCCTTCAGTTTCACTAGATGACCCGAGAGCCACGCTTGGCCTTGCCAAGGGCACCCGAGTCCATGTGCTTGCTGTATTTTTCAGTTCAAATCAGTAGCCCTCTGTTTTTATTTCTTCTCCATCTTCCTCAGATCTTCATTAAGACTGAGCCTTCTTTCTTCTTCCCCATCTTCCTCAGACCTTTTTTAAGGCTGAATTGGCCATTCAGCATTACGACTCTTCTTTTTATCATATTGTTCAACAGCAGAATAGAAGAATGTTCTAGTTACTTATGTACAAGTTATTTTTATTTTCATGGTGGGATCTTCTACGGACTCCACAAAATAGGTGTGGGGTCTGATTGCTTTGACCTCAGATCAGCAGTTGTGTGTGTTCCCCCCATGTACTCCCTTCTTTCCTTTCTAGAAGATCCAACATTTGGTTTCAAACTTGTCCTCTTGTTTGAAAGAGATCATCCTGGCAAGGGTCATAGTGCTGCTGTGTGAATCCACTGGTGATCCTTCTCTTGTGTCACCCTCTGGAGTCCAAGCTCCCCATCTCTTCGATGCCTTCGAGCTCCTCCTTGGGGAGCAACAGACGCAGGGCTGCTCCTTGACACATGTCCTTATGCTGCCTGGACCATCAGGCTGCCCAGGGCAGATTCTTACACTAGTCTGGAACATTGGCTCCAAAAGCTGCTTTTTTTTTAATTTTAAGTAAACAAACAAATGAAAAGAATCTGTACATATTTCTAGTTTTCTACCTTCTGACGCTTTTCTTTCTTTTGAGACTGGTTGAAGGCTTTTTATAGAGATATTTTGGTACTAAACCTGTGCAGACGTTGAATGAGTTTGGTCTGCAGACTGAAGTGCCAATTCAGGGCTATTAGTAATGACTCTTGATCATTATTGTTATATTTCATAGCTCATTAATTTTGGGTTTACATTTACAAACCTGAGCCATGAATCTCCAAATTCACTCTTTTGGCAGTCCAGCCTTGTTCTTTTTTTGTCTTTTTTTCTATACCAGACTTCCTTGCAACCTTTAGCTTGGATGATGGCAAACCAGTGTCTGACTCTTTCTATAAAATTTTGTAAGCAGTGACTTAGTTTTTCTACATGAAGGAGATACTTCATTTCCCATTCTTCATCAGCACCGTGTCAGCTTGCTTTTAATCCTGTTGACAGTTTTCCAATGCCTGATTTATAGCAGAGTAAGAACCACAGTCCCTCCTTATCCATCGCTTCCTCTGATGGGAACAGGGAGGTTTTTGTGCAAGCTGGAGTTGTACCTCTGACACTACATGGAATATTTGTGCACTGACATGTATCGATGACAACTGTGGAGATTTAGCAAGAGACAGGAGTATTTATAATTTCTTGGTCGTATCAGCAAGTTTGCAGGGCTTATTATATGCATTTCTGTCCTTGCTCAAAATTCTAGGTCATGTCAACATCCACACAGTCTTTAAGTGTGATAGATAATTCCCTTTTTAACTTGAAATCCAAGGGTTTTTCTTCTGGGAAATCTCATTGTTTTGGAACCTTTAAGGGTGGCAAATAGAGAAATAAACAAGGAAATCACCTTTGTTTGAATGGGAGTGCAAAAAAAATCCCCCCACAAAAGCATTTTGCCACTCTGCCCTCCAAGGAGGAAGATACTGGGGCAGTTTCTTGGGAGCCAGAACTTCTTAGTAGAAAACTGGATCAGATGGTAGCTACTCTCATGGGGGAAGGGATGACTGCCACGCCATGGCCTGATACCATCCAGGAACCTTGTGAGCAACCACGGGGTGGTTGCTCTAGTGTTAAGGATGAGAGTAGTGAGGTTTGTCTGCTGCTGTGTAACTCTCTCTAGGAATGGCTTCAGCTTGTTTCCACAGTTCCCAGTGTGTGTTTGGTTCATTTGGGAGCCCCTTGGGGTGCAAGAGCAACTGCTGCTCGCTGACATCCAGGGCCACTCAGAAATAAGCAGAGAAAATGGGATCTGACTTCATTAGAGGGACCCTCCTCTCTTCATCCTCCTTTAACTTACACGATGGAATAATTCCAAGCTGTTACTGAGAGTGAGGTGGGTCTATCAGCGACTGACTGCGAAGTATCTGGAGGGAAGTCAAATTTCTAAAGGCTTTTGTGAGTAAGGAACTAGCTTTTTATGGATTTACTATAGATTTTATTGTCTGTGATGAGTGAGAATGGCCTGATCCAAAACGGAGGTAGGGAGGGACAGATTAAGAAAACACAATTTGAAGATTCAAGGTCAAATGGTTTTATTTCTAGGAGAAAGTTGATTATTTTACTCTTTAAAAAGTTAAGTTATGTTTTAGATTTCAAAATTAAATACACTTTAATGGGTTTATTTACATATTTTAAAGTAGTATTTTACTTTCTCCTTCCTGTGTTTTTTATTTTTCACTTGACATAAATGCGAGAGACCTTGTATTGATTATATAAGGTTTTACTCGGTATTAAATCTACTGATCCTTTATAGCAGACTGTGAATATTGTAAATACCTGGAGATGGAAGGGTTGTGTGGGATCAAAGAAGACATTCTTTGTACAAACACTAAAAGGATATGAGAAAGCTCTGTAGGGTTTTGGGTTGTTTTGGGTTTTTTTTAGGAATTTTATCTGAAATCATTTGACCTTTTCAAAATTTTATGTATATCTGAATTCTCCTGTGACTTGATTATTTTAAGCTATATATATATATAAAACTTAGAAGAACTTGACTAGGTGGTGAAAGTTTTCGATTGGAAATAGCAACATGTCAAAGTTTTGCTGTCATTACTTCAGGTTTTTCTTTTGGAAATCTGAGTCTGTCCTCATATGCCATGTTTAACTTGTGTATTAAAATGTTTTCATTTCTCCTTTTCAGTGTTATCTGTAATACGTTAGTTTATTTTGGATCAGTATTATATTGTAAATATTACGCATCGGTGTATATAAATGATTTTACTAAACTTAAAAGTTACTGGCTGGTTTTGTTCGGTTCCCAAGTCCCTGTAGTGTAGAAGGAAGGATGGCTGTGGCCTGGGGGGCACAGCAGTGCCCTTCTCCTGCCACCCCCAGACCTGTCCTGTCATGCTCAGTCCTTGGTCCCCGCTGCCTTGCAAATGTGAATAAGCACTTTGCTTTTTATTTTGCAGGAGTGCCCTGAGGCTTTGAGATGAGAGAACGACTGGCAGGATAGGCTGGATAAAGTCCTAGAAAATTGCGTGCTCTGCCTAGCAACGTAATCTGAAATTGCCTCTTTAAAACTTCTTTTTTCCATTAGATGGCAGCAGCACATGCCCAGTGCCGCAGGTTAACCCCCCCCAAGGTCTATAGGATTTTTCTTGTAGCTACGACTTTGGGCTGTCAGAGAGGGGAGAGATGAGTTGTCCTGTGTTCAGTGACATTTCACCTGTCAAACAGAACAACTCTCTTCTGCCAAGCTTGCTCTTTGGGGCAGGAACCAGCACCTTTAGCATGTCAGTCCTTGCAGGGCGCTGTGCTTCGCTGGAGGTGGCTGAAGTGGGAGCCCTGCAGGGACTTGTGGCCAGAGCAGCAATTTTGGGAGACACCAGTAGATGAGAAGGGGGTTGGCTGTCATTCAGGGAGCCCTGGAGAACTTCTCCTCGCCTCTTGGGCAGTCAGCCCTTCTGAACACAGACTAGCACTTGTACGCTTCCTGATTCTGGAAATATTTTTATTATCCTCAAGCATGGCTTGACTGGCTTGTTGCCAGCAACCATGTAGACCCCTTGTCACATGAGCTTTTCAGAACAAAAGTGGCCCAATAAGAGGCAGTGGGACAGCTGTGAGTGCCCCTGTGCACCAGGCCACCTTCTTTGTACGAGTTACAGCTGTGAGTGCCCCTGTGCACCAGGCCACCTTCTTTGTATGAGTTAACATCCATCTGCTTGGTACCTTTGAGGAGTTAATAGCATCTTGGATAGGGAGTGACTCTCAGAGCATCCATAGCATTAGGGAAGGGAGTGAGAGAAGAATTTCCAAGCATCCTGGGAGTATCTAAGGCAGCCAAACCAGCTGCAAACACCCTATAGAAGCTGCTACATCCTATAGTAGCCCATTAAAAGACTCTCCCCTACTTATAAAAGGATGGGTGGCCCAAAAAACGCCTCTCTCTTTCCAGCAAGAAAATTCCCCTCAAATAGTTAAAATATTACATGTGTGAGGAGCCCTGCAAGGATGTCTGTCGACAGACACTGAAGGGTCTCACCAGGGCAACCAGGCCATTGTTTCCCTGGTAATCTTCTATTGCTTCACTTATGGAGGCTTAATCCCCTTTTAAACAAATTGCTGCAGCAGCAGTGGCTCCTCACACTCTCAGCAAACGGGGTCAGCCCAAGCAGGGTGCAGCAGGCTCTCCACCATGAGACAGGGCCTATTTAATGTGCCCGGGGCGTGGGTCCCACCATCCCCATGGAATGTTTGCGTTTGAAGTGGGGCTGGAGAAACGGTTGCCCCTCAGGCCCTTCCATTCCAGGCCCAAGAGCAGCTCTCCCCTGGCTTCCCACCCCGCACCAGGGCTTTCCCTGCTGCTTTGCTCTGTTGCAGTTGGATGACAGGCTGGTGTCCTACCTCCCTGGTCGACTGGTAGCCAAGGAAGAGCTAAGAAAAGGCACGTTGGATGAAGGGAACTGGCGGTTTGAACCTGGCTGCAGGCCGAGTGGGGAGAAGAGGATGGACGCTGGTGGTGAGAAGAGATCTTTGCTGCTGAGTTAAAGGTGGTTTTTCTAATGGCTGATGGTCCACATTTTTCCCTCCTTCCTCCACTGACCATGGCTCCAAGCTGGACACAGCCAAGGTGTGGCCCAACAGGCCATGGGGTTCTCCTTGCACTGGGCCTCTCCTTCCTGCTGTGGGGGCTCCTGCTGCCTTGCGCAGACTGCGGCCCCCAGACCTCCTGGGGCTACTCAGCCTACGAGATAGTCATTCCAAGGAAAGTTGGCCCCAACGTGGGGAAAGCCGGCCAGGACGTAGTGTCTTATGTCATCAACGTTCAGGGGGTAGATTACACCATTCATCTCAGGCAGAAAGACTTCATAACAAAAAACTTCCCCGTACTCATTTATGACTCCCAAGGGGAAATCATGGTTGAACAGCCCCATGTGCAAGAGGATTGCTATTACCATGGCTATGTGGAAGGCATCCCAAACTCCATGGTGTCCCTGACTACCTGCTCTGGGCTCAGAGGACTGCTGCAGATTAGAAACTCAAGCTACAGCATCGAGCCCCTGGCACCTTCCACCACGGCTGAGCATCTTCTGTTGCTGAGGGAGGAGGTGGTTCCTGGAACAGTGATATATAAAATGTCCCAGAAAGGCAAACAATTTCCAGGTCCTGGTACAGCAATTAGGCAGTTCCAGCCCCAGAAGCACACACGGTATTTGGAGCTTCTTGTCGTGGTGGACAAAGAAGGTTTAGACACCTTTGGCAGAAGTATAACTAATGTGACACTGGAAGTTATTGAAATAATCAATCTGGTGGACGGGCTCTTTCATTCTTTCCGCCTTCGTGTTTTGATAACTGCACTAGAGGTTTGGGTAGAGAAGAACCCAATCGCTGTTACTGAAAACATTACCGAGGTCCTTCATAATTTCAACCTTTGGCGGCAGCAGCAAAGCCTTACGCATGACATGGGGTGTCTCTTTGCCTCGAAGAGCTTTAGTGACAGCCCGGGAGTGTTGCACATGGGGGACAAATCCAACTTTGCCAGTGCATGTGATACAAAACGTGCCTCTGCGGTCGTATCGTTTGCAAAACAGCCTTACATGGAGACGGCCATCCATGTCGCTCGTGCGTTAGGGTATGCCCTTGGCATGGAGTACAACGACAGGTACTGCAGATGTGGCAACACGTCGAAATGCATCATGAGCACCAACGGCACGGTGAACTATCAATTCAGCAACTGCAGCAAAAAGCAGTATTTTGATTTTATAGCGTCAGGCCGAGGATTCTGCCTTATTAACGCCCCAGAATCGATAAAGACATTTGCACTGCGGCGCTGTGGGAACGGCATCGTGGACATTGGGGAAGAGTGCGACTGCGGCTCGGAATTACAGTGTAAATTGGACCATTGTTGTGACGATACCTGTCACCAAAAAAAAGGAGCCATTTGCACTACTGGAGGCTGCTGTAAGAATTGCAGGCCTCTTCCAGAAGGACACGTGTGTAGGAAGAGCGCTGGTCTGTGTGATTTGCCTGAGTATTGCAACGGGGTATCTGCGCATTGCCCAGCAGATGTGGCCAAGCAAGATGGGACTGTGTGTGCCGAGGATGGGCACTGTTATGCAGGCAAATGCCAATCCCGCACGCTACAGTGTATGAGTATCTTTGGCAAGGAAGCAAGGCCTGCTCCACTACCGTGTTTCCAGGAGGTGAACATGAAAGGGGATCGGTTTGGCAATTGCAGGGGAGACGGCGCAAATGTTGACTTTCAGAAATGTAAGCTCAAAAATGTCCTGTGTGGGAGGATGCAGTGTATAAATGTTAGAAATCTACCTAAGATGGAAGATCACACAACCATCATTCAAACCCTGGTGGACAATACCTGGTGTTGGGGCACAGACTACCACTTGGGGGTGGACGTTCTGGATGTTGGCATCGTTAAGGACGGCATGCAGTGCGGGGAGAAGAAGATCTGCATTAACCAGACGTGTGTTCCCCAAGAGAGACACTTGACATCCCGCTGTTCCGCTGAGACAACGTGTGGAGGAAAAGGCATCTGCAACACTCGAGGAAACTGCCACTGTGACAATGGCTGGGCACCTCCTTACTGCGAATTTTTTGGCTTTGGAGGAAGTGTTGACAGTGGGCCTGCATCGGTCACTAAAAAGGGGCTTTTTAGCTTCATCGTTGAGATTATTGTAATAAGTGTTGCTGTTCTGGTGCTCACAGCACTTGCCATAGGGCACGTGAGAAAGCTCAGAGTAACCCAAGCATTGAACAGATTCATCGGATGCTTTCAGGCTAAAGAACAGGCTTCTGAGAAGGGTGCGAAGGACCAGACAGAAGAAGACATCTCAAAACCAGCTGAGTACGAAACCACTTCTGTGTAGGACTTCAAGTGGCAGCAATGGAAAGCTGGACTCAGTCACTAGACTCAGACTCCAGAGACCAGACATTTCAAACTGATCCAGATGCAAGCATAGAGCTAGGGGACCTCATTTTTATTTTGTAGGATGGAATAGAATAGCAAATAGAAAATAGCAAAATTAAATTGTTTCGCTTGACCTTGCTCCATAGGCGAAAAAAAAGTCAATGACAAAAATGACCGAGGCGCTCTGGTTAATTTAAAATCTGCCTGCTGATTTACCCTGACAGACACAGACTGAGCAAGGAGGCTCCTGGGAGGACTGAGGCAGAGCCTTTTGCAAGGCAAGAGCAGTGGCCAACTCTCAGCCCAGAGTGTGGGGGGGCTACAGCAACGAGTCCCCCTCTCCACTAATCCCCCACTCCCCAAAGGACACCTGCACTTCCCTCTGAGCAAAGGTGGGTCACAGAACTTCTACTATGGAAGGGGTGCAAACTGTCCACACCACTGTATAGAACTTTGTCCCCACACCCTATGGCCACCTCCTCTGGTGCTGGGGTCCCAGAGTCCCACCTTCAAGTCCATCCAGTCACCACAGCCCATGAACAAACGTGAGCTGCTGAGAACATCAGGTGGTGTTATGCAGGAGACAGGAGGAGGGAGAAAAAGAGCTCTGAGGCTTGATTACAGGAGAAAAAGATGTGGAATATATCTGAAAGGAAAGAAGTGGGGGGGGAAAAATATCATTACTGCTCACATCAGTAGCCTCTGTGGAAAGCAGAAAGCTGGCAGGATCGTTTGGACAGGAGCTTTCAAGGAAGGCTTTGAGCAGGTAAAGCTGTCAGCAGCATCCGATCCCCGTCAGGCTGAGCTTGACAAAAAAGCCAGGCGGCTGTGGAGGTGTCAGTGCAAGCTGGGAGCAGCAGGCGCAGGGACGGTGCAAAAAAAAATTAAAAAAAAATAAAATCACTTCAGCACATCCTGAGGAAGCAGCCGAAACGCTGGGGAGCAGGATTGCTTTGTGCTAGAAGAGGAAATTTTCCCCACTGGAACGGGCTGTTGCTCACCTCCAGGCAGAGCTGGTTAATGATAAATTCAGAGCTGCAGAGGTTGCTGCTGCCAGTGCTCAACGTGTGTATGAAATGTGTTTTTTCTGTGTGTAACGAGCTGTGTCTGCCATCCCTCTGGCACAGGCCAGGTGTGCGGGGTAACCACCAACTGATGGATGCCCCGTGGGTGGTGTTTACAGCAGGAGTCTCCAGAGAAAATAACAGAACTTCGGTAGTATGGGCATATAACTTACAAAAAAAAATAAACATACATATACATACATGTTCTGGCTACAGACGCGATCAATTTATCCAAAACATACTGCTATCCTCTGAAGATTCACATCTCCCTGATTGGGCTGGAGACCTGGATATACAGCAACTTCATCAGGTAGAGTCAGGATATAGAAAAAGTTCTTAAAAAATTTAACGACTGGGGAAAAAGGGATCTTTCTCAGATGATGGAATACGACATTGCACATTTATTTACATGGACTTTGGACTAATTGTTGGGCTGGCATATGTAGGTAGCATCTGCCACCCTGGTTATCAGTTGAGTGTTGTCTCACACATACGGAGAGATTTCATAAGCTTTGTGATTATTTTTACCCCGAAGGTGGACTGCTTGTCCCAGGAGATTTTTCACAAAGGGATTTACAGAATGTAACTGTGTAAACTGTATGAAAGTTAATTACACAAAGCTTGAGTATTTCCTCTTCTTGTGTTACCTACTATGTAAATAAATTTGGGTTGGACCCAAAAAGTGAAACTGTTAGAAAATAGAGTGCAAAAGTGAGAGAGTTGTTTTCAACTCAGCTAAAGATTTGTTCCTATAGAACAGTGGCACCTTAGTAAATAATTCACTTGCCCACCTAGAAGAGTACAAACAGATTTATGTAAAGTCCTGCTCACCTGGTTCATGAGAGATGCTCCATCTGCTTCGACCATGAGGTTGAAGAAGCTTATTTTTCTGAAGGGAAATGTGCAAAAAGTCGACGCACAGAAGTGAGTGCAGATTTTTTTTAAGCTACTTTGCAATTTGTCATTCCTTGCAGTTGGCTATTAGCGTGGTATATGTTCTTATTTTTTACAGTAAATTAAAAGTCAGAGATTGAAAAATATTAACCTTTGCTTTACTGTTAATTTGTAATGGCAAACACTTAGAGAATTAAAACAACCTTTGACCACCTACCCTCAAACGAGCTGTACCAGATCTCTGAGCTGTTACATATAATTTGCTGCATTTCTACAGACATTTCCATACGGAGAAAGTCTGTACTAAAGATTTACCACATTTAGAGAATCCATTTACAGTCCATACAAACCTGTGAAATAAATAACTATCTTCACTGAAGTGTCTGGTTTCCAACCAATCTGCTCAGGCTCCTCCAGCACTACGGCTAACTTTGCTGCTGGCAAGACAGTCTCACAGCAGACAGCCCACTACTGGGTCTGGCTGATGCTGCTAAAACACGACGAGGGCTCGTTAGGATGCTGCATGTTCTCCTTTGGTGCAGGGGATTCATCAGAGCAGGGTGGACGTGGAGCCCTCTGCATCTGGTGGGCTGGCAGGGAGCGTGCTGGAGTAGAACTTCTTCTGGGAGCGTAGAAGAGGAGTCTGAGTGTCGACATCTCGGCAGGCGTTGCGTTTGAGGGAGAGGAAGACGTGCTGCGTCCAGCCGTAGACGATGCAGTTCAGAAGCCCCTGGGAAGCTGCTGTCAGAGCCTGGGAGAGACCAGAGTGGGAGATTGGGGCTCTCGTGACAGCCAGGATGGCTCCCTGACATGCCAAGCTGTCAAACCCAACGTGTTATGCCAAGCCTCCCACTTCCAGCATGATTTTATCTATCTGCATTCCCCTGTGACAGAGGAATCTTGCAGTTATTTGAATAATCTTTGCTAAATGCTGCCTCAAGGCACAGCAAGGAGCTGGACAAGTGTTGTGGAGGAATTGCATTTGGAGACTTTCATAGAAAGGGGAAAAAACTAACTGATTTCTGGGGATCCTTTCTAGTCCTAGTTTCTACAGTTACCACGATGCTGTGATTTTGGTTACCGAGACCTTTTCAAGCCTGTGAAGATCATAAAACAACTAACAACGAAACGAAGATCTTTGCCAACCAAAAGCATAAACCAATCAGACTTACGATCTTTGTGGCTACAAACATGCCTTGTCTGACAGAGATTAGAACTCGTTTTCTGGTTCAAGCAGAAAAGACAAAACACAGGAGATCACAGAGGAAGACACTTACCTGTAGAATTAGAAGAGCCATGTAGATTTTGCTGTTGGTTGAAACAGTCAGCTTCAGTATTCCAAGGAGGACAGCTGTGAAAAGGGATGGACAAGAAGGTACTGCTTTAATCCCACCTCTTCTGAGTTTCATTGCCAGGCACTCTGTTCTAGGGGAACATTGTGAGAGTAACTGAGCTCTCTGCTAACCTGGGGCCCAGCAGCAGAAGAATGCGATGGGGTAAAAAACCACTCGTTGTTCTACCATCTTAATCATGGCCCACTGCTGATCCCCCAGGAATCCTGTGGAGTTTACAAACCTTTTGTACAAGCCTCGGGCTTGACTGAGTATAACCTGAAAAAGAACAAGCATACACCATTGTTAGTACTTTGTGCTCATGCTCTGATCTGGCTTCATCTAGGACAGAGTATCCCATTTCTATCTATCAAACCTTTCCGTGCAACAGTGTGCTTCCTGGGGGAGAGCCATTGCTTTGTACGTGACCTTTTCTCAACTGAAGACTCTGAACTGATTTGGGACCTTTTTGACCCATGCAGTAGTGATCTCTGCAGCCATGCTCTGAGCCTGCTAAATCCTTTTTGGGGTGGGCTGACAGAACACAGGACTCCAGGTGGATTTCTATGGCGGCACAATGGTATTTTCTCTCCCTGACCCCTCTCCCAAAAGGGAAGCAGCACCCCACAGTTCTTCCCCTGACATTGCCTGGCCTCTGGCACCATCCAAGCAAATTTGTAAAGAATGAAAAGGGGAAAATCTTCTCACATTGATCATCTGGACGCAACGACTAGTGTGCAAGGACTACATCTCTTACCAAAATGGCTATGAAGCTGATCAGAAAGGAAATGAGGAAGATCCCAATGCCATAGAAATGCATCGCACGGCAAACAGAGCCACTCAGGGTTTGCGGCTCGTTGGTGGGCATGGCGATTTCCGTGTGCATCAAGAGACATCTGTGGGGAGAACAGGAACAGCCTGAGCTCCTGACATGACTCATAAGCAGTGGGGCTGTTTCAGAGGTGTGTGAAGCTCACCCGTGCTTCTGGCTGAAGTTCTGGTAGCAATTACTGCTGTTGCCCAGGCAAAACACAGGCACCATGAGAAGGAAAGGGATCAGGCTAAGAGGAGAAAGGACAACAGCACAGTTATTAGTTACTGCATTGCACTGTCCCCATCCCCAACCAAACACTACTTGGTTTTTCTCTCATCACTACAAAGGACTTAAAAATAGTTTTTATTGACACTGCTCTGGAGGAGTATTTTATCAGCTTTACTGACTTCTGCACTTTCATTCATGCAGGCAATACACTGGTAAAGGGAGCACTTTCTGAAAAACTATATATAGTTAATACAGTTATAACTAACTTGGTCAGAGAAAGGCCCTCACATCCAGAGCCTCTTGCTCTGAGTTCATTAGGTCACTCTCCTCTTCCTGATGAGCTACCTGGCAAACACAGGTTTTAGTAAAACTTGCTTCAGAATAAGTAGGAAGCAGAGATCAGCACACTAGTCTTTACCAAAACTACATAATTCTGCCAGAGAGAATTAAATCTTACCTGGACAAGATCGTTGCTATTCGGCCAATGCAACTTGCATAATCTACAACCTGCAAAGTCCAAAGGGCTTAATTAAATGAACGCTTCCATACAGCCACTGGTTTGGAGGAACTGGCTCCGAGGGAGCACTTCAGCACCTGAGGGTTCTTCAAATGATGATTAACCCCCAGACTGAGTACAAACGTTGGTTTCAACTTTGCACTGAATCAATACTCCCACGTTCAGCCACTACTGGTTTGCAACAGAAACAACCAATGCTTTCACCTGATAATTGGCTTGTTCTCCTTCAAGACTAGAGGATTTGGGAAGGGAATTTGGAACTGAACAAGGAGCAGACACTTGATAAGCTCTCTGGTGTAACTTACTCATTTTTTGTACTGTTCATTCACTTAACCTGGCCCTGTTCCTTAGAAACTTCATGTTCTGACGAAGAAATGCAGGCAATTTGGAGTGTCCTGGTCTCTGTTCACCAGGAAATGTACTTTGGCAGCTGGAATCCACACTCTAGCTACGACAACACAACGTGGGCACAGCTGTAGTGGTGGGGAGCTTATGGTAGGTACCATAAGATGTAGGGCAATATTCATGGTGTTTTGAATGGTGGACCAGGAAGAAGGAAACCAATCCTACAGGTGGATTTGAATGGTGGACCAGGAAGAAGGAAACCAGTCCTACAGGTCCAAACCCTCTGGACAAGAGCAACTGAAATATAGATTGATATGTCCAGCCTGCTGCTCCCGAAACAACGCATGGAATACCTGGGATACCAGGTTTGCTGCACATGGCAAATATCTGGGAAAGAGAAAGGCTGTGTAAGGAAATGGGGCTGATGGGTTCAATGGGAAGAGCTGGATAAGGAATCTGTTGTCTTGCAGCAATACGGGAGCAACACACTGGTTACAGCAATGATGGTGCCTCCCTGTTTAGCCAGGTGTGAGGAATGAAACAACTGCAAGGGGAGATTTTGGTCATGCGGTAACGTGAAGTGTTTGTTTAGCCTGCAACGCAGGGAGTATTTTTCTGAGTAGTATGTCCTTGTTCCTCGGTTCCCAGCGATTACACCGGTTCCCCAAAGGGCTTTTGTAAAGGCCAGCGATGATGAAGTGAGGACTGGCCACTGTTCCCAGAGCCAAACGGTCTTTTTATCAGTAGCTTACTTCCGTCACACCTATCTCGAATTCTTACAATACCTGACTGATGCTCTTGAACACTGTATGACACCTGGGGAGGATAGACATTGTCAGGTCTCAGTTCCAGGCTGTCCAGGCACCCTCTGCTTTCCTGTCCCCTCTGCTGTGCACTGGCAGAAGGCAGTGACAGCAACCAATGGCTCAGTTGGTGCAAATTGTTGTTCTTCTAACTGCAGAAGAACTTCACCAATACCCAGTCCTGAGCTCTCTGCTCTGAGCTGTACATTGCCACTGGCCTTTGTCTGCTTTAGTTTTACAAGCCTAATCTTCCACCGAAGCAGACCCAGCAGTAACTCTGCTGACCTCAGTGGGCAAGATATGTCAATTCATACAGCGCTGGGGCAGAAGGGTCTTCAAATCCCTTATGGTGAGATACACTGTTAAGTGTGCACCTCCTAAACCCCACCACAACCCCACAGTTAGACCTTGGTAGCCAAAGGTTGTTGCACTTCAGTCCTACTCACCTGGGGGGGCATCCTGAAAAGGTTCTGGTTGTATTTCACCTTGAGGTCCATGTACAGATGCCAGGTGTAGTTGGCAGTGTATAGGAAAGAGGCCACATAGAATATCTGAGAAATATAAACAGACAGTGTTTCAGTCCTATAATAATCGTTCCTGTAGCAATTTTAGTTCATCACTGATGAACCCAAAGCCCACGAGATGGAGGCAGGATGCTAAACAGTGTAGTGGGCAGCCAAAGGTGAGGGTCCCTGCTCAGCCCCTGTGCTCACGTCTACTGGGTTGCAGTTGGACACCAACTGGGAGAAGTCAGGTAGAGGAGGGGTTCCCATCTTAGACTGCACAAAGGCAGCTACACTTTGGCCTCAAACAGGGGACAGGAGAACTAATGACAGCAGGACTGTCTTAAAAATACAAATATTTATGGCTCAGCTCATTTTTTGGCCCAAATCCAAGCAACAAAGCATATAAAGGCGTTTGGACCTTCTCTGTGCTACAACCATTTGGAAACACAACACAGATGAGGCACTAAGATTTGCTTCTCACATAATGAGCTCACTACACAGTGAATTCACGGAAACAGAACACAATAGTATATATGAAGAGGAAAGCGGGGGCAGAAAATATCTGCACTAAACCTGAGTCGACTTCCCAAGAGCCCTTTTCTCTCCATGGGAAAAAGAAGGAAAGAAAAGACACAGCACAAAGTTTCCCACTGAGAGTTTCACAGCCCTCGATCCCAACCTCAAATGAGACCAAATACCTAAAATCTCCTTTAAAAAAATGCAAATCTTTGTTGCATTGCTTTCTGAACCCATGGTTGCTCCAGGCAGTCAAGTATAAACAGTGCTGCCTAATCATACTATATATATGCGAGTGCTGGGTTTGTTTCAGGAAACACATGCCTCAGTGGCAAAGGCAAAGAGGAAGGGCTGGACAAGTTAATTTTTCTGTGGATTTGTTATCCTTTGCCAAAAAGGCAAGAAGCACAGGTTTGGCGCCCTGGTGTCATCTAAGGCTGGGAAAGTAGTCAATAAATAAGCTTGGTCTTCTTCACTGAGGTTGCAAATGCTCTTGGCTGATTCTGAAGAGGCAGAGTCCAAGGGGCTGCTACATCACAGCAGGAACATTACAGTGACTTTCCAGCTCATTAGACGTGGTTTAATGAGGGTTTGTTGCCCTTCAGTTACTTCCAGGGAAGGTCATCAAAACAGTCCACAAAGATCATTCTCTTGCACTTCAAAATGCTTTAGAGAGGCTCAGAAAATGTCAGCAGCGCCTTCTTTTTTGGAAGAGGGAACCAAAAGCCACTTGAGAAGTTGCCAGCAGAAAGAAAAGGGAGTTCTGCTCTCCTGAGCCCCAGCTTCGGGGCCGTGGACAGCCCTGCAGCGCTCACCATGAGGAGATAAAGCAGGGGCTGGGATACATGAGAGTCCCTCATTATAACACTTCTGCAGCTCCCCATTGTGCTCACCAGCGTGAGCAGAGCCTGCCAGGACATTATTAGGCCACTGGAACTGAACTGGAAGAATGTGGGGGAATTGTGCAATTATAACCACAATCTCTATTCTGGACTTTATTATCATAATGCAAAGGCAAGGCAGGGAGGGGGAGAGAACAGCATCAAAGGACAGCAGAAGGGAGCAGTATTTTATATTTAATATCAACCAAGAGGTTGGGTTGAAACAGGGAAAGTCCAAGAAACAGATCAATCTCCTCCTTTAGGAGACAGTATGGATGCTGGGGGAGTTCCATCTGCTGTAACAGTAATAAAGTGATGGTAAACAGGCTGAATAAGCCTAAATATTGTCCTGCTGCTAAGACAGTCCCTTGAGACAACCACATCACGTGGACCATAGTGTGAGCGTCTCCAAGGGCTGCCATCTGCAAACACCACTGCTGAGCAGCCTTGGGCCTGTCCCCATCCTTGTCGCTCAAGGCATTTTACATCTTCTAGGTGTTGGCGTGCAAAGAAGCTCCGTGTGTTCATGAGACACCCAGGAACGCAACCCTTTTGAGACTTGGAGAAGTCTGCACGGGCAGAATGGGGCCAGGAGGCATCTACTCATTTCCTTCGGTCACAGATCACTTATGCTCTGCAGAAGCTGCTGGTTAAACCTGTTACTGGCTCCCACTTACGCACAAGGCGTTCCCACCACGCAAGGGCATTGCTGGGGTGTTTAGCAAGGAGGTGTCCTGCACCGTGTCACGTGCACCATGCGGGCACGGTTGCTATGGTAAGTGCTACGTTTGTTTTAATTTCTTCCAGAGCAAACAGCAGCGACAGCTCTTGTCAGACGCCAAGCTGGCTCTGCCACCCTGGCAGCCCTCCTGCTGGAGGTGGTCTGCTGGTGGCAATGCAGCAGAGGAGCCCAGCAACCCTATGGCCAAGGTCAGGATGTGTCAGGCACCCTGCCCCCACCCCACCACAGCACCCTGGCTGTCCCCTGTGGGGCTGTGGTAAAGGCAAATCCTATAGGAACTTGCCCAAGGCCAGCTCTGCCTACCCAGACTGCCTTTCCCAGTATTGTAAAGCTCCCACATTGTCCCCATCCTTTGCTGGTGTCCCCGAGAAGCATGGCCACAGGCTGGAAAAGCAAGGGCAGAAAAGAGCCAGAAATGCATGGGAGCATAGCATGCTCACAGTGTCTCTGCTGAGAAATGATGGTGTACAGTCTATATCCAACCTAATTATTTTCTAACAGTGCAGCCTGTCTCCTCCAGGCCATAAAAAGATCACACCAGCATTAAGAAACGTTCTCCAGGCAAAGCTGCAAGGGAAACAGCTCAGAAACGCCTTCAGTCCCACATGCTCCTTCAACCTTCTGGCTCTGAAAAGCCTCTCCCAAGCTCTTCTCATTTCCCCCTGTGCCATCATTTAACAAACATCTTTGACACTGTTCTCCGTCACTCCCAAGTGGCCAAGTTTCACACACCCAACTGTTTCCTCTCTCGACGTGAACATATTGCGGTGCTTCCACAGCGGCACAGGGGAGCTAGAGAAACCAGAGATAAGCCAGGAGTGGAACAGCTGCTCTCGCCATCAGGAGTATTACAGTTTTACCCACAAGAACAGCTGTTGAAACAATTCCGGGCTGCAGGCACCCATCCCCAGGCACACAACAACGTGAACACTTCCATACTGCACACGCAGCTACTTCCCTGCCCTCTCGGAGGTTCATGGGGAACCTCCGGCTTCAGATGGTGCTGCTGAGCAAGGAGAGTTCCCATCTGTGGGTACCATCACTGCCCGAGCCCACACAACACACATCAAGGCTCCCGACAGCCACTGGCTCTTCCCAGCCACGTTTTTGTGGGTCCTTTGAAAGGAAAGCGATAAGCCCAGAGATCACCGCTTGTGAACCACCGCTGTGGCCCAAGCTTGGCCGTATCCTGCAGAGCTTTTTGAGAGCAGGGATTTGCAAAACCTAATGCTGAAATGGGAACTCGGTGAGACAAAAGCAAACTGTCAGGAAAACCGTATTTCACTCACTCCATTCCAATTAGTCTCTGGCACACGGAATCAGCTGGAAAGCAGCCAAATCGCTGGGGCATGGGGCTGAGCTTGCGCTGATGGGGCAGCCCCTGAGCATCCTTGGGATTGTTTGAGAGAGGATAAGGCCAAGTCAGCAAAAGCAGCGCTGTTTATATGAGTAATGTTGTAAGTCTGAGCTCAAGCGAATCGCAGAATGTGTCTGTTCCTGCCCAGGGTGGAAGAAGCATGAAGAGGAACAGAAAAGCTGCCGTGAGAGGCACAGAGACCATCCTCGGCATGGTTCCAAGAGGAAACAGATTAATGCCCATCTATTCACTTTACACAAGCAACCCAAACGTGGCGACCACAAAATCCCATGCTCTCTTTGCCTTCCTCATTGCCTCTCACAAACCAGATGTCCTTAAAACCAAGCATCGTTATCTCCATTTCACACACAAGGTGAAGATATCTGATAATTCAAGTTCACATGGGAAGTCTTTGCCAAAATCCCCCACTGCCATGCTCTGATTACCAGGGAAGCTAATTAAGGCAATGGGTGCAAAGTAACAAGCATGAATGGTGATGTCAAGGCTACTCACTTGTCCTGTTGCTTGCAGGTTATAGCAGATGAGATCCTGCTTGGAGGTCGGTGTGCTATAGAAAAGCGCTCCAGCAAGCCAGCACATGCCCAGAAGTAGATCAGAGAGGCTCAGGTAGAAAAGAGGACGAACCTGGGAAAAGTGAGATTGGTCAGTAGGTCCAAGTGATGGTCACAACACTCCCACGACCACCTACAGCAGCAGCTTTACCCCCTTGTCTAGACAGGCTTTTGTTCTCCAGCTGTCCCTGCACACAAAATCCATGCTGATTCTTGCTCTCGGGGGCTGTTTCAATGCAGATACCCTGCTCTAACCACCCTTTCTCCCACTAGCAACACCCAAAGATCCAAGAGCAGCATCAAATCTTACAGAAAATACTTCAAAGGTCCAGAATGTTACAATTCTGCAGAGTGGGACAGGTTGGCAAGGAGAAGAGATGTTATTTCTTAAATCAACTGATAGAAAAATCAAACTTTTGATAAACACAAAACCTTCTTCGGGTCTGAAATAACTTGAAACAGACATTTTTCTTACGTGTTGCATGTCATTTCAGTTGGTGACTAAAGCTGAATCTATTTTACATGCCAAACTAATTTTCACTGTGAGAGCCACTCTGCCGCACGCTGCATCTTACTGGAACAGAGTCGCGGCTCCTCTAATGGCAGTTTCCAGCCCATTTCCAGTTTGCACGCACTGGCCAAGAGGACTGTAAACAATGTAGGAAAACATTTGTGCAAAATTCTGGCCAACATTTTTGCTGCTAGTGGGAGAGCAGAGACTCTGGAAAAGCAGCCTAATTATCTAAATTCTTAATTGCAGTCTTTGGTACCTAATTTTCAGCATCCCAGAGAGAAAATGATGTGTGGGTTTTTTTCCCCTACAGGAAATTATAATGCTAAACGCAGCATGGAAACATTTCAGGAGGCCTTGATTTTAAGAAGATTTTTTTTTTTTTTTTTCACAGAAATGAGTTTTTGGTGAGATTTGCCTTCCTATTCTCCTTCAAGTAAATTTTTGCCACCCCTTGATTTTAAGAAGATTTTTTTTTTTTTTTTCACAGAACTGAGTTTTTGGTGAGATTTGCCTCCCTATTTTCCTTTAAGTAAATGTTTGCCACCCCATTGAGTTGTGTGACAACAGCATGGCAGGTCCTCTGCCTTCTGCAGGGTTTCTCTCCTCAAACATTCTTGTCTTTCCAGTTCCATAGTTGTACCATCTGACCCAGCGACACGGTAAATCAAACTGTTGTTGCTAACTAAATATCTGGAGCTAGTTTCTACGTCATCGCGTTTACAAATGCCTTTTTTAACCAGGCTTTTCCTTCCTGGTGCAGAATTGAAGCCCCTGCAGGCAGCCACAGGCAGGAGAGGCTGGAGACACCCTCCAGTTTGCCAGCACAGCAGGTTAAAAACCGAGCGGCTCCGAAATAAGCAAAGCAGCAACTTTTGCAATCGAACAGGTGACCCCTTTCTCTAGCAACAAGTGTCCTTGGAGCAAAGCACGGCTGTTTGGTTGAGGAGTTATTTTGGCACAGACCTAAATAAAGAAGTAGGTGACATAGTGGTGAGTGAAAAGCAGCATGGCTCTTACTTGCAAAACAAAAAAACAACAAAAAAAAAGAAAAAAACCAAACCCAAATGGTATTTATAAAATAGAGGAAGGGAATGTAAAGACGTAATGATTCAGATGAGCTGCTAGGCTGGTGCATACATGTTGATTTATCTCTGCTTGGCCATTGCCCAGGGACATCTGCCTGCACAGAACCTGTTGACATGGCCAAGGAAATTCTTTGTTGCTTGTCATCATCTCTTCTGAATGATTTAGCTCAGGCTGAAGAGTTTTATTGACCCCACAGAGACATAAAACGAGCTTCAAGAATGCAATATTTGATTTCCTAGGCTGGGGGCAGGAGGGGAAGTGTTTATAACATTGTTCTCCTCCCAGCCTCCAGAGCTGTTTATTTTCAAACATTTTACCCTGGAGCCTCATGACTTGGGGAATAAGCTGTTTGTGGCAAGCTTTGATATGGATCTCGTCCAGCCCCTTTGTTTACAAATTTCCACTTACGACCAGAAACATGGGGACAAGGCGATGGGGAAGTTACTGAAGATTTTGCCACTTTTGAAACACCAGCACCAGATCTCCCCTGGCAGCAGAACAAGAGCCTGGGAGCCTGATGCAGACAAGTCGCTCCAGCTGGTAGCTATCCCTCCTATCCGGATTTGCAGTAATAATCTGAGCAGAAACATCTGGGCTCCCTTGAGCAGGAAAGGTCCATCTGTGACCTGGAGCCATGCGTGGCTCACAAGCAGCTAGAGGACAGCTCCCAAGCCACAGCCACATCATATGACTAATAGCAGAAGGGCTCCTGAGTAATTCAGGCTGCTAGCCATGGAAGTAAACGGGCTGAGGCTGCTGAGTCACATCGGGACATCTGCCAAACCCAGCTCCATATCATACCAGAGTGGAGGACCCCAGGAGAGAAACCTGTCTGGAGCTCTCCAGGTGCAGGAGATGTGGTAGAGGGAGCCTTTGATATGCACCTTGTGCAGCACAAACTGGGGAAGGGTTTCCACCCCAGCACTTAAGGTGAAGTTCCAACCTTCCTTCCTCCCTGGGAATGCATGGAGATCTCTGCAGCTCAAAGTGCTGGGATGAGCATTTCCAGGAGGCTGGCTGCCTTGGGAGCACAGCTGCCCTGCATGCTCTAAGTGCTGCAAATTTGCCCTGCAAACCTGCACTGATGTCCTCCTTCCCACCCTGCTGCATCCAACCATGTGTCAGTGTTCAGCTTGATTGCATGCCTTCCTTCTCTGAGGATAACTCACTGCATTCCCTAGAAGTCCTGTCCTCTGGGCTGCAGATCAAACCCACGATGTACAAAGACTATCAAAGACAAGGGAAGTACAAACACAACGTGGTTACCCCATAGCTACCACTGTCCTACTGCTCATGGCAGTAACCTGTTATCTGCATGGTCCAGAGACTGGGCTGCCAGACACTTGCAAATCCTGGACAACAAACCCCTTCACACAGATCAGCTCTATGCATCCCTTTGGGTAAGTCAGACAGAGGGACTGTCTGTGGACAGCAAAAGCCTGGCAGGCTTGGGATGGAGGTCTACGGTCACTGTGCATGTGCCAGCCACATCTGGTACATCCCAGACATGTGGGGTTCCACACGTGTGATGCTCTCGGGATGTCCCGAGCACTGTATCCATGTCAGATCTGCAGTGCACATGTGGATGGTCCCACCCTGAGGGACATTTGCACCCTGCAAGCTGCACCTACTTCAGCATTAGAAATGTTCATGGCTCCTGTGCACAGCCAGGGTGAATCCTCCAAAGCCCCACTGTGGAGCCCTGCACAACAAACTGCTTTTCAGCCTGTCCTCTATTTGTCTGAACTTTGCAGCATCTTTGAGTTGTATCAGGTTTAGTAGTGCACCTGCCTGGAAAAACTTCTCAGAGCTACCCAGAGACGGACACTTGTAAATGCATTTCCTACAGGGGCACCTTCAACTTCCACTTCAGCAGCCTCGTATGCAGCTCCTCAGCCCTCCAGGTGTTTTGCCCTGGAGAGGAGGACACGCTAACAGATGGGCATTCCCAGGAATGACTGGAGGACATCCCTGAAGTGGCAGCTGAGGAACCCACTTCTCCCTGCGTGGGTGCAGTTCAAGGTTAGTCCCTTCAACTCATATCACAGACCAAGTGCCAAACTCTTGGCAAGCCCTTTGCCTCCCTCCCGGCTGTTTAACGAGGTTTAACCACAACAACCTGAGACCTGCAGTTGCTCCTAGCCTAGCTCCTCACCCACCCAGGGCTGCGTGTCCCACCTGCAAGGTACTGACACCCCAATTTAGGGAGGGCAAAGGAGGCGCAGTCCTTACCTCGGGGGACCGCACCACATTTTGAAAGATGGCATAGGCAATAATTGAGCTGGAACCTATAACACTGAGAAAACAAAGCACAGGTTGGAAGGGGAGCACATCTGTTTCGCTGGGATAAGCGTTTTCTCTGTTTTTCTGGAGAAAATCATCGTTGCAACAGTAACTCCATCCCGGGGAAGCGGGTTTAGCAGCGCGTTGTACCTGAGCATGGCCATGGTGAACTGTATCCACTGGAGAGCCGAGTAGACCTGGGGAGAAGGAGGGGGCCCCGCTCAGCACGACACGGACCGGGGGGTACGGGGGGTCGGTCCCAGCCCGCAGCCCCCGGGAGAGGGGCGGGCAGGGCTGCCGGTACCGCAGGGCACGGAGCGGGGCTGGCCGGGGACGAAGGGGAGCGCACGGAGGGGACGGGCAGTGTCCCCGGAGAGGGGACAGCCTCTACCCCCGGGGGTCCCGGTGTCGGTGGGGCTCGCTCACCTCCTGCCAGCCCCCATCCAGCCGGGCCGCCTCCGCCGGGAGGGCCATGGGGACCCTCCGCCGCCGCCGCCAAGCTCCCGGGGCTGCGGGTACCGCCCGCGCTCCGCCCC
>NW_015090783.1:563099-565664 GCF_001431845.1 Calidris pugnax | reverse complement strand
GTTTATAACATTGTTCTCCTCCCAGCCTCCAGAGCTGTTTATTTTCAAACATTTTACCCTGGAGCCTCATGACTTGGGGAATAAGCTGTTTGTGGCAAGCTTTGATATGGATCTCGTCCAGCCCCTTTGTTTACAAATTTCCACTTACGACCAGAAACATGGGGACAAGGCGATGGGGAAGTTACTGAAGATTTTGCCACTTTTGAAACACCAGCACCAGATCTCCCCTGGCAGCAGAACAAGAGCCTGGGAGCCTGATGCAGACAAGTCGCTCCAGCTGGTAGCTATCCCTCCTATCCGGATTTGCAGTAATAATCTGAGCAGAAACATCTGGGCTCCCTTGAGCAGGAAAGGTCCATCTGTGACCTGGAGCCATGCGTGGCTCACAAGCAGCTAGAGGACAGCTCCCAAGCCACAGCCACATCATATGACTAATAGCAGAAGGGCTCCTGAGTAATTCAGGCTGCTAGCCATGGAAGTAAACGGGCTGAGGCTGCTGAGTCACATCGGGACATCTGCCAAACCCAGCTCCATATCATACCAGAGTGGAGGACCCCAGGAGAGAAACCTGTCTGGAGCTCTCCAGGTGCAGGAGATGTGGTAGAGGGAGCCTTTGATATGCACCTTGTGCAGCACAAACTGGGGAAGGGTTTCCACCCCAGCACTTAAGGTGAAGTTCCAACCTTCCTTCCTCCCTGGGAATGCATGGAGATCTCTGCAGCTCAATGTCCTGGGATGAGCATTTCCAGGAAGCCAGCTGCCTGAGAGCAAGGCTGCCCTGCACGCTTTAAGTGCTGCAAATTTGCCCTGCAAACCTGCACTGATGTCCTCCTCCCCACCCTGCTGCATCCAACCATGTGTCAGTGTTCAGCTTGATTGCATGCCTTCCTTCTCTGAGGATAACTCACTGCATTCCCTAGAAGTCCTGTCCTCTGGGCTGCAGATCAAACCCACGATGTACAAAGACTATCAAAGACAAGGGAAGTACAAACACAATGTGGTTACCACATAGCTACCACTGTCCTACTGCTCATGGCAGTAACCTGGTCCAGAGACTGGGCTGCCAGACACCTGCAAATCCTGGACAACAAACCCCAGCTTCACACAGATCAGCTCCATGCACCCCCTTGGGTAAGTCCCCGGGGGACAGACAGAGGGACTGTGTGTGGACAGCAAAAAAAAGCCTGGCAGGCTTGGGATGGCACATGCACGGTCACTGTGCATGTGCCAGCCACATCTGGTACATCCCAGACATGTGGGGTTCCACACGTGTGATGCTCTCGGGATGTCCCGAGCACTGTATCCATGTCAGATCTGCAGTGCACATGTGGATGGTCCCACCCTGAGGGACATTTGCACCCTGCAAGCTTCACCTACTTCAGCATTAGAAATGTTCATGGCTCCTGTGCACAGCCAGGGTGAATCCTCCAAAGCCCCACTGTGGAGCCCTGCACAACAAACTGCTTTTCAGCCTGTCCTCTATTTGTCTGAACTTTGCAGCATCTTTGAGTTGTATCAGGTTTAGTAGTGCACCTGCCTGGAAAAACTTCTCGGAGATACCCAGAGACGGACACTTGTAAATGCATTTCCTACAGGGGCACCTTCAACTTCCACTTCAGCAGCTTCATATGCAGCTCCTCAGCCCTCCAGGTGTTTTGCCCTGGAGAGGAGGACACGCTAACAGATGGGCATTCCCAGGAATGACTGGAGGACATCCCTGAAGTGGCAGCTGAGGAACCCACTTCTCCCTGCGTGGGTGCAGTTCAAGGTTAGTCCCTTCAACTCATATCACAGACCAAGTGCCAAACTCTTGGCAAGCCCTTTGCCTCCCTCCCGGCTGTTTAACGAGGTTTAACCACAACAACCTGAGACCTGCAGTTGCTCCTAGCCTAGCTCCTCACCCACCCAGGGCTGCGTGTCCCACCTGCAAGGTACTGACACCCCAATTTAGGGAGGGCAAAGGAGGCGCAGTCCTTACCTCGGGGGACCGCACCACATTTTGAAAGATGGCATAGGCAATAATTGAGCTGGAACCTATAACACTGAGAAAACAAAGCACAGGTTGGAAGGGGAGCACATCTGTTTCGCTGGGATAAGCGTTTTCTCTGTTTTTCTGGAGAAAATCATCGTTGCAACAGTAACTCCATCCCGGGGACGCGGGTTTAGCAGCGCGTTGTACCTGAGCATGGCCATGGTGAACTGTATCCACTGGAGAGCCGAGTAGACCTGGGGAGAAGGAGGGGGCCCCGCTCAGCACGACACGGACCGGGGGGTACGGGGGGTCGGTCCCAGCCCGCAGCCCCCGGGAGAGGGGCGGGCAGGGCTGCCGGTACCGCAGGGCACGGAGCGGGGCTGGCCGGGGACGAAGGGGAGCGCACGGAGGGGACGGGCAGTGTCCCCGGAGAGGGGACAGCCTCTACCCCCGGGGGTCCCGGTGTCGGTGGGGCTCGCTCACCTCCTGCCAGCCCCCATCCAGCCGGGCCGCCTCCGCCGGGAGGGCCATGGGGACCCTCCGCCGCCGCCGCCAAGCTCCCGGGGCTGCGGGTACCGCCCGCGCTCCGCCCC
>NW_015090783.1:557299-562575 GCF_001431845.1 Calidris pugnax | reverse complement strand
CCCCCTCTCAGTAAGTGGGCACGCGACTCCCCGCCGCACCGTCTCGCGGCGGCGTCACGAGCGGGCGGGGGCGGGCGGGGGAGCCGCCTGAAGGGGCGCGCGGGCGGCGGCACCTCTGAGGGGGCGCGCGGGGCCCTCGGCGGCTCCCTGAGGCGGCGGCGGCGGCGACTCCTCCTCAGTCTCCTTTCTCCTCAGGAACCCAGCGGGGAGCGTCCTCACACAGGCCAACCGAATCTCTGGAGAGGTTAGAGATGACACCCACCCTGCCTGGGGTCCTTCCTCCTCCCTTCCTAAGGGGCAGAGGGCGCCAGGCCCCGAGGAGACCCTCCCACCGCTTGGTGTAAACCCCTCACCTCCGGGGCATTACTTTCGCTTCTAGGTGGCATCATCAGCCTTTGCCTTCCCCTGAAACCACAAAACCAGCAGCAGTTTCACTAGAAAGCAGTTTAAAAAGCAGCTATTAACTGGAACCAATTTTTTTTTATTATTATTATTATAGCATTAATACATTTTATCTTGCAGTAACGTCTGTTACTTGCACTCACCCCAGGATTCAAAAGGCAGCAAAGCTCCCACAGAAATCAGTTTTGCTTAGCTTAAAGCATAGCCTTAAGATAAAACGCACAGGTGTTTCTCTTTCCAACTCCCTATAACCCTGATGAGGAGTACAGCGTCTTCCAGTGGCCATCTGAGCTCCACACAGCGTGAACAGCACATGCAGTATCAAGTTTTAAGAACTGACTTGATCCCTGGGCCAGGTATCTCCATTAAAACTGTATGGATGGGGCTTCTAAGGGCACAAATACTGCCTTCTGTTACAAGACCTCATTTTCAAATATTTAAAACTACCAAACGCTGATGAAGCTTTAGTTTGACAGTGCCAATCGCTTCTGAAGATGAAGCTGGAGAAGATACTCTGTTCATATTAACTACGGCTTGAGACTTTCAGATGTCCTTATTGGTCTCACTCCCCCTTATTCTGAACCTGGGAAATTAAGCTTGGACGGGAAGGACAGGCAAAATGCACAGGCATTGCACGTGCTCTTCAGCCATAAGAAAACTCAAATTTACGTCTGAAAAAAGACATTTTTGCACAAAGTGGCGAGTCTAACTGTAATAGCACCTCAAGGAGACTCTGCCCTTGCTCAGAGCTGAAATCACTCGCTCTGTCAGGGTATCACAAAGGATTTCAGGAGAGCGTTTGCTGAGATGGCTGCTCCGGCCAGAAGATGAGGGGCAAGTTCTGATACGTGGAGGACCTGTCTTGACTACGCCTGCCAGCATCTGGCCGATACCCAAACCAAACAGAAACAGGAGCCACTGAAGGAGAAGGCAGAAAAAGGAAACTCCGTCTCTCTCAGTCAACAACAGGTAAGGAGAACAACACTTGGAGAGGGAGCCCTATTGGGAAAACAAAAGGTAGGAGGAGGGGTAGATTAAAGAGCATAAACCCCAAGGACACGATGAACAGGGAAAGGTGGGGATGCGAGGGGCACCCAATCTGTACCTTTTACAACATGTAAGATGGAAAGTGGGACTGAATTTTGTTATTTGTTTGCCAGGAAATAGCTGTAAAAACCACCAGGAATGTGCTTCAGGCCAATCTAGTGCTTTTTTTTTTTTTTGGTCTACTTTAACACTATTATTGAATAGTATTACACAATACTGGCGTCTGCTTTAAGATGATTTTTCCAACATTCAGAATACTGTGTTTTTAAGGAATGTCTTCCTCTCCATCTTCTAAACTGAGAATACCAGAAGGAAATCTGCTGCTCTCTTGAAGTCAGCGGGACGTTTGCTTGCATAAGGAGAACTGGTTAGGACTCTTGACAGTGTTTCACAGCTTGTAGAAAGTTCTCCAAGATATTAGAGCTCATCTTTTTCATTATTCTTCTTCAGGAAAGAAGCAAGGATATTGAGGCTTTTCTGGAGCTCCTCCTTCTTTCCATCACTCATTTTGTTCTTCTCAATCAGTTTTGTGATTCGGACGACTTCATTAGCAGCAAACTCTTCTCCCTGCTCCAGTATCTTGCTCATAATTTTCAAGTATTGCTCAGCTGACTTCTTCTCGGTTTCTTTCGTTTTTTCTAAACTCTCTTGCCCCTTTTTCAGGAGGGACTGGCGTTCTGATTTCTCAGTGGTGCTCACAAACTTGCTGGCCAGCATGTCATACTCTTTCAGGCAGCCTGGCATCCCCAGGTAGATGCCGTTACTCTTCAGCCAGCGCTGAATAGCCCCAGCCTTGATATGGCCGCTGTAAGGTAAGGGATTGTCAAAGTCACCATCCTGGAACAAGTAAAAAATAGGGAACTTTTCCTTATCCAGCTTGTACTTTTCTCCCAGCTCAGTGTTCAGTTTATCACCATAATCTGTCAAAAAGGAAATGAAAGACAGAAAAGCACAGCACCTTAATTAAAAGCAGAAATTAATTTAGGATTCTCTCCCACACAAACTGATAAATATTTTATCTCCAGAGTTTCAACATGTCCTCATAGCCTCTTTGCCAGGAAATGCCACACACTGAAATGAAAACACCCCAGAAAATCATTTGTGCAAGGCAAGGTTTTCCAAAGAAAAACACAGGATTCTAGTGGTGCTTTGCTGTGACTGTGATAGCGTAACACATCAGAACGACCTCTACATTCCTCCTTATGGGAAATTAATAGCCTTTTTCCCTTGTTTTTCTCTATCCATTGATTTTATTTGATTTTACAGTTAAATAGATTTTTTTTCCTGATCTATGTGCATAGAGTGTGCACTTTTATGTTTTAGTTCTGACAGCATGCCAAGCTACAAGATGTTTTCTCATCTTACGTAAATGGCATTTATTCATGAGGACACAAAACATAAAGAGATTTCACTTCTGCCACTTAGCTAAATCCACGTGTGTTTAGAGATGTCAGCCTGGGTGAAACTTCCCAGTTTGACAATTCCTGTAAGCTTAAATTCTTAATTCTACCTGCAAAGCAAGAGTGAGTGAGGTGACGGTGCCCTACTCCCCACCAATTTTCTCTTCAGGCTGGTTACAAGAACATCAAGTTACACCATCCATGGCACGACGACTGCTTTCTGTGCTTTACCAGCAATAAACGGAGGGTTTGCTACAATGAATTAATCGTATCACATTTGATGTGTTTGCCTAGGCTTGTGGCTAAAGCGTGACTCTTGTAAAGCCTAGAAATGGATGAGAAGGTTTCTCTCAGCACGGTGCTTTCTGTGCTTTACCAGCAATAAACGGAGGGTTTGCTACAATGAATTAATCGTATCACATTTGATGTGTTTGCCTAGGCTTGTGGCTAAAGCGTGACTCTTGTAAAGCCTAGAAATGGATGAGAAGGTTTCTCTCAGCACGGAAAGAAAATAAAAATGACAAAAAGTGCTACGAACGAGGGGGGTGGCATCGTGTTTAAGCAGCGTGGGCTGACTTGCTTCATTACCCAGCCAAAAGGAGATAAGCTGCACTCCTACGCTCCCGGCGGGAGGCAGAGCTCAGCGACCAGACAGAGCAGGTGCTTCGCTCTGACAGGGCTGGGCTCATCTCATTTCTCACTGTCAGAATTACCTCAGAGCCCGCTTTCATCAGAAATTGCAGGGAGTTTTGTTTCCTCCACACCAATCCCTACTGTATTAATCTGTCCAGCGTTCCTCACCTGATATTCCCACTTCAGCCACCAGAAGATCGTCGCTGGAGCCTGAGCTCTCTGCCAGCTTCTTAAACTCATCTTGTTTCTCACCGTAAGGATACTGTGTGTCAAATTTCACAAGGACAAACTTATGCTTTGGAATTACCTAAAAGAAGAAAAAGAGGAGGGGGGCAAAAAAAAAAAAAAAAGCCAAAACGTTAACATTTCAGGTTTGAGCAATCTACATGTCATCTAAAGTTCCTTTAGCTTGTTCTTCTTTTCCTGTGCAGTGAGTAGATGCACAGGGAGAATGGAAATTCTATAATTATGGCCTTTCAAAAATGAGTCACTGCAGTGTGGAGGAGAGACTGAGCTTTGGGAGTAGGTAGTCCTACACCAGATGATAAGAGATGGGACGTGGTAGGTTTGGGGGATCTGATGCTGCCTTTAATGATACACAATTTGCTTATTGTAAATCTGATTAGCATCTTGGAAGGAAGTCAGCCAAACAATTCCCAGTGGGCCATTAAGAGGATAAGAGGCCAAATCTGATGTCGTTCTGAAGCGTCCCAGCACGAGAGCAGAGCTCTTAGCTAAGAGAGGAGGTGTGGGGAGGGAGAGGAGGTGCTGGAGGTCTTGTACTGGGTCAGTAGAGGGGAGAATTCATGTTTTAATCGATTCCCCTTTCTTGCGACGCCCTTTTCAAATGAGCTTGGAAACAGATCTGCCGCCACCCAGGATTTGGGAATCCTTTCTGCCTCCAGAAGGCCTTGCAAAATGTTTTTTTATCTAGCAAACGGGGTCAGATTGCGACACAGGTCCCCTCCTACAACGTGCACCGCGAGCGCTGCTGGGGGACCCACTGCTGCAACTGGTAACGGCAGCCTTTGGTCCTGGCCCCACCGGCTGGTACCGCTCTGGCATTTCTGCTGCTCCCTCTTGCAGCCTTCTGCCAGTTACCTCAAATTCTTCTCGTGGCAGAAGAGGGGGAAGCTCCTAAGGTCTGTGGAATGCTGTCTTGTTCAAACACCAAAAATGGTTTGTCACAGCAGAAAAATCAGGCGGGAAGCTGGTGTGTGGCAAGAAGTATTTGTGGTTTTGTTGAGGGCAGATATTTTTCGAGCAGCTCGGCCGACGGTTGTCCCCTCAGCTCACCCTGCTGCAGCACACGCTTTAATCCTGGCTACGGCAGCTTCTTTCCGCTGGGGTCTCACCATCTGCCTTGAGCTGGGCCTGTGGCCCCTGCCACAGCTCTGCTGGCTACAGAAATCACCATCCTGCCAGCATCTAGGAAGGCCCCTTCATTTCAAAGCGATTTAGTGGAGGAAAAAAACCTGTGGAGGACCTCGGTCTGGCAGAAGCCTGTTGCTCTTTCACGAACATACAAGAAGTGAAACCTGCCCGAGCCGAGCTCACGGTCCTGCCCTGGGTCACCGGCACGGGCAGAGCAGGAGCCAGCCGACGGCGGCTCTTCTGTTCCCCGAGCGGGGGCGCGGAGAGCCGGGCCGGGTGCCGCCGGTCGAACCGGGCCGGGCCCCCCGCGCCCCGAGTCGCTGAGCAGCCCTGGCGGCCCGGCTCCACTTGGACCGCGCCGATTGGCTGTCGGCCGCGGCTGCCGCTCTCCTATTGGCTGCGCCGCGGCGGGCCCGCCGC
>NW_015090783.1:546502-557070 GCF_001431845.1 Calidris pugnax | reverse complement strand
GCGCCGGCCGCCGCCGGGGGCTCGCCCCGCCCCGCTCAGCCCCGGGGCCAACCGGCGAGCGGGCTGGGGGAGGACAGCGCGCCGGGACCGGCCCCAGGCCGCGGGGGTGTGACCGCTGCCGCTTGCACGCCGGGCGTGGAACGGGCAGGGGAGGTGGCGGGCAGCCCCTTCCCTCGGCGGGCAGCACTGCTGTTGTTAATGCCAGAAAAATAACGACAAAACGGGCAGCTCCCAGCAGCGAACGCACGGGAGATGAAGGCAGGTTGCAGGATCTGGCCTTGCAGGACGGGCTGCAGCGCTACGGCCAGCAGAGATTAGCAGGGACAGCTGGAGAGGAGGGCAGCTGGTGGTGCATGATACATTTCTATGCAGCAGCATCACCACAGCCCTCTCAAGCACTTTTTTTTTCTTTGTGCTACTAGAGGGGATATCTAGTGCACTTTCCCTATCACTGAAAGCCATGATGAAGTACAAGCAAGCGCTGCAGAAAGCCTCAGCAGCAGATTGACAGATGATCACGTCAAAAAAACAGATACATCCGAACTTCCCCCCCCCCAGCAGTCATCATTCTGAACTGAGTCTGCAACTGGAAAGCAAAAAGTATTTGCCCCCACTTCCCCCTCCCCTTTCCATACTCCCTCTTTGCAGGTTAACTTGATTTTCTGCTTGCCATGCCCCAGGATAATCTGTCTTCACCAAGCGGCTCACAAAGCTAGACAGTAGTCACTTCCAGACCATCTAGGCAGAAAAATGAAAGAGGCAGCAATACTGATTTGTAACGAAACTGACTTTTATATAAATTATAAACCCATCCAGTTTAAAGCAGATCATTTGCAGTTGTGTCACTTAAGTCCGTAGAAGGCTGAGGCATACATATCTTCTACAGTCATAAATTAACAATGAATAATCAAGGAAGAGAACGTTCAGATAAGGCTGCAGATACAACAAAAAAATCCCTTCTAACATTACTAGCGGTTAAAATAAAATAATGATTACCAATGACTGCAAAATATAAATGCAATTTTTGAACAGTTAAAAAGTACAAAAATGATGGGCAACACAAACAGGCATTGTACATTTTGTCCTGTATGTAGACAAAGCAGGGTAGGACTTCTGACCTTAATCTACATCAGACACTCATTTTTAAGCAAAGAGGAATTAAGGAAATCTGTAAAAGGATCCTGGCTCATGATCCCAGTAGTATAAAAGCAGTATTTTTTTCAGTCTGTAAACAGTAGTCTTGGTAACTTCTTCTAGGTATGTTTTTCAATTAATCACAAAAAAAACCCCACAACCCAAAACAAAAAAACAAATCCAAAGAGTGGAAAAGGGGCAACAGCAGCAATGGGTTATAGCTTGAATTTCTTTTCAGTTTGCTGTGGGACATATTCTGGAGGGAAAATGCTCTTTTGTAAGAAATATATAATATATCTAACTTTACACAATTTATAGGGGGAGAGAAATTCTCCCTCACCCAAGCCCCCAAACAGTCAGTACGTAGTCACTTTTGTACATCGTCTCCTATAGAGCTTGTGAAGGGATGGCACCCGGTTTTATAAAACATTGAGTAATCAAAACATTGTATTTGTTTGACAAGCTTATGGTTCACCAGTGAGTGGAACTGGGAAGAGGACAGCAGCTAACAGCGAGCAGCAGCCAGTACTCCCCTTGTGCTGGCATGGGGATGGTTTGTGACCAGCCCGACTCTGGGCCTGTGCCATGCCAAATGCTGTGATGGGAAGCGAGAGCGAGCCATGGTTCTATCTCTTCTCAGACTTTGCTTCAGATGACACACGTCTCACCCCCGCCCCCCCCCCAAAAGCAGTTTCAGTTCTGCTTTTAAGAGAGCTGATGCAGAAAACCTTTTTTTAAAAAGCAAGTTCTGCTTTCAGGCACGTGGGAGGATTTTAAGAGCTTGGTTATTTTAACCTTACACTTCACTTATCAATAAGCAAATGCTGAAAATGTATGATTGCTTGAATTTATCCTGTTGTAGCAGCAGTGAAAGGAAACTCCAGCAAAAAATCAGCCCCTCCAGATGAGGGTGACGTGTCAACTCTGCATTCAATGCTAGTGCTTGCGCAAAGCCCCGCTCTAGCTCGCACTGCCACAGGGGAGAGAGGGGATAGGAACATCAGCAACGGCAGTTTGCCTCCTTAAATGAAAAGGGGCAGTGCAGATTTCTGGCTCAGTGCTTCTCTGTGAATTGCATCTGTCAGCAATGGGACTATTTTCACTTACCCTACACATCTCAAAGCATCAACTTCAGTCATCAGCCTTGCTTTAATTTAAGGAGCACACCCTTCTTTCCAAAAAGGTTCTATACAACGTAAGAGTTCACTTTTTTTGTGTTTTCTTTTTTCTTTTTTTTCTTTCCAGGAAAAGAATTACTATAAAACAGACTTAACACATTTTGGTATTCCTCCAGCCCAGAGCACTTACCAGACATTACAATTAGATCATCAGGACATCCATTACAATTTAGACAACCTGCAGACATTCTTCTTTCCCTTTCAGGATGGGGCAAAGCAAAACTAAATCCAGCAAGAGCAGCAATGTGATTTTTTTTTTTTTTTTTTTTTACACGGGATTTATTTTAAAAAAATACTCTCATCAACATTCTAGCATTACTAACAAAACATACTCAGAAGAGATGACAAAGGTAGGATTGTCAGCTCTCTTAAAACTTTAAATATAGACTTCAGATACTAGCTGCTTTAAATCAGAAGATGAGGAATCTGTAAAGTCTGACCTGTCCCTTGTATTGCAGGTACAGTAACTTCTTTTGCCTACCAATTTTAGGCTGCATTACTCCTTTAAAATGAAAAAAAAAAAAACAAAAACAAACCAGCAGAAATGCAGATTCAGTGGGAGTAGATGATGCGATTGCACTTTCTAACAGAAAGCCTAATGAGCTAGTACTTGAATAAACAAAGATCAACTGCAAAAAGCAAGCATACAGTTACAAAAAGTATTCTCAGCCTCATACCACAGCGGAAGCAAAAAGTCACCTCTGCCAACTTAAAACCAAAGCCAATAGGATTTAATTTCTATTAAAATATTTAAGTCTTAAAGTTTCAGTAATCTAAATACACTTCTTAAAAGTCATGACAATTGCTGTTTTACATTAAACTGACATGAAATCAGACCGCAGTGTCAGACTTCACTGCAGCTATTATATACAAGGTCTCCGGTTTTGTCCTTTTTTCGCTGAAACACTGATTCCCATCTCTCTCTCTAAAGCTTAATGGCCAAGTTTGCTCCTTATCAGGTTTGCAATTTTTCTGAACGTGAAAACCACCTGTATATACGCTGACACCACCTCTTCCCTCGAGCAGTTCTCTCCTTAGAGAAACCTGCCTCATCACCCTCCCGCCCTGCGCCGGAGGGCTGGGCTCTGCTGGAAGGCTGCAGGCAGACGGGTGTTCCTTCACTGCAGCCTCACCTCTCTCCGTCGGACCAACACACTGAATTAATTCAGTAGGACCAGGTGGCTTGTGGACAAAATAGGCAGCTCCAAAACAGGCTCAATTCATTGGTGGCGGCTGAATGCGGGCATCTACAATTTCTGCATTTCTAAGGCAAGGACCATACAAAAATTATAAACACTGTATGGCGATGAAAATACAACTTCTTTGAGATATATGCTTTACACTGGATTTCTATTGCTGCTTCTAAAGACCATCTCCAGTTGTTTCTAGAGATCAAAAGGGAAGAAAGTTCATTTTCTCCTGTTGCAATATGCTTATGAACATGTATAAAAAGTGGTCAAACCCCAATAAGGGTCCCTGCTTCTCATTTATGTACAATAATTTAAATCAGCTCAATACATCTGTAATACCTAAAAAAATTGGTTTATGTTTTTAAGTCCTTCATGCATTATGAGGAAGTTCTGGATTAAAGTGATGGTATATTGGATGTTTCTTCTGGGACTCTGGTGTCACTCCCCTGTGGAGTCTGTCAAGGATGCATTTCTCAAATCTTTAGTTTTTTAATGGTATCAAGTCTCTTTTTCAGCAGCTCTCCAATTTCCTGAACTGAATGATGGTAACTGCTCTGGACTTTCCCTTGCACAGTCTTTGTAAACTTTTTTTCTTCCTGCAAAATGCAAAAGAGAAATCATTCACTCCATGGCAACTGTTTAAATCCTCCTGTTAAACTTCCCCCACCATCTCAAACACTGATAAGAAATTCATGAGGACCACAGTGTAAGTTTACAAAGGGAATGTCATCAGCACAGTACACGCTGCACCTGCTCAGCAACAATAATTCCTAGGGATAATGGTTTTGCCCAGACAGGGCTGGTAAAACATTAGTATTTCTTCAAAACATCTGGAAATATCCTTGTGCAAGATATCTGTGGCTGAAATTGAGAGTGCACGTAGCACTTTATTTTAGTCAGTATTTATTAAAATATAGAATTTCTTATACAGAAAAGCGAAGTCAAACAGCAAATGAAGGCTGAACAGCTAAGAGACTCTTACACCAAATTCCAAAGCACAGAGAGCTGCAGTGACTGGGACAGGCTCTTATGTCGCTAATTCACAGCAACACTGGTACCTAGCTTTCCCAAAGGGATTAGATTCCCTTTAATGTGCAGTTTTCTAAAATCCCCATGCTAAAAGGCTTTTAGGAGGACCACCACCGTGCCACACTGCTGGCATTGCTCCTGCAGGTAGAGTGCAGTTAGCACAGACCTATCATGAACAATGCTGTATTTCTGTACACAGAAAGAGTAAATCCTGGTACCCAAAGCAGCAGCCATAACCACTGTTCTGTCAAGAGGTGACTTGCTACCAGGATGCCTTTACCAGTCACTTGTACACATGACAGCAGAAAAGCCTGTGAGGCACAGCCTGAGCAAACCAATCCGATGTGGGAAAATCTCACGTCACCAGCAAGGTTGAACTGACACATTGCCAGTAGCACTCTATTCACACTAGAATTTTCACTAATAACCTGAACATGAGGACTTCTGAAAAAGCAACTTTTAGCTCTAAACACATAGAGCTGCAAACATAGCTCCAGGTCTGAGGGGAGCTACAGGCTGCGTTTATCAGGGTTTACCACGACAATGTCAAACAACAAACAGAATAGCAAATATCGTGAACAAACACAGGAAAAGCTGCAGACTCTCACAGATGCTTCTGCTCAAATCCACGTAAATCTAAGAGTTGGGTTTTGCAGATCTGCCTTGTGTAGTAATTGGATGCCTTGAGGATTTGCTGACTCAGTGAGGAACCAGAAAAATTACAACTGGTGTCACTCCCCTGTGGAGTCTGTCAAGGATGCATTTCTCAAATCTTTAGTTTTTTAATGGTATCAAGTCTCTTTTTCAGCAGCTCTCCAATTTCCTGAACTGAATGATGGTAACTGCTCTGGACTTTCCCTTGCACAGTCTTTGTAAACTTTTTTTCTTCCTGCAAAATGCAAAAGAGAAATCATTCACTCCATGGCAACTGTTTAAATCCTCCTGTTAAACTTCCCCCACCATCTCAAACACTGATAAGAAATTCATGAGGACCACAGTGTAAGTTTACAAAGGGAATGTCATCAGCACAGTACACGCTGCACCTGCTCAGCAACAATAATTCCTAGGGATAATGGTTTTGCCCAGACAGGGCTGGTAAAACATTAGTATTTCTTCAAAACATCTGGAAATATCCTTGTGCAAGATATCTGTGGCTGAAATTGAGAGTGCACGTAGCACTTTATTTTAGTCAGTATTTATTAAAATATAGAATTTCTTATACAGAAAAGCGAAGTCAAACAGCAAATGAAGGCTGAACAGCTAAGAGACTCTTACACCAAATTCCAAAGCACAGAGAGCTGCAGTGACTGGGACAGGCTCTTATGTCGCTAATTCACAGCAACACTGGTACCTAGCTTTCCCAAAGGGATTAGATTCCCTTTAATGTGCAGTTTTCTAAAATCCCCATGCTAAAAGGCTTTTAGGAGGACCACCACCGTGCCACACTGCTGGCATTGCTCCTGCAGGTAGAGTGCAGTTAGCACAGACCTATCATGAACAATGCTGTATTTCTGTACACAGAAAGAGTAAATCCTGGTACCCAAAGCAGCAGCCATAACCACTGTTCTGTCAAGAGGTGACTTGCTACCAGGATGCCTTTACCAGTCACTTGTACACATGACAGCAGAAAAGCCTGTGAGGCACAGCCTGAGCAAACCAATCCGATGTGGGAAAATCTCACGTCACCAGCAAGGTTGAACTGACACATTGCCAGTAGCACTCTATTCACACTAGAATTTTCACTAATAACCTGAACATGAGGACTTCTGAAAAAGCAACTTTTAGCTCTAAACACATAGAGCTGCAAACATAGCTCCAGGTCTGAGGGGAGCTACAGACTGCGTTTATCAGGGTTTACCACGACAATGTCAAACAACAAACAGAATAGCAAACATCGTGAACAAACACAGGAAAAGCTGCAGACTCCCACAGATGCTTCTGCTCAAATCCACGTAAATCTAAGAGTTGGGTTTTGCAGATCTGCCTTGTGTAGTAATTGGATGCCTTGAGGATTTGCTGACTCAGTGAGGAACCAGAAAAATTACAAATTCAACAGTTATCTGAAAATGTCTTATCTCTTTAAAGTGAAGATTCTTTGATGGTATTAGGAAAATGTACTACTTAGGTTTTATTCAAATTCGCACTAAATACAGTCTAAGGTATTTCCTTGCTTTCTATCAGTTTCTTTGTTCTTGCAGTTTGTTTTTTTTAATATGTATATTTGAGATACTTCTACATCAACCTCATACAGCAACAAGAAAAGGGAAATTTTAAGTAAAGTGCTATGAAATAAACAGGACAATCTAATTGGAAAAACACAAGCTGGCTAACTCAGTCCCTCTCCTCTTCACATGTCTAAATTGGGAATGAGGTTTGGCATGTGCAGTAGTGCCTATTACTCCTGCCTTTGGTTTTCCCTATATAGCTGGGGGAGGTGGGGGTCTTGCCACTTGTTTTTCTTAAAAAAAAAATAATCAAGTAATTGTTTCCAGGGAAGTGACTAATCAGCAGCAGGTGAATCTCAAATATTTCCTGGAATAAGTGCTTTGCATCCATCACAGCATGCTAAAATATAGATAATAGTCATATCACAGACAACAAACTGATGTTAAAATCTTGAGTTTTTCTTCTCTAGCATACCACAAAAAATGAAAGTATTTTTGAACTCCTGTGTTTAAATTTCATTTTTTGAGATTTTGTGCAGCAAGCTAGAGCTGATCAGATGAGGCAAAGTCACTGCCACTATAAAAAAAAACAAACCCTTAACTTACCACTCTGAAACTAAGTAGTCTGGTCCCTAACCTCTGGTCAAGAGTCATTAAATCAATCATAACAGGTGCAGTGAGGCAAAGTCACTGCCACTATAAAAAAAAACAAACCCTTAACTTACCACTCTGAAACTAAGTAGTCTGGTCCCTAACCTCTGGTCATTAGGTTATTTTTTTTTTTCCCTTTCAGTAAAACATTCTGGGAAAAGAAGCTTTCAACAAAGTTATCCCATAGGCACGTACATACAGGTTGTTATTGGTCACAGATAAATGTATAGAGCACACAAATAAAGATGCAAGTTCTTACCTGTAAAAGCAGAGTGTCCTTGAGGGACAGCTCTTCAAGTTTTAGTGCAGTCAGAATTATTTCAAGCCCTTTGATGTGATCTATTACATTGGAAGTTAATGTCTGTAGTTCAGTAACATAATCCAGAAAATGCGTAAATACAGGTGGCTATAAAAACAAACACATTTACAAACACATATTAATGCCTATTCAAATGATTATTTTATTTGACAACTGAGTTCATAACATCTATCATTTTATTCTATCCCCCCCAATCTAAACTGTAATCTACCTACCCAGATAAATGCTACCAGTTATCTAGTTTACTGTAGTGCAATCAAGGCAGAAAGTCCTTGACACCCTAAACCATTTGCTATTAAATAGCTGTCATGTGATATCAGAGATGTAGCATGTCACCATTTGATTTTAAACAGAAAAGGAGTGTTAAAAATTAGTACTGAGTAATCTCTAACCTGTGTAAGCCTCTACAAGGTGAGATTTATGAAAAAACAGGTTTTTTTAACATCATCTATCCTGATTTTTCCTTCCGTATAACTATGCTTTTGGATTGGCGGTGGGGAGAGAAAAGAAAGGAATACTATTTACCATAGCTACACTGCTTTCCTTTTTTTTCTTCTTCTTTTTTTGCAGGTTGGATTTAAAAGGTCGGAGAACACTGTCACAGTAACTTGATACCCACAGGGCAATGGAGATCGTCTGGAAAAAAGGTACAAGTTGCATTTACAGGAAGCTTCTAAACTCATTTTAGTGTTCCTACTGATAAGACTCACACTAGTTAGAATATGCAACAAAACCTCTGCTTTTATGAGTGACTGAGATCAAAGAACTTTCATTGTGTGTTAGTCCCAACATTTCTACCCTGAAGTACTCCAAAATTTCTAGATTTCAAAGGAAAAAAATACCTCAACAAAGAAGACTAGGTTTTCTAACAGGTTTGGATGTGTTTTCAAGGTGCCATCTCTGACTTCAATCAAATCACCTTTACATTTATTAAACAAGTCTGAAAAGAAAAAAAGAAAAGCCATATTCAGGACACATAGACCAACTTAAACACGTACTTTCTGTTACAGTAAGTATCTCAATGCAGTGTGTAGAGCTGTCAGAGGACTGACCACTAGGCAGTTAATGATAAATTTGGCCAAAGCCTCTTGAGTAGGTCCAGCTCTGAAGTTTCCTCTGAATTGTATTTTCGTTACAAACAGTACCTCCACTCCCTGGACCAAGTACCAGGGAGACAACAGTTGCTAAGACAAGGATGAAAGGCAGCGAAACGATAGAACAAAATGACATTCTGTGGCATGCAACAGCTTCATGACCAGACAAGCCAAGGGGAATCTCAGCCTTGCTCTCAAGTATCTTTCAAAGGGGTCTGCAGATGCATTAACACACTCCCCCACAATTGCAGCACACTCAGCAGCACATCCTCAGAGCAGCAGGAAGCACTACCTTAGCTACCCATGTTTATTCTTGAGTTACCATTTACCTGTTAGTCGTTCTACTAAAGACTTGAAACTATTCCCTATCCTCTCTTGGATTTCTGCTGAATCTTCTGAAAGGAAAAAAAGAAAGTAGTTATAAACTACAAGATTGTGTATTTTCTGCTTCAAGAAAACCAAGAGGCATTTAAATGTAATTTAGCGTTAGCAGTCAAAAGCAAATGCAACTGCTTTTAAGGAAGATGCAGTATTATATCAACATATACTGTACAAAAATGAAAACTCTCATAAAACATTAAGGTATCATCTCAGATAACTTAGTGTTATTCAGAAAATTAATTTGGGTCCACATCATCCAATGCCTAGTAGTTTTCAAACTAAATGGAGACACATCTTGCTCCCTCCCGCCACCCATTGTAACAATCTGGTTAAACCCCTGCCCCTCAAACACTTACCTAAGCCATTGGTATCTAGTTCATAAATATCACTAACAAGATAAAACAAGCTAGTCTGGCACTGACAGCTGCCATTACTGAAGAAGCCAGCCATTCGGGTAGGAGGAGGGCCAAGGACAGGATACTAGGCAAGAAGCAAAGAAAAAGATAAAGGTGTTGCAGCTTTTCCTTATCCAGAACACAGTGTTTGTCTCTGGCACATCTCTCAGTCAGATTCATACACTACAAACTCAGGGTCAGTTAAGTGCATTCTGCAGCCTGCCGGACGTTACAAGATGCATTCAAGTTTCTCTGCTTGCATTCACGTTCACTTAATATTTGGGGAAAGCTTTTTTCCCTTAATGGGTACCTGAATTTTTTGTTCTAGAAACTTCTTCCCTGAATCCACTGCCACTTCCAGCTGCTGAAGCAGGGATCGAATTGTATCGATCTTGGATGAGACGCCGTTCTCTGCAGTCTTTTCAGAGTTCTTTGGTTGAATAGTGTGACTAAGAGTTGGGAGTCCGCTTACTAGCCTTAAAGTTAAAGACCGGATTCGCAACCACACGGTTTCTTCCTCCAGTGAGAGTTTCCTATGTTCTTCAGAAATGTCCCTAGAGAAAGGCACCAAATGTTTTCAGGCAAATGCTTCAATTTTGCAAAGCAGCAAGTTTCACTCAGGTACAAAAGCCTACCCAAAGTTACTGAATACTGTATGAAGAGGCAGGAGTTCAGGAAACTGTATTAATATGTAAAAAGGCAGCACTGCTAGAAGCGATGAGTGATGCTTGTTAAGTTTGCAGTTAGCCAGCCTACAGAACATTTAAATACAGCAGTTTCCCTGAAAGGATTTTCTTTGCCACGTGTGCTGTGAGGAACAGGCGTGACTCCGCAGTTGCGGATATTGCTACCCACCTGTCTTTTGGATCCCAGTTAAACAAAACCGTCAGGTCTCTGTTGTCACGCAAATCTTTCCATGGAATGTCATCCTCCTCTGGACTGAGACTCATAGACTTTATACTTTCTTCTAAACTGGTTGATCTGTACATAAGAATAAGTAACATTAAATCAAACAATCACTGGAAACAGAAA
>NW_015090783.1:523026-532641 GCF_001431845.1 Calidris pugnax | reverse complement strand
ATGCAGATTCAGTGGGAGTAGATGATGCGATTGCACTTTCTAACAGAAAGCCTAATGAGCTAGTACTTGAATAAACAAAGATCAACTGCAAAAAGCAAGCATACAGTTACAAAAAGTATTCTCAGCCTCATACCACAGCGGAAGCAAAAAGTCACCTCTGCCAACTTAAAACCAAAGCCAATAGGATTTAATTTCTATTAAAATATTTAAGTCTTAAAGTTTCAGTAATCTAAATACACTTCTTAAAAGTCATGACAATTGCTGTTTTACATTAAACTGACATGAAATCAGACCGCAGTGTCAGACTTCACTGCAGCTATTATATACAAGGTCTCCGGTTTTGTCCTTTTTTCGCTGAAACACTGATTCCCATCTCTCTCTCTAAAGCTTAATGGCCAAGTTTGCTCCTTATCAGGTTTGCAATTTTTCTGAACGTGAAAACCACCTGTATATACGCTGACACCACCTCTTCCCTCGAGCAGTTCTCTCCTTAGAGAAACCTGCCTCATCACCCTCCCGCCCTGCGCCGGAGGGCTGGGCTCTGCTGGAAGGCTGCAGGCAGACGGGTGTTCCTTCACTGCAGCCTCACCTCTCTCCGTCGGACCAACACACTGAATTAATTCAGTAGGACCAGGTGGCTTGTGGACAAAATAGGCAGCTCCAAAACAGGCTCAATTCATTGGTGGCGGCTGAATGCGGGCATCTACAATTTCTGCATTTCTAAGGCAAGGACCATACAAAAATTATAAACACTGTATGGCGATGAAAATACAACTTCTTTGAGATATATGCTTTACACTGGATTTCTATTGCTGCTTCTAAAGACCATCTCCAGTTGTTTCTAGAGATCAAAAGGGAAGAAAGTTCATTTTCTCCTGTTGCAATATGCTTATGAACATGTATAAAAAGTGGTCAAACCCCAATAAGGGTCCCTGCTTCTCATTTATGTACAATAATTTAAATCAGCTCAATACATCTGTAATACCTAAAAAAATTGGTTTATGTTTTTAAGTCCTTCATGCATTATGAGGAAGTTCTGGATTAAAGTGATGGTATATTGGATGTTTCTTCTGTCTGGGACTCTGGTGTCACTCCCCTGTGGAGTCTGTCAAGGATGCATTTCTCAAATCTTTAGTTTTTTAATGGTATCAAGTCTCTTTTTCAGCAGCTCTCCAATTTCCTGAACTGAATGATGGTAACTGCTCTGGACTTTCCCTTGCACAGTCTTTGTAAACTTTTTTTCTTCCTGCAAAATGCAAAAGAGAAATCATTCACTCCATGGCAACTGTTTAAATCCTCCTGTTAAACTTCCCCCACCATCTCAAACACTGATAAGAAATTCATGAGGACCACAGTGTAAGTTTACAAAGGGAATGTCATCAGCACAGTACACGCTGCACCTGCTCAGCAACAATAATTCCTAGGGATAATGGTTTTGCCCAGACAGGGCTGGTAAAACATTAGTATTTCTTCAAAACATCTGGAAATATCCTTGTGCAAGATATCTGTGGCTGAAATTGAGAGTGCACGTAGCACTTTATTTTAGTCAGTATTTATTAAAATATAGAATTTCTTATACAGAAAAGCGAAGTCAAACAGCAAATGAAGGCTGAACAGCTAAGAGACTCTTACACCAAATTCCAAAGCACAGAGAGCTGCAGTGACTGGGACAGGCTCTTATGTCGCTAATTCACAGCAACACTGGTACCTAGCTTTCCCAAAGGGATTAGATTCCCTTTAATGTGCAGTTTTCTAAAATCCCCATGCTAAAAGGCTTTTAGGAGGACCACCACCGTGCCACACTGCTGGCATTGCTCCTGCAGGTAGAGTGCAGTTAGCACAGACCTATCATGAACAATGCTGTATTTCTGTACACAGAAAGAGTAAATCCTGGTACCCAAAGCAGCAGCCATAACCACTGTTCTGTCAAGAGGTGACTTGCTACCAGGATGCCTTTACCAGTCACTTGTACACATGACAGCAGAAAAGCCTGTGAGGCACAGCCTGAGCAAACCAATCCGATGTGGGAAAATCTCACGTCACCAGCAAGGTTGAACTGACACATTGCCAGTAGCACTCTATTCACACTAGAATTTTCACTAATAACCTGAACATGAGGACTTCTGAAAAAGCAACTTTTAGCTCTAAACACATAGAGCTGCAAACATAGCTCCAGGTCTGAGGGGAGCTACAGACTGCGTTTATCAGGGTTTACCACGACAATGTCAAACAACAAACAGAATAGCAAACATCGTGAACAAACACAGGAAAAGCTGCAGACTCCCACAGATGCTTCTGCTCAAATCCACGTAAATCTAAGAGTTGGGTTTTGCAGATCTGCCTTGTGTAGTAATTGGATGCCTTGAGGATTTGCTGACTCAGTGAGGAACCAGAAAAATTACAAATTCAACAGTTATCTGAAAATGTCTTATCTCTTTAAAGTGAAGATTCTTTGATGGTATTAGGAAAATGTACTACTTAGGTTTTATTCAAATTCGCACTAAATACAGTCTAAGGTATTTCCTTGCTTTCTATCAGTTTCTTTGTTCTTGCAGTTTGTTTTTTTTAATATGTATATTTGAGATACTTCTACATCAACCTCATACAGCAACAAGAAAAGGGAAATTTTAAGTAAAGTGCTATGAAATAAACAGGACAATCTAATTGGAAAAACACAAGCTGGCTAACTCAGTCCCTCTCCTCTTCACATGTCTAAATTGGGAATGAGGTTTGGCATGTGCAGTAGTGCCTATTACTCCTGCCTTTGGTTTTCCCTATATAGCTGGGGGAGGTGGGGGTGTTGCCACTTGTTTTTCTTAAAAAAAAAATAATCAAGTAATTGTTTCCAGGGAAGTGACTAATCAGCAGCAGGTGAATCTCAAATATTTCCTGGAATAAGTGCTTTGCATCCATCACAGCATGCTAAAATATAGATAATAGTCATATCACAGACAACAAACTGATGTTAAAATCTTGAGTTTTTCTTCTCTAGCATACCACAAAAAATGAAAGTATTTTTGAACTCCTGTGTTTAAATTTCATTTTTTGAGATTTTGTGCAGCAAGCTAGAGCTGATCAGATGAGGCAAAGTCACTGCCACTATAAAAAAAACCCCTTAACTTACCACTCTGAAACTAAGCAGTCTGGTCCCTAACCTCTGGTTAAGAGTCATTAAATCAATCATAACAGGTGCAGGGGATTTTTTGTTTAGGTTATTTTTTTTTTTCCCTTTCAGTAAAACATTCTGGGAAAAGAAGCTTTCAACAAAGTTATCCCATAGGCACGCACATACAGGTTGTTATTGGTCACAGATAAATGTATAGAGCACACAAATAAAGATGCAAGTTCTTACCTGTAAAAGCAGAGTGTCCTTGAGGGACAGCTCTTCAAGTTTTAGTGCAGTCAGAATTATTTCAAGCCCTTTGATGTGATCTATTACATTGGAAGTTAATGTCTGTAGTTCAGTAACATAATCCAGAAAATGTGTAAATACAGGTGGCTATAAAAACAAATACATTTACAAACACATATTTTTATTTGACAACTGAGTTCATAACATCTATCATTTTATTCTATCCCCCCCAATCTAAACTGTAATCTACCTACCCAGATAAATGCTACCAGTTATCTAGTTTACTGTAGTGCAATCAAGGCAGAAAGTCCTTGACACCCTAAACCATTTGCTATTAAATAGCTGTCATGTGATATCAGAGATGTAGCATGTCACCATTTGATTTTAAACAGAAAAGGAGTGCTAAAAATTACTATTGAGTAATCTCTAACCTGTGTGAGCCTCTACAAGGCAAGATTTATGAAAAACAGGGGGTTTTAGCATGATCTATCCTGATTTTTCCTTCTGTATAATTATGTTTTTGGATTGGGTCACCATTTGATTTTAAACAGAAAAGGAGTGTTAAAAATTAGTACTGAGTAATCTCTAACCTGTGTAAGCCTCTACAAGGTGAGATTTATGAAAAAACAGGTTTTTTTAACATCATCTATCCTGATTTTTCCTTCCGTATAACTATGCTTTTGGATTGGCGGTGGGGAGAGAAAAGAAAGGAATACTATTTACCATAGCTACACTGCTTTCCTTTTTTTTCTTCTTCTTTTTTTGCAGGTTGGATTTAAAAGGTCGGAGAACACTGTCACAGTAACTTGATACCCACAGGGCAATGGAGATCGTCTGGAAAAAAGGTACAAGTTGCATTTACAGGAGGCTTCTAAACTCATTTTAGTGTTCCTACTGATAAGACTCACACTAGTTAGAATATGCAACAAAACCTCTGCTTTTATGAGTGACTGAGATCAAAGAACTTTCATTGTGTGTTAGTCCCAACATTTCTACCCTGAAGTACTCCAAAATTTCTAGATTTCAAAGGAAAAAAATACCTCAACAAAGAAGACTAGGTTTTCTAACAGGTTTGGATGTGTTTTCAAGGTGCCATCTCTGACTTCAATCAAATCACCTTTACATTTATTAAACAAGTCTGAAAAGAAAAAAAGAAAAGCCATATTCAGGACACATAGACCAACTTAAACACGTACTTTCTGTTACAGTAAGTATCTCAATGCAGTGTGTAGAGCTGTCAGAGGACTGACCACTAGGCAGTTAATGATAAATTTGGCCAAAGCCTCTTGAGTAGGTCCAGCTCTGAAGTTTCCTCTGAATTGTATTTTCGTTACAAACAGTACCTCCACTCCCTGGACCAAGTACCAGGGAGACAACAGTTGCTAAGACAAGGATGAAAGGCAGCGAAACGATAGAACAAAATGACATTCTGTGGCATGCAACAGCTTCATGACCAGACAAGCCAAGGGGAATCTCAGCCTTGCTCTCAAGTATCTTTCAAAGGGGTCTGCAGATGCATTAACACACTCCCCCACAATTGCAGCACACTCAGCAGCACATCCTCAGAGCAGCAGGAAGCACTACCTTAGCTACCCATGTTTATTCTTGAGTTACCATTTACCTGTTAGTCGTTCTACTAAAGACTTGAAACTATTCCCTATCCTCTCTTGGATTTCTGCTGAATCTTCTGAAAGGAAAAAAAGAAAGTAGTTATAAACTACAAGATTGTGTATTTTCTGCTTCAAGAAAACCAAGAGGCATTTAAATGTAATTTAGCGTTAGCAGTCAAAAGCAAATGCAACTGCTTTTAAGGAAGATGCAGTATTATATCAACATATACTGTACAAAAATGAAAACTCTCATAAAACATTAAGGTATCATCTCAGATAACTTAGTGTTATTCAGAAAATTAATTTGGGTCCACATCATCCAATGCCTAGTAGTTTTCAAACTAAATGGAGACACATCTTGCTCCCTCCCGCCACCCATTGTAACAATCTGGTTAAACCCCTGCCCCTCAAACACTTACCTAAGCCATTGGTATCTAGTTCATAAATATCACTAACAAGATAAAACAAGCTAGTCTGGCACTGACAGCTGCCATTACTGAAGAAGCCAGCCATTCGGGTAGGAGGAGGGCCAAGGACAGGATACTAGGCAAGAAGCAAAGAAAAAGATAAAGGTGTTGCAGCTTTTCCTTATCCAGAACACAGTGTTTGTCTCTGGCACATCTCTCAGTCAGATTCATACACTACAAACTCAGGGTCAGTTAAGTGCATTCTGCAGCCTGCCGGACGTTACAAGATGCATTCAAGTTTCTCTGCTTGCATTCACGTTCACTTAATATTTGGGGAAAGCTTTTTTCCCTTAATGGGTACCTGAATTTTTTGTTCTAGAAACTTCTTCCCTGAATCCACTGCCACTTCCAGCTGCTGAAGCAGGGATCGAATTGTATCGATCTTGGATGAGACGCCGTTCTCTGCAGTCTTTTCAGAGTTCTTTGGTTGAATAGTGTGACTAAGAGTTGGGAGTCCGCTTACTAGCCTTAAAGTTAAAGACCGGATTCGCAACCACACGGTTTCTTCCTCCAGTGAGAGTTTCCTATGTTCTTCAGAAATGTCCCTAGAGAAAGGCACCAAATGTTTTCAGGCAAATGCTTCAATTTTGCAAAGCAGCAAGTTTCACTCAGGTACAAAAGCCTACCCAAAGTTACTGAATACTGTATGAAGAGACAGGAGTTCAGGAAACTGTATTAATATGTAAAAAGGCAGCACTGCTAGAAGCGATGAGTGATGCTTGTTAAGTTTGCAGTTAGCCAGCCTACAGAACATTTAAATACAGCAGTTTCCCTGAAAGGATTTTCTTTGCCACGTGTGCTGTGAGGAACAGGCGTGACTCCGCAGTTGCGGATATTGCTACCCACCTGTCTTTTGGATCCCAGTTAAACAAAACCGTCAGGTCTCTGTTGTCACGCAAATCTTTCCATGGAATGTCATCCTCCTCTGGACTGAGACTCATAGACTTTATACTTTCTTCTAAACTGGTTGATCTGTACATAAGAATAAGTAACATTAAATCAAACAATCACTGGAAACAGAAATGCTACACATTCATAGAACTGACACGGACGCTGAAGGGGAGAGCAAATCAGAAGTAGAGAAGTAGCCGACAGGTTTTTGCCAAAGAGCTGCAAGTGCAACTCATGAAGGTCTCACTTGACCCGTGTTCTGTCTGTGCACAAATCTCCAATTTTTTCATGTGCAAGAGGTTGCACTTATCACTGCTGTACTTACATATTTGCTTCAAGTAAGAGGTCTAACAACATCCGTTCTGTGCGAACTTGCGCAAAGTGAAGGGAAGAGTTCAGCCTATTTCTAAATGCAATGAATTCTGGGATCTTCTCAAATGCACCGTACTTGTAGGCTTGAATGATATATTCTGAGGTCTGGAAGAAAACACACACCATCTCTATATTAGTTACTTCCATAAACTCTTGGTGGTTCTGAATTTAACAACAAGGTGACTGTCACGAAGTTGCTTTTCAGTGGTTTTCATTAGGGCAGAGGTACAGAATCTGGCAGATACTCAAGCCCTGGGAGAAGCTCGCACTTTTGCTTGTCCAAGTCACCCCAGCAAATTTTTTGCTACTTTAATCTGAGAATGCCCAGATGCTCCACTGGGCAGTGTGATTTAATAACCAAAGCAACACTAAGAAACATCACGTTGCTCTCACTACTAAAACTGAAAAATACTTAAAGAAGGGGAGAGATGATTTTGGAAGGCTTTTTTGTTTGTTTCTAACATGCATTATTCAAATCATCATTTCATTGTGACAAATACTTTCAGGCAAAATAAATATATCCCAGATTTTCTGGAACTGACTTGGATGTGCATCACATATTACCGCAACATAGATTAAAAAAATTACTCACACATTTTTTTATTTCTTTTTTTTATTAGATTTTTTTAATACAGCATCACAAGATAATACCATGCAGTGTATACACATTACAATACAATCTAAACACCAAAGGAAACTGTCAGGGTCCATGGGATAGTTTGCTTCCCCTCTGAAGAAATGCAGCAACACAAGGCACGCAACTAATATTTCACATCAGTCCAAGAAATCTCCAAGAAGGAGATTTACATGATGAAGGAGCCCCAAACAAGCACTGTATTTAATGAAAATTTCTAATGGTAGAGACAGAGTGAAAGATTTATGCTCCCAGTCAAGACAGATGGCTGTATTTTTTACATCAGAATTACTCCACAAGTCAGAAATTCTGACAAGTCAAGTATTTTCTTCTGAACAAGATTATGAAACGCACTGAAGATGAGAGGCACCAGGAAGGCCCCTGGTTCACTGAACTTTATATGGTACTAACAGACTCAACCTGTCTGGAAGGCTCTGAGAGACTAGAAGCTAGTATGGACATATGAAAGCCACCATTTTTTCCCCCTTTAAAATAAGAAATGTCCTCTAGGTAGCTCTTTTTTTTTTTTTCCCTAAGAAATTTGGTTATTTGCACTGTATGAAAAAAATATGCCAAATATTCAACAACATACCCTCTGATAAACAGCCTTGCAGAGTTCATTGTCAGGCTGCGGGATTGCGCTATGGGCGCTAATTCAACTGCATCGACGTGGTTTTTAAATCCCCATAGGATACGTTGGTGCTCTGTTTGCCTGCAGTATCTGGAGAAATTAAAGACGGACGGACACAAGAAAATTAGAGAGATTACTGGTGATTCTGCATATTTAAAGGAGGACTATCTTGATAAGGATAAAGTTGCCTTTTTAGTTGTGGCCAAATATAGCAATACTGCCGTCTATTCTCCTCCCTGTCCTTGGCATCCTCTCCCAGAGCAGAAACATTATGTCAGGACTGCACGGCATCCTAGATGGCTGTTACTCATGGGACCCACTCTTAAACAGGATTCACTTTGGGCTGTTATGTTCATTAAGTCAGAAGGAAAATCATACTTATCCAAAGCAATCAGTTTCAATCTGTAGCTGTATTTTTATATATATTTTCTGGCATATATTTTTATGCCAGATCAGTTCGTTTACATCCCACACCTCCTGTTCTAGGCAGAGTCCCCTGCAGAGCATGCCTCAGGACACGTTCTCTTTGCTGTACCAGACATTCCAGCTATCTTAAACACCAGCCCAGAGAGGAGCAGGCAGTATCTGAAATCATGTAAAAAGGTAACTTTTCAAAGGATAGTCCTCCTTTAACATTGCAGTCAGATGCTCTTACGGGACTCAAATGGGAAGCTGCTATCAGGACCCTGAGTATGAAGGGGCAACCCCAGCAGAACCACAGCAGCACAGAAACTGGTAGCAGATTCTGACCTTGTGATACCTGGGACATGCCTTTTTGGTCTTTTTGGTCTCCATTCTTGTCATGCCATCGTCCCAGCTGAACAGCACCCTGAATTGAGCCTTCACCTCCTGCAGTTTGCATCTTATGGTTGGTTTAAAGCACACTTTGTATTTGCAAATTACTACAGCTTTTGATGCATTTTTCAACTAGAAGAATCTTGAGGTGATAATCACTGGAAGTGTCCAGAAAACACAAGAGATTTGGCTGGCTCATGGTCCCGTGGTCGCAATACTCTGTCTCCAAGATGAGACGTGGATTCCAGAGTCACATCCTTATCTTGTAGCGTGAAGAATTCTATAATGCTGATTGCATCACTTTTGCCTCTCTTGCAATTTCAACCTTTTAAGGTGTGGTAGTGAGGAAGGTTGAACCATTCAGGCACTGCCTTTTCCGGATTTCTGGAACATGAGTTGAGTAGCATTTTCCTGGAAATAACACTTGAAACGTGGCTGTCTTCGTCTGCGTACAGATATTGAGCTACTGGAGACAGTCAGCTCTTCTCTGCAGCAAGCACCTTTAGCATTCATGCCAAAGAGTAACCTTCTTCCAAGGTAACCACTCTGGAAGTCACTTCAGATTGTTTTCCAGGGAAAGATGATTTCTTGATGCTTTACAATGCAGTGTTCCCAAGCAAATGACATCCAATAGTTTTTTCGGTTTACTTTTTTCACCTGGCACCCAGCAGGCACGTGTTTTATTCAGACAGTTGGTTTCAGGTATGCTTTTCATTAACATCCACAGAGTGACTTTTAAACAAGACTGAACAAGTTACTCCTCATTTAAAAAAAAAAAAAAAAAAAGGGGAAAAAAATGGAAGTCCTTTGAAAAATAAAATTGGGAAGTCAGTAATGGAAAAACATATTGAAATAGAAAAAAG
>NW_015090783.1:482908-511206 GCF_001431845.1 Calidris pugnax | reverse complement strand
AAGGATGCATTTCTCAAATCTTTAGTTTTTTAATGGTATCAAGTCTCTTTTTCAGCAGCTCTCCAATTTCCTGAACTGAATGATGGTAACTGCTCTGGACTTTCCCTTGCACAGTCTTTGTAAACTTTTTTTCTTCCTGCAAAATGCAAAAGAGAAATCATTCACTCCATGGCAACTGTTTAAATCCTCCTGTTAAACTTCCCCCACCATCTCAAACACTGATAAGAAATTCATGAGGACCACAGTGTAAGTTTACAAAGGGAATGTCATCAGCACAGTACACGCTGCACCTGCTCAGCAACAATAATTCCTAGGGATAATGGTTTTGCCCAGACAGGGCTGGTAAAACATTAGTATTTCTTCAAAACATCTGGAAATATCCTTGTGCAAGATATCTGTGGCTGAAATTGAGAGTGCACGTAGCACTTTATTTTAGTCAGTATTTATTAAAATATAGAATTTCTTATACAGAAAAGCGAAGTCAAACAGCAAATGAAGGCTGAACAGCTAAGAGACTCTTACACCAAATTCCAAAGCACAGAGAGCTGCAGTGACTGGGACAGGCTCTTATGTCGCTAATTCACAGCAACACTGGTACCTAGCTTTCCCAAAGGGATTAGATTCCCTTTAATGTGCAGTTTTCTAAAATCCCCATGCTAAAAGGCTTTTAGGAGGACCACCACCGTGCCACACTGCTGGCATTGCTCCTGCAGGTAGAGTGCAGTTAGCACAGACCTATCATGAACAATGCTGTATTTCTGTACACAGAAAGAGTAAATCCTGGTACCCAAAGCAGCAGCCATAACCACTGTTCTGTCAAGAGGTGACTTGCTACCAGGATGCCTTTACCAGTCACTTGTACACATGACAGCAGAAAAGCCTGTGAGGCACAGCCTGAGCAAACCAATCCGATGTGGGAAAATCTCACGTCACCAGCAAGGTTGAACTGACACATTGCCAGTAGCACTCTATTCACACTAGAATTTTCACTAATAACCTGAACATGAGGACTTCTGAAAAAGCAACTTTTAGCTCTAAACACATAGAGCTGCAAACATAGCTCCAGGTCTGAGGGGAGCTACAGACTGCGTTTATCAGGGTTTACCACGACAATGTCAAACAACAAACAGAATAGCAAACATCGTGAACAAACACAGGAAAAGCTGCAGACTCCCACAGATGCTTCTGCTCAAATCCACGTAAATCTAAGAGTTGGGTTTTGCAGATCTGCCTTGTGTAGTAATTGGATGCCTTGAGGATTTGCTGACTCAGTGAGGAACCAGAAAAATTACAAATTCAACAGTTATCTGAAAATGTCTTATCTCTTTAAAGTGAAGATTCTTTGATGGTATTAGGAAAATGTACTACTTAGGTTTTATTCAAATTCGCACTAAATACAGTCTAAGGTATTTCCTTGCTTTCTATCAGTTTCTTTGTTCTTGCAGTTTGTTTTTTTTAATATGTATATTTGAGATACTTCTACATCAACCTCATACAGCAACAAGAAAAGGGAAATTTTAAGTAAAGTGCTATGAAATAAACAGGACAATCTAATTGGAAAAACACAAGCTGGCTAACTCAGTCCCTCTCCTCTTCACATGTCTAAATTGGGAATGAGGTTTGGCATGTGCAGTAGTGCCTATTACTCCTGCCTTTGGTTTTCCCTATATAGCTGGGGGAGGTGGGGGTGTTGCCACTTGTTTTTCTTAAAAAAAAAATAATCAAGTAATTGTTTCCAGGGAAGTGACTAATCAGCAGCAGGTGAATCTCAAATATTTCCTGGAATAAGTGCTTTGCATCCATCACAGCATGCTAAAATATAGATAATAGTCATATCACAGACAACAAACTGATGTTAAAATCTTGAGTTTTTCTTCTCTAGCATACCACAAAAAATGAAAGTATTTTTGAACTCCTGTGTTTAAATTTCATTTTTTGAGATTTTGTGCAGCAAGCTAGAGCTGATCAGATGAGGCAAAGTCACTGCCACTATAAAAAAAAACAAACCCTTAACTTACCACTCTGAAACTAAGTAGTCTGGTCCCTAACCTCTGGTCAAGAGTCATTAAATCAATCATAACAGGTGCAGGGGATTTTTTGTTTAGGTTATTTTTTTTTCCCTTTCAGTAAAACATTCTGGGAAAAGAAGCTTTCAACAAAGTTATCCCATAGGCACGCACATACAGGTTGTTATTGGTCACAGATAAATGTAAAGAGCACACAAATAAAGATGCAAGTTCTTACCTGTAAAAGCAGAGTGTCCTTGAGGGACAGCTCTTCAAGTTTTAGTGCAGTCAGAATTATTTCAAGCCCTTTGATGTGATCTATTACATTGGAAGTTAATGTCTGTAGTTCAGTAACATAATCCAGAAAATGCGTAAATACAGGTGGCTATAAAAACAAACACATTTACAAACACATATTAATGCCTATTCAAATGATTATTTTATTTGACAACTGAGTTCATAACATCTATCATTTTATTCTATCCCCCCCAATCTAAACTGTAATCTACCTACCCAGATAAATGCTACCAGTTAACTAGTTTACTGTAGTGCAATCAAGGCAGAAAGTCCTTGACACCCTAAACCGTTTCCTATTAAATAGCTGTCATGTGATATCAGAGATGTAGCATGTCACCATTTGATTTTAAACAGAAAAGGAGTGCTAAAAATTACTATTGAGTAATCTCTAACCTGTGTGAGCCTCTACAAGGCAAGATTTATGAAAAACAGGGGGTTTTAGCATGATCTATCCTGATTTTTCCTTCTGTATAATTATGTTTTTGGATTGGGGGTGGGGAGAGAAAAGAAAGGAATACTATTTACCATAGCTACACTGCTTTCCTTTTTTTTCTTCTTCTTTTTTTGCAGGTTGGATTTAAAAGGTCGGAGAACACTGTCACAGTAACTTGATACCCACAGGGCAATGGAGATCGTCTGGAAAAAAGGTACAAGTTGCATTTACAGGAAGCTTCTAAACTCATTTTAGTGTTCCTACTGATAAGACTCACACTAGTTAGAATATGCAACAAAACCTCTGCTTTCATGAGTGACTGAGATCAAAGAACTTTCATTGTGTGTTAGTCCCAACATTTCTACCCTGAAGTACTCCAAAATTTCTAGATTTCAAAGGAAAAAAATACCTCAACAAAGAAGACTAGGTTTTCTAACAGGTTTGGATGTGTTTTCAAGGTGCCATCTCTGACTTCAATCAAATCACCTTTACATTTATTAAACAAGTCTGAAAAGAAAAAAAGAAAAGCCATATTCAGGACACATAGACCAACTTAAACACGTACTTTCTGTTACAGTAAGTATCTCAATGCAGTGTGTAGAGCTGTCAGAGGACTGACCACTAGGCAGTTAATGATAAATTTGGCCAAAGCCTCTTGAGTAGGTCCAGCTCTGAAGTTTCCTCTGAATTGTATTTTCGTTACAAACAGTACCTCCACTCCCTGGACCAAGTACCAGGGAGACAACAGTTGCTAAGACAAGGATGAAAGGCAGCGAAACGATAGAACAAAATGACATTCTGTGGCATGCAACAGCTTCATGACCAGACAAGCCAAGGGGAATCTCAGCCTTGCTCTCAAGTATCTTTCAAAGGGGTCTGCAGATGCATTAACACACTCCCCCACAATTGCAGCACACTCAGCAGCACATCCTCAGAGCAGCAGGAAGCACTACCTTAGCTACCCATGTTTATTCTTGAGTTACCATTTACCTGTTAGTCGTTCTACTAAAGACTTGAAACTATTCCCTATCCTCTCTTGGATTTCTGCTGAATCTTCTGAAAGGAAAAAAAGAAAGTAGTTATAAACTACAAGATTGTGTATTTTCTGCTTCAAGAAAACCAAGAGGCATTTAAATGTAATTTAGCGTTAGCAGTCAAAAGCAAATGCAACTGCTTTTAAGGAAGATGCAGTATTATATCAACATATACTGTACAAAAATGAAAACTCTCATAAAACATTAAGGTATCATCTCAGATAACTTAGTGTTATTCAGAAAATTAATTTGGGTCCACATCATCCAATGCCTAGTAGTTTTCAAACTAAATGGAGACACATCTTGCTCCCTCCCGCCACCCATTGTAACAATCTGGTTAAACCCCTGCCCCTCAAACACTTACCTAAGCCATTGGTATCTAGTTCATAAATATCACTAACAAGATAAAACAAGCTAGTCTGGCACTGACAGCTGCCATTACTGAAGAAGCCAGCCATTCGGGTAGGAGGAGGGCCAAGGACAGGATACTAGGCAAGAAGCAAAGAAAAAGATAAAGGTGTTGCAGCTTTTCCTTATCCAGAACACAGTGTTTGTCTCTGGCACATCTCTCAGTCAGATTCATACACTACAAACTCAGGGTCAGTTAAGTGCATTCTGCAGCCTGCCGGACGTTACAAGATGCATTCAAGTTTCTCTGCTTGCATTCACGTTCACTTAATATTTGGGGAAAGCTTTTTTCCCTTAATGGGTACCTGAATTTTTTGTTCTAGAAACTTCTTCCCTGAATCCACTGCCACTTCCAGCTGCTGAAGCAGGGATCGAATTGTATCGATCTTGGATGAGACGCCGTTCTCTGCAGTCTTTTCAGAGTTCTTTGGTTGAATAGTGTGACTAAGAGTTGGGAGTCCGCTTACTAGCCTTAAAGTTAAAGACCGGATTCGCAACCACACGGTTTCTTCCTCCAGTGAGAGTTTCCTATGTTCTTCAGAAATGTCCCTAGAGAAAGGCACCAAATGTTTTCAGGCAAATGCTTCAATTTTGCAAAGCAGCAAGTTTCACTCAGGTACAAAAGCCTACCCAAAGTTACTGAATACTGTATGAAGAGACAGGAGTTCAGGAAACTGTATTAATATGTAAAAAGGCAGCACTGCTAGAAGCGATGAGTGATGCTTGTTAAGTTTGCAGTTAGCCAGCCTACAGAACATTTAAATACAGCAGTTTCCCTGAAAGGATTTTCTTTGCCACGTGTGCTGTGAGGAACAGGCGTGACTCCGCAGTTGCGGATATTGCTACCCACCTGTCTTTTGGATCCCAGTTAAACAAAACCGTCAGGTCTCTGTTGTCACGCAAATCTTTCCATGGAATGTCATCCTCCTCTGGACTCAGACTCATGGACTTTATACTTTCTTCTAAACTGGTTGATCTGTACATAAGAATAAGTAACATTAAATCAAACAATCACTGGAAACAGAAATGCTACACATTCATAGAACTGACACGGACGCTGAAGGGGAGAGCAAATCAGAAGTAGAGAAGTAGCCGACAGGTTTTTGCCAAAGAGCTGCAAGTGCAACTCATGAAGGTCTCACTTGACCCGTGTTCTGTCTGTGCACAAATCTCCAATTTTTTCATGTGCAAGAGGTTGCACTTATCACTGCTGTACTTACATATTTGCTTCAAGTAAGAGGTCTAACAACATCCGTTCTGTGCGAACTTGCGCAAAGTGAAGGGAAGAGTTCAGCCTATTTCTAAACGCAATGAATTCTGGGATCTTCTCAAATGCACCGTACTTGTAGGCTTGAATGATATATTCTGAGGTCTGGAAGAAAACACACACCATCTCTATATTAGTTACTTCCATAAACTCTTGGTGGTTCTGAATTTAACAACAAGGTGACTGTCACGAAGTTGCTTTTCAGTGGTTTTCATTAGGGCAGAGGTACAGAATCTGGCAGATACTCAAGCCCTGGGAGAAGCTCGCACTTTTGCTTGTCCAAGTCACCCCAGCAAATTTTTTGCTACTTTAATCTGAGAATGCCCAGATGCTCCACTGGGCAGTGTGATTTAATAACCAAAGCAACACTAAGAAACATCACGTTGCTCTCACTACTAAAACTGAAAAATACTTAAAGAAGGGGAGAGATGATTTTGGAAGGCTTTTTTGTTTGTTTCTAACATGCATTATTCAAATCATCATTTCATTGTGACAAATACTTTCAGGCAAAATAAATATATCCCAGATTTTCTGGAACTGACTTGGATGTGCATCACATATTACCGCAACATAGATTAAAAAAATTACTCACACATTTTTTTATTTCTTTTTTTTTTATTAGATTTACTCACACATTTTTTTATTTCTTTTTTTTATTAGATTTTTTTAATACAGCATCACAAGATAATACCATGCAGTGTATACACATTACAATACAATCTAAACACCAAAGGAAACTGTCAGGGTCCATGGGATAGTTTGCTTCCCCTCTGAAGAAATGCAGCAACACAAGGCACGCAACTAATATTTCACATCAGTCCAAGAAATCTCCAAGAAGGAGATTTACATGATGAAGGAGCCCCAAACAAGCACTGTATTTAATGAAAATTTCTAATGGTAGAGACAGAGTGAAAGATTTATGCTCCCAGTCAAGACAGATGGCTGTATTTTTTACATCAGAATTACTCCACAAGTCAGAAATTCTGACAAGTCAAGTATTTTCTTCTGAACAAGATTATGAAACGCACTGAAGATGAGAGGCACCAGGAAGGCCCCTGGTTCACTGAACTTTATATGGTACTAACAGACTCAACCTGTCTGGAAGGCTCTGAGAGACTAGAAGCTAGTATGGACATATGAAAGCCACCATTTTTTCCCCCTTTAAAATAAGAAATGTCCTCTAGGTAGCTCTTTTTTTTTTTTTCCCTAAGAAATTTGGTTATTTGCACTGTATGAAAAAAATATGCCAAATATTCAACAACATACCCTCTGATAAACAGCCTTGCAGAGTTCATTGTCAGGCTGCGGGATTGCGCTATGGGCGCTAATTCAACTGCATCGACGTGGTTTTTAAATCCCCATAGGATACGTTGGTGTTCTGTTTGCCTGCAGTATCTGGAGAAATTAAAGACGGACGGACACAAGAAAATTAGAGAGATTACTGGTGATTCTGCATATTTAAAGGAGGACTATCTTGATAAGGATAAAGTTGCCTTTTTAGTTGTGGCCAAATATAGCAATACTGCCGTCTATTCTCCTCCCTGTCCTTGGCATCCTCTCCCAGAGCAGAAACATTATGTCAGGACTGCACGGCATCCTAGATGGCTGTTACTCATGGGACCCACTCTTAAACAGGATTCACTTTGGGCTGTTATGTTCATTAAGTCAGAAGGAAAATCATACTTATCCAAAGCAATCAGTTTCAATCTGTAGCTGTATTTTTATATATATTTTCTGGCATATATTTTTATGCCAGATCAGTTCGTTTACATCCCACACCTCCTGTTCTAGGCAGAGTCCCCTGCAGAGCATGCCTCAGGACACGTTCTCTTTGCTGTACCAGACATTCCAGCTATCTTAAACACCAGCCCAGAGAGGAGCAGGCAGTATCTGAAATCATGTAAAAAGGTAACTTTTCAAAGGATAGTCCTCCTTTAACATTGCAGTCAGATGCTCTTACGGGACTCAAATGGGAAGCTGCTATCAGGACCCTGAGTATGAAGGGGCAACCCCAGCAGAACCACAGCAGCACAGAAACTGGTAGCAGATTCTGACCTTGTGATACCTGGGACATGCCTTTTTGGTCTTTTTGGTCTCCATTCTTGTCATGCCATCGTCCCAGCTGAACAGCACCCTGAATTGAGCCTTCACCTCCTGCAGTTTGCATCTTATGGTTGGTTTAAAGCACACTTTGTATTTGCAAATTACTACAGCTTTTGATGCATTTTTCAACTAGAAGAATCTTGAGGTGATAATCACTGGAAGTGTCCAGAAAACACAAGAGATTTGGCTGGCTCATGGTCCTGTGGTCGCAATACTCTGTCTCTAAGATGAGACGTGGATTCCAGAGTCACATCCTTATCTTGTAGCATGAAGAATTCTATAATGCTGATTGCATCACTTTTGCCTCTCTTGCAATTTCAACCTTTTAAGGTGTGGTAGTGAGGAAGGTTGAACCATTCAGGCACTGCCTTTTCCGGATTTCTGGAACATGAGTTGAGTAGCATTTTCCTGGAAATAACACTTGAAACGTGGCTGTCTTCGTCTGCGTACAGATATTGAGCTACTGGAGACAGTCAGCTCTTCTCTGCAGCAAGCACCTTTAGCATTCATGCCAAAGAGTAACCTTCTTCCAAGGTAACCACTCTGGAAGTCACTTCAGATTGTTTTCCAGGGAAAGATGATTTCTTGATGCTTTACAATGCAGTGTTCCCAAGCAAATGACATCCAATAGTTTTTTCGGTTTACTTTTTTCACCTGGCACCCAGCAGGCACGTGTTTTATTCAGACAGTTGGTTTCAGGTATGCTTTTCATTAACATCCACAGAGTGACTTTTAAACAAGACTGAACAAGTTAGGGGAAAAAAAGCCACCACTACCAACAACAGTCATGTAGTAGAAAGCTGTCTGGGTCCAGGGCTTCACTGCAGCACAACACATTGCACACAGGAACCCAAAGACTCTTACCAAGCAGAATCAGTGCTTAAATAATGAGCAAGTGAGGGAAACGGATGAGAGCAAGCTCCCACTGTACAATCTACGTGCTTCTCTGTACCACCCGCTCCCTCCAGTGAAATTTCTGTGTCAGACACAGGTCACAGTAACTCAGCATCTACCTTCCAGGCACAGGTAAATGGAAACTGGTATTCTGTACACAGGAATAACCTGGGCTGCCGACGGAGCAAGGGTACTCTTCTGAGGGATTACTGTGTGAGCATCTTCACTATTCATTACAGATAAGTCTTCAGTTTTTATCTACTTCTGGGATGGTGGGAAAGCAAGTTGTGGGAGCCTCTGGACCATCTTAGCCAGTGGCTGACTGGAAGTGTTACAACTGGATTGCACCTTTCTTATGAAGTAAAAATAATTTTCTTCACCTACCTCTCAAGAGTGATCAAACTGTAAAATATAAATATACAGGATATATTCCCACTACTGAGTGATGCAGTGATGCACTGCCTTCTGACATGCATATACTTCCATACCACAATTCTGGACTATTTCTGTTCCTATTTGCCCAATGTATTTCCACCAAGACTTTAAGAAATGTTCCACCATTCTGAAACAGAATTAATATTTTCTTCCCTATGAATGTATCAGTATGTACATCAGAGGGTAGTTTCCAAGTAAGGTTATTGACAAGTGCATTTACTAACCAGCAAGCTACAAGCATGCCGAATGTGTAGGGCATGGTGTGTATTTTAGGAAGCACCTGATCTCTTTAGTGAGGGAAGAGTAGCTGAATTCCTCTATCTCCTCCATTCCAGTCCTAAGGTTCTCATTCAAGACAACTTTCTTTTCATTCACACCGCTTTTTAGGGTGAACGGAACAAAGCCAGTACTTCCCACTAGCACAAGACCAGGTTTTGCAATTTGATCCTATCACTTGAAAATAATGCAGTTAATCATAGGCTCTGCTCTGCCGTCAGCAAAGCTGAGACTTCCACAATCAGTTTTTTCCCCTCCATAATCCTCCCACTTCATTCCTTTCTTTTAAAGGGATGTGCATTCCCTACCATCCCCACATGCCCAGCACAGCCATCACTGAAACATGCTGCTTTGGTGACTGTCACCAAGGATTCATGCGTTTACCATCACCATCTTGACCCACCATCCATTTGACTTTCCAAAACGCTAGAAGTTTTATGACACCAGGACTTATTTGCCACATGGTATTTCATTTAAATTCTTGCATAATATTACAATCCATTCATTTAAAAGTAACCATACCTGGTTTTGAGGTGTATTAAAATTGGCTCTTGTAAATAGAAAGCTAAAGCAAAACCTCATGTAACAGCAAGTTACAAATCCTTGAAAACACAGATCGAGGTAACCTTTACTATAAACACAAAGTTGCACATATTATTCCTCTTTGTTATCACCCACTACATTTCCGTAAGCCCTTACACAGGGCACAGACTTCTGTAAGGCATCTTGACATAACCGCTCTGTTAACACGACACGGAGGTTTCTTTCAACTTACATCTTTCTGGTTGGAGTGGAAAAACCTGAGTGCAAAATTGCAGGATTGGGATGCAGCAGTGTAATGGCCCAGTGACTCTGCATAGCGCGTCAGAAGGTAACTGCAACACAACACAGCACGAGTCAAACATCAGCACACAACCCCAGGGAAATGCCAGTCTCAAACACAGCTCTGAACAGCCAACTGCAGCTTTAGTGACAAGTCTGGAGATCTAACAGACTGCAATGGCAACATATATATTCAAATTTAAGCTTTTAACAGTAAGTGAAAGGAATTCTTAATTTTTTCAAAAAACAGTGTGTGGGGGATTGGAGTTCCTCCATCTTTCTTGCTAACTGTGCAACAGCTTTAGACACACACAAACACACTGACCAGGGCATGGCCTTGTGGTCTGTGTGTTTTGACTAACGCTCCCAAGTTTTGCTGAGAGATGACATAAGCCAGAACACCAAGCTATGACTGGTATCAAGATCTACATTTCACAAATTACTTTGATTCCCTTTAGATAATACTCAGAAAATACAAAAATGATAAAAATCACACGGGAAAGATACTCCATGAGCAGGGGAGTATAATTCAGTAGATGTGTCTCATAATTCCATAACACTATTACACAGCATCATATGAAAATCTGACAATCTGCTAACTTTCAATAGCAAAGGAAACTGAAGATCTCAGGACTGGTTACTGGAGGGTCACCATCACCAATTATTCTCAGTATATACTACCCACCCGATGGTGTCGTGCTGTATGTGTTTTGCATCGAGGCTGGAGTAGAGCTCTGCAACAGGTTCAAATGCACCAAGCCTGCAGTAGATTCGAATGAGCAGCAATTTAAACTGAGCATTAGAAGGACTATGAGATAACCCTTCTTCTAAGAGAGTTAGGCACTGCCACACAGCCGCCTCTTCACCTGGTGACAAAGACAAAACACCCAGACAGGCATGATCAGAGAGAGAGAGGCACTGAACACGCACAGCACAGTTCACTCTGGCATCGAAGCTTCCTTCCTCAGGTTACACACCTCTCAAAACACTGCCATGAATTTAAATATGCAGATGGCATTCATCAGCCATGCTGCTGCCCTTAAAACAGAACACGCATCCCAGTGTTACACCTGCTCTCTGAGGGAAAGGTGGAGGAATAATTCCTCACTTAATTCACAAATAATTCACACCAAAAAAGTGCTCACACACGGGCCCACGGCAGAAGTGACCTTCCCTGGTAAATTCTTGACTGTTCAGGATTTCTAGCTCATATGTACAGAGCACTCCCAAGCATTATGTGAGAGAGCAGCACAGAGCGAGGAATTCAAGAGCCCACGTTCTATCAGTGACCAGCCAGCAGCCTGACAATGGATTTACTCAGGTTAAAGACTAAATCTTCCTTGGGACAAAGGCATAATGATGGCTACGCTGAAGGGCAGGAATATAAACAGTGCCCAAGGACAGCCACCACCACAGGCAGACTGTGTGGGATTAGGAGACTAACAGGCAGAGCAGATGTGGAGTACAGGAATGCCCCTGTACAGGGCAACAGGTCTCAGCAGGTCTAGAAGTGGGAGATCCAAAAGACAAAGTATGTCAGGGAGGGAAAGAAATACTCTCAAAACACCTCTGATATCAGAAGGGAATTGTCGGCAGAACAAAGAGAGAGAAAACATTATGTACATGGGGAACTTGGAACAAGCTTCTGAAGATAACTCTCGCAGCTCAATGCTGGGTATCAGCAAAGCTCTGCTGGAATTACAGGAATTAGTCAGAAAAATTAAATCCCTTTAGAGGTCACTGAGATTCAGATCAAACACCAACTGAACAGAGAGACTCCTGAAACGCCTCATACTGAGAAAAAGAACCAGAAAGCTGTGGGCCTAACAAGCCATGCCAGGTACCTGCTGGACACAGGGGACAGAGTTTCCCTATCACAACCATCCAGAGTAGTATTAAGCAAAACATGGTTTTAGGAACATACCTTCTAGCCACAGATCGAGCAGCAGGTGAACTGCAAGCAGGCAGTAATAATCTGAAAACTGCAATTCAGTTTTCAAACAAGATTTCCCTAAAATAGAAAAAAAAAGTTAACCTTCAATTACTACAGTGCTGTCAGCTGCTTCTCCCATTGTCAGCATGATCAAATGACACAGCTTTCTGGCAGATGATAACCACAGCTTAATTCATGAAATCCAGAGTTGTCTTAAAAACTGAGGCTGCTTCTCCCATTGTCAGCATGATCAAATGACACAGCTTTCTGGCAGATGATAACCACAGCTTAATTAATGAAATCCAGAGTTGTCTTAAAAACTGAGAACTATATACATGCTGCATTTGATCATCACACAAGTGGACTTTGGGACCCTTAATATGTTGGCATCTGCTGGAAAATGAGAAGACTCTCCTACAACTGCAATATTTACAAATTAAAATTCCTGCCCAGGTATTTGTCCTATGTACACCAGTGATACAGCCTGGATTTGCTTAAAGGCAAAGACAGTTTTGCAAACATACAAATGTATCATCTGAACTACCCAGGAACATCTCATTTATCTTTAAGATATGCAAATGAAAAGAAAAAAAAAATAAAAGGAAAGAGATAATTCAGGTATGCCCAAGGATATAATCACAAAGGAGAAAGCAAAGTATTATTCAGTGGCACGATGGGTGCCATCAGCATTTGTGCTTTTCCATCCCCCTGAAAAAGCTTCGAACTTTTGCTCATAAAAAGCTGAAAACGAACTGCAACATTAGTTTCAAGATTTTTCTCACCGAACTCCAACCCGTGGCGGTATCTTAACATCAATTCCTGGACCACAGTCAGCTTTTCCTTCTTATCCATGGCGTGGTAGAGACCGAGCAATCTTGAGAGCTGCACCACACACAAGTGCTGCTGCAGGGCTTTGATATCGGCTGGCAGCGCGATTTCATTCTCTGCTGCTGCCGACAGAGGGATTACTTCCAGCAATTGACTGATGAACTGAAAGAGAAACACTGTTGTTAAGCTCTGCAGGGCATCTGGGACTGCAGGAAAGGAAAGCATCATTTCCTCCCTCAAATCAAGTGAAAAAAGCAAGGTGGAAATGTCAGCATCAACCCTGATGTCACACTGAAATCGGCGTCTTCGATTTATTTTTATTTTATTTTGAAAGGTGGTGAGCACGCAGTTCTGACTGCACTCAATAGCTTTCAGTAAGTTTCCTCAAACAGATGGAGGAAAAAAAATATCACAGGCAAGTTTCCAATACATTCACACACAAGGGAGTTCAAGCACCTGTTAACACTCACAGTAATAACATATGCAATTAAAATAATTAGCTACTGAAAGGCTTCGCAGCACACTTCCAGGAAACAGTGGTTTTGTACTAGCTATTATATTTTCTCTTAACTCTGAAGTAATGCATTCACTCAGTGAGGTCATCATCTTTGATTAATGACTTCTATTTTGAATTAAGTTGTAATAAAAGCAGCCTCTCATTGTTTACAAACTTAATAGGAGGCAGCAGACTTCTCACAACATGCAGTCAGGGCTGGACAGCGGGTTTTTTGTTGCACTGAAATCCAGCAGTGTTTACAAATGTAAAACTGAGTTAAAGCCAATTAATTCAGCTTTACTACGTTTGGTCTTGAAACACCCGAGGAAAAAAGCATGACAGCTAGATAGGGGGAACACGTGGCACTGTGCACACAAATTCCAGTTTCCTCACGAACTTTGATGAAGATTCTATTGACAAATCTTTTCAGCTTGAGATTTTGCCAAGCTGAGCAAGGTCAATCAAATCACTAGGCTGCATACTCCAATTTTTGCCTCTAGGAACTCAAGATTGATGTCACAATGATTATTTCTTAAGTATTCTGTGTGTCTTGTGGCAATCTTGCTAGGCCACTTTCTCAGCTACTGAATTGTAACACTTAAGAATTATTAAAATTTAAAAAAAATATGAAAAAAAGCCCTCCAAGCTGTGAATAGCCTCAGTGTGACCCTGCTACTTCACCTAGGATACAGCAACCTTCAGCATCTTTTGCTGTGAAACAAGAATAAATCTAAGACAACCTATAAATATTTTAAGTAATTTAAAATTTCAGATTTCAAAAACTCATCAGCACTTCAGCACCACTAACTCTCCTCAGCTCCGTGTCTCCTTGACCGAGTTAAACTGCTGCAGACGGATACTTCAGAGATGTGACAGCCAGGAGACAGCCATACACCGGGAAAACCTTCTAATATTTCAGTATAACACAAAGGGACATACTAAATCAGCAGCAGATCAGAAAATTTTAGAGAATTTATTCAAAGTCATGACTTTACAAGCACTGTGACAAAACTGTAGCCTAAACTATTATTTTTAAATACTGTTCCTCCCACTCCAGGTTTACAATTTGTTTCCTAGGAAGTTAGGATTAAACCTGTCCAGGGCTTCAGTGTTACCTTGCAATGGTATCACTATTTCCAGAACTATGAGTTAAACATCCTACTGACCACATCTCTTGCCAGTGAAGTAAAAACACACCTTTTAACACAGAACATCAGCAGCAACCCATACACACCAGGGCCACCATTCTCCTTACTAGTGATGCTATGGGAATACCTCGCATTATAAGTCAAAAAATATGCAGCAGATCAGACAAAACACCACCACTAACAAAACACCACCACTATCTACACTTTGTTTACAAACATTTTATCAACAGCCTCTTGCTGATCCAGGATTCTCTGTCTAGCCCTCCCCAGCTCTGATAATTTTACACAATGGCTTAGAAAAACAATGGGGTGAGTGACAGGATTCTCAGCTGCTGAAGTCATTCAACGAGCTGCTCATGACTCTGCACAAATAGTCTTTTCAGTTAAAAAGAGCTTGTTTCAGAAAGTGGATTCTGGAAAAGTTGCCATAGGTCTCTTGGTCACCCCTTGATCAGTATCTATGTGTCCATTCTCTAGTACTGCAACAGAGCCAAGCAAAGCATCTACGTGACACCCTACCTGCATCGGATGAGGGAGCAGATTTTCCCCATTAAACATAGAACTTTAATGGTAAAAACAAGTGATGAGTGGGAAGGGAAAGAGGAGGATGTCCTTGTAAAATAAAAGTTACAGTACACAGCAATAAGAACTGAAAACGAAAAAACAGGGGGGTCTTTCTCTTTCCTGTTTTCACATTACTCCATTTTTTAAGCTGTGATCTATAATCAAAAGTGATGAGAGATTACTCATTTAAAAATGAGCTAATCGGGTAGCTTATCAATTGAAATACAATTCCTAGGGAGCTTTTCATTACAGGATATGAGCTCGCAACTTCTAATTTTCACCAGCATTATGAGCTTTTCATTTTTGATTCAGAATTCAGCCAAGACTGTCAAAAGCATCCCGACACCTTGAAACGGTAATAAAAAAAGCTAAATGAATACTACATCTGGGCCTGAGAATCTGCAGGATCAAACTGGTTTTAGACTCCAGTAAAAATCCTCTGAATGAAATGGCTCAGTGTATTCAGACGTTCATTATACTTTCTGCAGTGCAAAGAGTTTTCTGAATTTCAAACAGAAGGTAAAAAATTTAATGTTTCCAGTCTTTTAATACGATCCACAGGTATTTTAAGATAAAGGGACCAGAGTGCAAACAAGCGTGCAGTTTCTGCAACCACTACTTTATCTTTCCTTACCTTTGCATATTGGCTGGATGGGAGGAGATCCACAAATACTTTGAGATCAGTAAAACAGCAGGGTTTGTCCCCAAATTTTTTGAAATATTGGAACATTAGTTCTTCTGGATCACCTAGGAAAAAGACCAGCTCATCTTTTTAATATTCTCCATTAAAAGTTGAATCTGTAAAATCACTATGAGAAACCTTTGTTAATGCTTTCACAGCACCCAGCCCCCTTTTAAGATTACACAGTGATTTATAAAAATGGATAGCTGCACTACTGCAGATTTTAACAGAGGCTCAATGTCTTTGGTAACCAAGGACACATTAAAAAAAAAAACCCCAAGAGCTTCATTCAAGCTACTTTGGCAGATAAGAGCTCCGCATAACCGGCATGCATACATAGCCCTCCACTTATCTAACAGTAACTTATTTTTGGATGGAAATACAAAAGTAAGTAGCACAGATGTTGCTCTAATCACATTCTCTCCTTCACCGATTCCCTAAACGCCATTTTTAAATGCAAGTTTTTAAAAAGCAAAACCTGATACTGCTGCCAAAAATCTTAAATGAAAAACCACCCAGAGATTACAGTGTAACAGCAGGACTTGCTACAAAAGCAGTGCATTAGGAATGCATTTTTCATTACAAAATCAGCGACCGTATGCTCCTAGATCCCATAGGTCCTCCTGAAAGTTTCCATGCTTGCTTTTACAAGCCCTGGAGCAGTCTGGAAATACCTGCCTTTCTTCAAGGCTCATCTTCTAACGCTTTCAAAAGGCTTTACATACAGACGACAGCACATACATTTTGTTAACAGCCATTGTATTTAACGCTGATTTAGCAAAGAGCTTGTTCCAAGTTTGCGTTTTTTCTAAAAGATGAATTTATCATGCAGTTAGTGGCTCTTACCTAGTTTATATTCATCATTACAACCTCTGTATCTCAAACGTCTAATCAGCTCCAGTTTAGCTAAATATGGTCCCCGAAGCGGCCGAGCGTTCTTAGATTCTTCTGTTATCCTCTCTTCTATAAACTTCACAGCTTGCTCTATAGAATAGTGTACCTCTCCTTCCAAAGAGCTGTGCAATTAAAGAGACAAAAGGTTCTTTGATTTTTCTCATTGCTGGGGCATTGATAACACGTGCTCACCATATCCCCAGGATACTCTTAAGGAAATCTGGCATGATGGATTCCCTAACTCAATCAACATGAAAAATATGAACCAGAAGAGTTCTATAGTGTACAAACCACTGTTTATACAGGTGTTTCCAATAAACTATTGCTAACCTCCAAAACAAAGTAGGGAGAAAACACCATTTAGGGTCAGATACAGACATCACCGTACTGAATATATGAATGCCAACAATTTGCTGCAGCACAAAGGAAAACCAAACGCATGGCAAAACTGTTCACTTACTGCTCTTCGTCTGGTGGAGGTGTCCAGGATTCGTCAATGAGTTGAAACACTGAATCAAAGTAAGTTATATAAAACTGCCAATCATCTGAGCTGAAACAAAAATTAGGTACAGAACAAAGTTTAGGGAATTGCCAAAACAGTAATTCACTTCTAAAACTGCATTCCTTGCAAAAGCTGAATTTAAGGAATAGCACATATTCATATTACAGAGAAAAACAACTGTAATAAAAATCATTTCTCCTTGAAAAGCTTAAGAAAGCACATCTTAAGAATGCTATCATCCTGAACTTCTTTAAGTGGATTAAAGGAAGTAATCGCAATAAAGAATTAAGGCAAGCTACAAATTCTCCTCTTAACATTACAGAGCTCATGAGTATCCCCACAAAAATCTAAGGCAGAAGTTTCTCCTACCCATGTTCAGAGCTATTTAGGAGTATAGAAAAGGAGATGCCAAATACAAAGAGGTAAAATATCATGAACAACTTCTCTAGAGAAGAAGCATTTTTCTGTCCCTGTGGTCAGTGGATGCAGACAGAACCTCCTAATCTTCAAACCTTTGTATTTAACTTGTATTTAAGATTAGGGCACTGCTAAATACAAAAAGCAGACAACAAATCTCTCTTGACAGTTCCAAGAGACAGATCTGATGGTACTGTATGCTCTCTCCTGACACATCTGTTCAAAGCATCACATGTATTTCCCAGTATGAAGTCTGGCTGAGTGAGAGAAATTAAGTTCCAGAAAATTAAATGTAAATGCAGTTCTCCTCCTCTCCCACCATGGAAGTTAGAGCTGGACAGCCAGTATAGCCTTTAGAAATAAGGAGGTAAACAAAATTTCCTTGCATTAACGTGTTGCTAAAGCCAGTCTTCAAAATGAAGCAACTACAGTCCTGACACTGACTCTCCCTGTGACCTTCACTGTGTTCCTTTAACATTCCATTCGGCTGCAATTTTCCTCAGGCTTTGAAGCGTAAGCATTTGGAAATGCTTTGAGATCCTTTGATGTTCTACTATTTTAACCATCATTTACAAAAGCCACCAAACAAGGTTAATTCACAACCAGCCCGGAATCTTTCTTCTAGTTTTTTAGCAGGACTGCAGAAATATCATCTCACTTTTTCAGCAGCAGCCTCCTCGACAGCGCGTTGCACTCCGGCCACCTACACAGCTTCTTGTACATTGCCATACACTTGTTCTCACGGCTTTGGAGCTCGCTTGTCAGCTTCTCTAAATTAAAAACAGAAGGGCAAATTTATTTAATCAATGCATTTCCTTCTCCACTTCCTGCACAAAGCTTCTTATTATAGCCAGAGATGCAAAATGGTAAGAGAACAGGAGACCCTTGAAGGATAAAAAGGACAGATTTGCTATGGAAACCTTCATATTCCAATTCCTTAGAATTGCAAGTGCATTTTAATCACTAGAAAAAAGTTCACAAAAATGTAGGATACTAGGAACTACTTTTTTTTTTTCCTTTTTGTTGTTGTTGTTTTAAGATAGCAGCTATGACAAACTAACATGCTATCAATTTACTACCGCTAGCCATACTGCTGCAAAGTTCTTTTGTAACCAGTGGACAAGTCTGAAGCAAGAGAACTCCTGTTCCTCCGCACAACTGGGATTATTAACTGACAGAATAAGTTACCTCCTAGTTTTCCTCTCACGACATCCAAGGCTTCCTTGTACTTAGAACAGGAGACCCTTGAAGGATAAAAAGGACAGATTTGCTATGGAAACCTTCATATTCCAATTCCTTAGAATTGCAAGTGCATTTTAATCACTAGAAAAAAGTTCACAAAAATGTAGGATACTAGGAACTACTTTTTTTTTTTCCTTTTTGTTGTTGTTGTTTTAAGATAGCAGCTATGACAAACTAACATGCTATCAATTTACTACTGCTAGCCATACTGCTGCAAAGTTCTTTTGTAACCAGTGGACAAGTCTGAAGCAAGAGAACTCCTGTTCCTCCGCACAACTGGGATTATTAACTGACAGAATAAGTTACCTCCTAGTTTTCCTCTCACGACATCCAAGGCTTCCTTATACTTCTCCAAACGTTCCAGAATCATGTAGTACAGTTCAACCTTAAAAGAAAGATTAGACTTTCTCCAAACGTTCCAGAATCATGTAGTACAATTCAACCTTAAAAGAAAGAATGAATGTGCCATGAATGTACTAGCCATGAATGTGCTAGTAAAACAATATTGAGGTGTGCCAAGAAATAAAGCGGCTTGTGTTACTGTCATTAGAAAGAGGAGATAGCCAGGACTGCAAAGCTATCTTTAGCGTTCCAGAGGGTGGAGCATTCAGGAATTTAGGTCTTTTTTCCATTCTCAGTCCTGAAGTTTCTCTTGGGGCCTCCCAGGGAGTAAACCCAAGCACTTCATCAGTCAACCAAAAAATTTCCTTGGCCGCACTCTTCCAAATCCCACTCAACCCTCTGCTCTTGCTTTTCCTTCTGTCCCACGACATTCACATTTACTTCCAGAACACCACTGATTATTATCTCGGAAAACTGTTAAAATAATCAACTTCCTTTAACAGTGTATTCTCGTCTCAATAATGTCCAAACCAAACTGAAAGTATCTGCAAATCTTACTTCAGCCTCAGCTTCAATCTTATCCTCTTTCACCATTTTTTCCACCATTCTCTCAGCTAGTGGCAAAAACATCGTCTTTGAGAGGTTTTCATCCTGTGCTGAAATAGACTGAGGAAGAGAAAAATGATCGTAACAGCTCATCAACTTCTTGTGTTGTCCCACCCACTGGTTTTTTCCCCATTAGAAGAAGAAAAAAACCCAAAACAACCAGGTGCTTCAATTCAACCCCCTCCCCACCACCAAAACTACACAATCAGAGCTGCCATCTGCCACGTGAAGAGAGCAACCGTGCCGTGAAAAGGCAGCAATAAAACCAGTGATATACTGAAAGGCTCAACTCATACATTTAGGCACACAATACCCACAGCAAACAACGTGTGGCAAGACCACATTTGTGTTCTCCATGGCACACTATTTTAGGGAACATGATTAATGCCTCCATGCTTATTTTTTTTTTTGCTTGGCCAACACTGTCAGATTGTTTGGTCAGTGCCTGAATCTGCTGCCTCAACTACCAGCAGCACAGCTGATCTGGCAGCCCTTCTGCGGCCTTAAAGACATGCTAAGTCCAGAGCTCTCATTTATCTCCTCCTAGAGCCCTTATAACCTAGTTACAGAGAGGAGCAGTTCTGCCTAAGGAGCTGCAGATGTTTGAGGATTTATTCATTAGCTCTCTAACTAAAGACAGTAGTGTACTAGTCCAGATAAGAGAATAATTCAAGTTGTATAAACATGGTAAGGCAGACCAGTTAAGTTGCATTATAAAAACACTAGGGCATTCATTTTGAACCACAGCAGTTATGCTGCTTAAGGAGAGCTCAGCCCTTCTCCCAGTATCACACAAGAAATAGTTCAAACACACATTTTACTTAAAATAATCTCTAATATTTTCACTCAAAACATTTCTATATTTGCACTATACCAACAGCAAAAAAATCAAACTAATTTGCAACTCTGTACACACCTGCATAATCAGGCTCATCACAGACCAAAAATAGTAAGGATTTTTGGGTACAATCTTATAAAGTGCCATTCCAGCCTGAAAAATATAAGATAAAGTTTTATCATTCCTGCAAAGCAGCAACAAGGGTAGCAGAGAACACAGAATTAGCAACCGGATGGGAAGACTTTTATCAACCCAGGAGCTCTTCCACCCTAACACATCTCGCTAAAGAAGAAAACAGAGGGTGAACATGTTTCGAAGATGAAGTACTTTGTGTAAGTCTGACAAGGAACAGCAATGAGCATGTGCACGTATGATTGCCTAAACAGATGACAGCTTTAATTAGAAGCGGTAACTACATGAGGAAGCAGAAGACTTTTCTTTAGGAGTGAGGGGGATATTTCCTGTGCTGATTTTCACTGGTACACTCAGTAAGTGCTAAAAAGCACACCAAAGCACATGCCTCCTTCATGTAAGCAACTGCCCTTCAACACTCATTTCATACATACACGCACTCAGATACCCAAAACATGAGGTCACCTATACATGAAAAGCAGTGGTTAAGCAAAGGTCAAGCTGAAGGCTTGGCTGGATCAAAGCAGAGCCAAACTATTCCAGATTCTCTAGCCTGACACAGAAACCATTATTCACACATTTTTCTCGCAGATTTCCAGAGTCTGTATATAACAAACACTTCTACCTCTACAAAATCTGTAATTCATTTCAGGATAGTCTTCTACCAGAGATGGACTTTCGTACCAATTTCTGACTGCAGCCCCAGTCTGCATTTCCCAGCACTTTCAGCTGAAGTATCCCAGAACACAGGATGCTGAGGTTTATTTTCACTCTCCCAACCAGTCAGCATCCACACACTCTTTGCGTCTCTAAGTCCTTAGGTTGAAGGCACGGGGTGATCTGGAATATTCTACACTCTGCTAATGTCTGGATAACTTAATTTAGATACATGTTTGTATGACATCTTAAACATAAATGTTAAATATTGTTATCTCTGTAAGACTGGCATTTTTTCCACTTGTGGTTGCAGACAAGAGTACAATTAACATACAGACACATCTCTGAAGTTTAGATAGTCATGAGGCTTGTAATTTCATGTACATTAATAACTTAGCCCCTAGCTACAGCTTGAACTCAAACAGGATACAAGTTGGTCTACAACAGAGAATAACGCTTCTGCTCAATATATTCTTTCAGATATTTAAACCAAACTTGTACAAAAATTCAAGTCACCTTAACACAGTGGGAATGAGAGGGAATTTAGGACTCATATACTTGGCTCGGCTTTATTGTACAGAAGGGAGAGCGCACATGCTTTGAAAAAAATCTTCCATTTATAGGCATTCTCCAGGCACCTAATTTGGAAGGGATGAAAACAAAACTAACCAGCATGACACTCTGCCAACAGAGTAGTACCATGTACTTAAAGGAAGTGCTTTTTAGTTTTTCTTTACTGAATTTCAACCAGTGCAAACCTAGTTACATGTTAGATTCCAGAGGTAAGAGCATGGGGCAAAGATAAGAGCAAACAAAGGAATAAATCAAGTCTGAAAACATGGATCAGAAGATCTTGCTAAATCTTCTTCTATCTATTCCAGAGTTCCTCATTTGTAACCACCGTACGCTTCACGACAGATTGATAAAAATCTCCCAAAATAACCACCATATTCCATCAGACCAGATAAACATACAGAAGGCACAGCTGTCCTATCCCACGTAAGGAAAAGAAAGCATTTGTATTCAGGTAACCCATTCCCTAAATTATGGTCTTTTAAGCCTTTCTGTAAAAACTAACATAGAGTATAACTTCTGCATTAACCCAGCTGAGCTTTCTGGAAGGTTACTGATGATATGAAAATGCATTAAGATATATAGAAAAAGACATCTTAAAACGACCAGAACACAAATTGTTGATTGTACCTGTTGCATCTTCTTGTATTCTCCAACCCTGGCATAGGCCATGAAGAGATGAGAGTGATACTCCTCACTGTTGGGAACCTTCTTTACAGCTGCCTCATAAAGTTTAGTTACCAGTTCCGCTAAACCAAAACCAGATGCTTGAGTTAAGACAAATTTGGGAATAATTTTAAAGCCCAGCTACCTAAAGATAGCATCAACAATACTCTGAGCAGTAATCTAATTACACTCATCAACCACAGAAACGGTACTCCCTCCCCCAAGACCCCAAGCACTATAAACAGTAGTCAAAGAAGGGAAGTGCTTAAAAAAAACAAACAAAGCCAACCTCAAAATAGAATTAAGAGCAACAACTGAACTGCTCAGAAGCACTTATGTCTTTTTCTTAAGAAAGTTTGTCCATTTTGAAGCATTAAGCTGAATAAAGATTTCTACTCCTGGCACAATGACTGCCCCACATTAATTATATATCAAAACACAGAACATTTTCAGAGCCTATTATCAAATTAGTTACTCCTATCGGAGGTTTACTTACATTAGTCATATCCTGTTATTTCCCAATTGCCTATTGTAGTGCTCTTAACAAGTAAAATAATTCACACTATACTTTTTAATAATCGGTCTATAATGACTAAATACTTACATTATAATATGCAAAACTTTCCTACATTTTCACCCTTCCAGATTTTTTTTGCCTTACACATACAGTCACGTCTCAGTGTAGTATTAGAAAACTAAATACTTACATTATAATATGCAAAACTTTCCTACATTTTCACCCTTCCAGATTTTTTTTGCCTTACACATACAGTCACGTCTCAGTGTAGTATTAGAAAACTAGATGTAAGCTGTCTTTTACATAATTTCCGTATCCTCGACACACATACATAAAACATCTAACTATATTTTTCTTGCAAGACCAAAAGTGGAAGTGCCTAACACCCACTATTTCCTTTCCGAGTTATAAACCCACAAGTTAGAAACCTGAGCATAACGCTTATGCAAGTTGTTTATCTAGAATCACAGAAAGGCTTTTCACATTTTCAGGCCTTTGTATACGCTGAAGTCACACATACATACAAAAAATTTTGTATTATATAAGAAATGACACTTTAACTCCACATATACGTACCCACAGAGAAAGAAATAAACTGGGAGAGCACATGCCATTGCTATATTGAGGATTGATACCAAATATCTATTTCTACAAAAGCTGTTTCACCCCACTGTCGTTGCTCCAGCAATTCAACAGTAAACGCTGCTACCACCACTAAGAATCACAAGAAGCCGCCAGAAACAACTGTTTAGAGCTGTAGATAAGCGCTATATGCGGTCTGGCTTCTTTCAGAAATGCACATGCAATTTTACTCTGGCACTCAAACATTCACATTCAGTATTTTTAAAATACCTTATCGCTACAAGGAAGTGTACTGAAAAAGCTAATGCAGTCAAATTGAGAGGCCGGGATTTCCCTTCTGTTTGCCACACATTTTTGAAGCCTGAACCCCTCCACTACGGTCTCACAGCACTAAGCACACTCCAAACCACAGACCGTATGATTTGTTATCTCTACTGAAAACAAATTCTTTCATTAAAAAATAAGTGATCATGATGGATGATAATTAGCTTGCAACTCACACCCCCCATGGCAGGAGGGCTGGATCTAGAGGATCTTTAAGTTCCCTTCCAACCTAAACCATTCTATGATTCAGGAACTGTGCACACAACATCAATGAGAGAAGCCTGAACAAGGTTCTTTGCTTTATGGTGATCACTAGAGCCTCAGCAGCTTTTACAACAGGTGTCATTTACATTCACTGAGTCTCTTAATAACACACCTATACATGGACCCTGGACTTCACATGTTTCCCATAAAACTATGGGTCACATACTTCTGGAAGAACGTAAAAAATTACGATTTTTAAGAGAGAAAAAGGAAAAAGCTTACGTCTATGCATTTCCCGGTAGAGAATAGTTAGTGCTTGCAAGGAATTATCATCTGTGGGTTCGAGCGCTGCTACTTCTTGTGCCAGAGCATACGCTTCATCTTGCTTGCCAGTTCTCTGCAAGCCAATTGCCTTTAGAACCTATTGACACAACACAGAGGCAGCTGTTAGAAACACAGGCAGCAGTTACCAGTGAAAATCCTCCCGTTCCTGGTGAGCAGAGTCCAACCACCTCGGTACTTCTACAGAACTTCAGGTTTTATTAAGCTTCTAATCCATATGGCTGGAGGAAAACTACCAAACGCAAGCTGCGTCAAACAGAGTGGCTTTGAATTTCTCAATAAATACATGGGCCACTCCAAGGTATCAATTGCCACTCGGTTTTCCCTACCTGCAGTCTGAAAACTGACCGCTCCTGCCAGTTCTCATTTTTAATTTTGATAACTGGACAGAGAGAAGTGAAATAAATGAGATTCAGGTCAATGACACTCGCTTCAGCTTGGGGAGCTTTCAAAACGTGGAAGTGGTATGAACCGTAGAGGAAAATCCCACAGGGAAAAGAGAAAAGTAGAAAGACGGTCAGATGTTCAGAAAACTGAGGAACAGCACTCCTTTCCCTTCAACAGAGGCACAGCAAGGAGGGCAGAGAAGAGCAAATGCCTCCAAAATCACCTTGTTATGTTTTACCAAGGACTACACCACCCAAGTAAATGCTTTGGTCTAAACAACTACAGAAAGGTACCTCAACCCAAGGTCTAAGAGAGGCATTTTTAAGGCACAGCCCATGTGTGAAGGTTGGTTGCAGTAGCTCTGACGGGGGGCTAGACAATTAGCTCAGGTGCAGCCAATTACACTAGTCATTAGAGGCCCCTCACCAAGAGGATCTGTGCGAGTTTTCAGGCAAACACAGTACTGTGTGCATTAGAACAGCCCAAGATGTTCCAGAGGGTTCAGAGGACACTGTGGTCTCTGGAAGATCAGGGGCATTGCTCAAAAGGCCCAGCAGAACACTCAAAGTCTCAGAGCTACGCTCCAAAGGAGGTTGGGGCACCCGCAATCACACTCACCTTTGCACAGTGAAGATCCTTGTGTTTTTTGAGCAGTTTATCCGCTTGCTGGATTGCCATTTTATTATTGCCATTATCGAGATAATCTGCACAAGAACAACATATACACTGTTACACCAGAAGACAAGACCATTCCGGAGAGCTACTTCTAATTTTACTGTGGAGTGTGTGCTGTTAGGCCAGCAGTGAAAAACAGATTTTCCTTGTACAATTACTACTAAGCCAAACGTTCAGGAAACATGTCATTTTGTAGACAAAGTATTCATCTCACTGTGCTAGTTTTAGTCATTCAAACAAACAAGCTTTTGTCATTACCCCACCTAGATCATTGCAGCAACAAAAGAGATGTATAATAGAGCAGGTTCTGCAGCAACAGCTCTTTGCTACCAATGGAGCTCAAGCTCTTTGTTTCAGTAAAAGGAGAAATTAATTTGGTGTGCCTTTGGGAGACTTTCAATGACTTTTAAGAGGCAGCAGGTTAGAAACTAAGCACTCACAAGCTATCAAAGCATTAAGTGAGAAGATCTACTTGTCCATGTGATTCATACTTTAGGCAGAGGAAACCTGTCCCCTGACAGAGTATCACTGTGCTGTCACCAGACTGGTTTTAAAGACAAAAATTTCCTAGGAGGATATCCCACTACCTAGTAGAACTTCAGTAGAAAACCCCTGTCTTGAGACCATTTTCATCTTTTTTCAGCTCGGCATTATCATTTTCAGCTTCACCTACATCATTATGTTATTAGACAATTACAAACAAGCAATTTTAGACTAGAACATGACCCTTATCCCCTCCCTCAAAAATTAATACTTACTAACCAAAACCTTGCAGAAAAGCTGAGCTGCACCCGACGTGCCAACAGGGCACAGGGGCTGCTCACGCTGTTCTGGCCTCTCCCCGACCAAACGGCAAACACAGCCAGTGCCAGTTAATTGAAATTACATTACACATCTTTTTCTCATCAAGGCTGCAGTTCTCATTACGAGCGAGAACTCTTTTACCAAGAGGTGACCTTTAGTAATTCCTTGGTATATGGTACAAAGTGTGCATCTGTACTAACGAGATTTATATTCGGCAGCTTTAACATTTGCTTCCCTGGCCAAGTAAGTGCTGCAGATTTCAAGTCGAGCTAATTGGGCTCCTGAGACCGTACAGACAAAGCCTCAAACGAGGCAGCCTACCCACACTAACCAAAGCAAGACCTTGCTGCATCAAATAGAGTTTGAAACTCTAATATACTGTCTTTACACGGGTCAGATGGCCATTTGAACTTAGGAAAACCTCTGCATCACATTTAATATTAATATTTAAGCTGGGACTTCTCAGTAAGGAGGTTTCAGAACTATGGAATGGAACCTCCTGGTGATCTCTTCACACACCAGCAGAGACTTCCTGATTTAAGGATCACTTACACACGAATTTTCTGCCACACTGCACTGCCTGTCTGGGATTGTTTAACAACTGTGCTGATAAGATCTCCACTTTAGGTCTCCTGAAGTAAATCAAATAAACCACAAACCTCTCTAAACTGCAGCAGAATAAAAAGAGCATATTTTGCTAACAACAAGTAGGTTTGTTGGAAGCCAAAGTAGCTGGCAACTTCCAAAGCAATCCAAGCTAAAGGAAAATAAACTTAAGCCTCTGTTAGTCGCGAGTCTGTAGGTGGAGATGTTCAGTGGCTGGAAACGCAACACTTGAACCTTCAGGTGGAGGGAGAACATGTCAAGATGGAAAGATAAACCCAGCTGTCGAGGAACCCCGACTCACTGAGGCTCACGGAGCAAACTGGAAAGCAATTTTAAGTCCAGAATCAGACCTTCGACCCACGTCTGCGGTTTATGACATCTGTGAAGCTGTGTATTGACCTCTTTAAGGACATACACTTTATTTGGGTTCTGCAGCACCACAGCCTGCATTCGGATCTCACCCTGCAGATAATCCTTTCTAGAACCAGCAGAAAGCAATTTTAAAGCTCTCTCCCTATACTCTCCGAAATGAAGACAGTGAAATATATCTCAAACGTCATCTGCTTTAGTACCGGCTGCATTTACCAAGCTTTTCTTCTAAGAACATTTAAGATATTACACAAATTATAACACAAATAATTGCACATTAATAAAAAAGGCAATCACAGGATGGACAGAAAACGAGGGGAAAAAATTGTTACATAAAGACAAGCTGCACAGCTGCACTTGCAATTATGCAACGAACTTTAAGACCACTGTGTGTTTACATTTTTAATCAAACTAAACTATTTTCCTCCATTTCGTTGGAACTCATCAGGGATGCCAGTCTATACCCCCCCGTGCTCACTGCCAGCGCAGCACAGGACATTCCCAAAGCACATCCCTCCATCCCCAAACAAGGGGTTCACCACCACTTCATAGGGAGAGATTTTACTTCCTGGTGTTGAAAAAGTTGAGAAATTTTCCCAAATCTCTACCTGATCTTCAATTTTAGGGAAGAAACGATACCGTAGCCTGGGGAAGCGTTTTTTCTTTTCTCTTTCTCTATATTTGCATAAACAGACACAAGCTTGTCTGCGATCTCTTAAGCAATCCCAACTGCATGTAATACCCTTGGAAATATTTGGGAACAGCTTAACACAAGAGGTTTCTTAACAAGACCGTCTCCCTCCAACTACTGCACTCATGTCTCCCAATTAATTTTCGTAACACCCTAATTAGCCTGAGCCGCAGCACCTCAACAGACAACTCTTTAAGGTTTCCGTGACTTCTCCTGCTCCTTTTATGAATTAATCAATTTCTAACTTCTCCGCAGCGGAAAACAAACACCAACCGAAGTTCCCGAGCGGCACAGAACCACCC
>NW_015090783.1:481478-482053 GCF_001431845.1 Calidris pugnax | reverse complement strand
GGTAGGGAGCGCGGGGCGGGGCCGGGCCCGGTGCTGCGATCGTGGGGAGCCGGGGGAGCGGGGTCGGCGCTTGGCTTTCTCGGGGCTGGGTCCGTCCCCTCCCGTTGCCCGCGGCGCCTCCGCCCCGCCGAGGCGCGGGTGCCCCCCCCACCGCCCGCCCTCGCCCCCGGCGGAGCGCAGGGAGCGGCCAACCGCCCGCCGCGCCCCCGGCCCCCGCCCGCAGGGAACCCCGGGGTCCGCTCCCCGCCGGGCGGTGCGGGTACCCCCAGAGGCTGAGGGAGAGGGGGTGCCGGTCCGCCGGACCACGGGCAACGGCACCACCATGGCCATCGCCGCGGTCACCGGGGAGGAGACCCGGCTCTGCGGGAACTGGTAGGAAACGAAACCGAAGGCTGGGCGGGGGCGGCGGTGCCGGTGCCGAGGGCAGGCCGGGTCAGGGATTAAGTGAGTCAACGCTAAGAGGGTGGTGAGACTCGGGAACAGGCTGCCCGGAGAAGCTGTGGGTGCCCCATCCCAAGGCCAGGCTGGATGGGGCTTGGAGCAACCTGGTCTGGTGGGGGGTGTCCCTGCCCAGG
>NW_015090783.1:390870-481096 GCF_001431845.1 Calidris pugnax | reverse complement strand
ACAACCACCCGCGCCCCCCCGCCAGCGGGCCCCGCTCCCCCCAACGCCTCCTCCGGGCGACGGGTTCCCGAGCGGGGAGAGCCCTGCCCCGGCAGCAGAGGGGGGAAGCTCAGCGGAAAGCCCCCGCTGCCCCGCGGGGAACGGAGCCGGGTCCCCTCGGGCCCGGCCAAACTCCCGCTTCCAGCCCCGGGCGGGCGGGAGCCGGGTCCGGGCTCCGCCAGCACCCACGGCAAGGAGAGCGGGGCGGCGGGAGGCCCAAAGCCTCCCCGGGGGGAGCGGTCGGGGCCGCGCTCCCTCTCTCCCCGGTGCGGGTACCCCCAGAGGCTGAGGGAGAGGGGGTGCCGGTCCGCCGGACCACGGGCAACGGCACCACCATGGCCATCGCCGCGGTCACCGGGGAGGAGACCCGGCTCTGCGGGAACTGGTAGGAAACGAAACCGAAGGCTGGGCGGGGGCGGCGGTGCCGGTGCCGAGGGCAGGCCGGGTCAGGGATTAAGTGAGTCAACGCTAAGAGGGTGGTGAGACTCGGGAACAGGCTGCCCGGAGAAGCTGTGGGTGCCCCATCCCAAGGCCAGGCTGGATGGGGCTTGGAGCAACCTGGTCTGGTGGGGGGTGTCCCTGCCCAGGGCAAGGGGGTTGGAACTCAATGATATTTAAGGTTCTTTCCAACCCAAACCATTCTAGGATTTTGTATTCCCTTAAAATACTATGAAATACCAGAAAGTGCAGATTGCTATCTTTTTAGAAATGTTTGGGTTTTGGTTTTACCGTGTCAGGTATTACTGCCTAATAAAATAATTTCCCCAACCATTACTCGAATTTCTGACTTAATGGTTGACTAGAAACCAAAGTATTCAAATAGAAATGAATCACAGAATGGCAGGCGTTGGAAGGGACCTCTGGGGATCATCTGGTCCAACCCCTCTGCCTCGGCAGGCTCACCTGGAGCAGGTTGGACGGGAACGCGTCCAGGCGGGGTTTGAATGTCTCAAGGGAAGGAGATATTGAATAAACACTTGATTTTTCAGTGGGGTAGACATGAAGTTCGTGATTGCAAGTTTTTCTTTAGCAGCTTTGTGGCTCAGAAGCAGAGATGTAAAAATAGAATCAATAGGCACATATTGTTGTGGCAGTTGTTTCTCTTTGATAACAGTTCTCTTTCTTTAGAAGCTCCAGTCTTGATAATACACTTACTGATAATGGTGTAAGCACAGAAGTTGCATCTCGAATACAAGCAACCAAAGAAATTAATCCTTTTTTTTTTTTTCCTTCTCTCTCAAAGAGACATTGGAATCCAAACAGTTTCTTGCAACATCAGCCTAGTTTGTTTGCAAGCAGTGAGAATGGGCAGTTCAGACACTGCTGTTGGACTTTGTTGCTTTGCCAGGCTGTTGGCTGCTGGGGATCTGGCAAGGGAGAAAACCCAGCAGCTGTTGTGTTTCTGCACTAAGCAATAGGTTATAATGTTGGTGTTTTGAAGGCTGATTTCTTGCGGGGGGTGAGGGGGAGGGATACATCCCTCCAGAAATGGTGCTGCCTGTTTGAGGCAGGAATAAGGGCTAAGCTCCTGCTGCTTTAGTTCTTTTTGCACCTTTTGTGTTTGTAAGCCTTGCATCCTCCTCAGGAGAAGGAAACGAGTGTCTCAGAAATGGGGTGAGTTGAGGGATTTTGGCTACAGAGCAATATGGTTACTGCTGTCATTCCCTGGACAAAGCTGGCCTAACAGATCTGTTAATTATTTTTTTCCAAGCAGAGCAGTGTTTGACCTCTCATAGCCAAGATATTTTCAGGAAGAAACTTTTATCTTCTCAGATTAGTTTATTAACTTGGACCTGGTGATCGCTTGTTTATGCTGCAAAATTTGTCTTTCACGTAGGGAAATAAATCCACCTTGATTTTATCTTAATGCAGTTTGAAAACTGTGACCTTTGCATGCTATATACATTAATATCCCAACTTATAAAGGAACAGGGAGGCCTAGCTGGGCTTGTCTTTCTCTTTAGTTACTCAGTTCTCTGAACCATGAATTCATAGAAAACTTTATTAGGATTTTTTTTGTTGTTATGAAAAACTGCTTGAAATTCTTGTCAGTGTATTTTCTGAAAAGAAACCTCTGTGGCTTTCCTGTAGCACAAAGGAGATCCCTGTCGCTAATTTCATCATGCACGAAATCCACTGTAGCAGAAATATCGAAGTGTGTCGCTACTGCAGTGAGTCAATCCCAAAGTCTGAAATGAAGAACCATATGGAATCTGAACATGAGCAGGTGAGAAACAGATTTCTCCTCCAAAATTGCTGACTTCTATGGCAATTAATCTAACGAGGTCTCTGTCTTGTAGGTTACCTGCAAGTGTGGGATGAAGATAGAAAAAAGTCTCTTGAAGGATCATGAGGTTGGTGGACTTTATATTACTAGACACTTGGAAGATACTCTGTGGTGTTTCCAAGCACTGATTCCTGGAGCCTTTCTGTCAGCCAAGACCTGGATTCCAGCCTGTGATTTCTGCCTCCTTTTTATTGAACCCTGCTTTCGAAATTCACACCCTCTGAGAGGATTTCCAACCACCTTGGTTGGAAACTGCTCTAAAGTGGTGGAGCCTGCTCAAGTCTTCATATCAAAGGGGTATCTGTGATAATTGGTGATTCCATCCTTATTAACGATTAAGATGAAAAATGGCACACTATTTCAAAACTACATGATATGATTTACTTGACTTTTCTCATTCCTTTAACATTACGCATTTCTGACTCTGCTGTGTGTTTTAGTAACTCATTATGTCCAAACAGACTTTATAAATAGCTTGTAAAATAAACTAAAATAGGACACAGTGGGATTTTCTGAATCCAGTTGGCTGCTGTCACAGGCAATCTTGTCATAAATGTCAGTACCTTCCCTTCCCATGGGCTCATTTAGAGACAGCTCTGAAAGGGCCACCTAATTCTGCTTATGGCTGAGGAAAAATGGATTTACTTTGAAGATATGTCCAGTTTAAAACTCTGGAAGTACTTTATCCTGCATGTTTGTGTGTAGTGCTGTTAGTTGTGTTTGTAAAGCAATTGATGATGTGTTATTGCAGCATCTGCAATTGCAACATGTATTTCACCTCTGTTTAACCCCTTTGGAAGGGCAACGTACCTGTCATTCAGTGTAGGGTAAAGAACATCTGCAAACGATTCTTGTTGAGCAGTAAATGTGCTGTAAATGTGTTCCCTAATAGAACACACACTAATGTGTTTTTTAGCAGTACTCGATGAAATGGGATTAGTACTGAATGTCAAGACCGTATCTAAAAGCTGACTTCAAAAAGAACTTTGTGAATCTGCTGTCCAAGCCTTACAGATTTTGAAAAAAAATGTTCTGAGCACTGGGAGTGCTTCAGCTGGCGCGTTTATGACTGCACAGGTTACACAACACGTTGTTCTTGCGTTTCTCACACAGTATCTTATTCCAGGCTATTCTTCTGTGTGGCTTCGGATCTGTCTGAAGGAACAATAGACGGCTCAACTCTTGAGCAAACTGAGAACCTCCCTCCACCTTTGCCTTGGTCTTCCATATGTGAAGAATAATCCCTCTTTCATTTTTCCAGGCGTCGGCCTGCCCTCTGCGCCCTGCCCTCTGCCAGTACTGTGACATACAGCTGGCTTTCGACAAGCTCCAGGACCACGAGATCTACTGCGGAGCCAGGACTGAGAGGTGCGGCGGGTGCGGTCGGAACGTCATGGTGAAAGATCTGAAAGAGCATCCTCGAGTCTGCGGGCAAGAGGGGAAACAAGTGAGAGGGAGCAGGAGGGCGCCTCGCTACCAGGATGAGGATGCAGGTCTGCGCGCCCTTCGAGACATTAGAAACAGACTGAGATCAGGTAACGCTGCTGGGCCTCTGTGGAGAACGCCCAGGGTGCTAGAAAATCAGATTTACAGCAGCTGTGTAGGAGACAAAACACTTTAAGGACATTAGCGGGGAAAAAACTAAATGTTTCAGCAGCACAAAGAAAGCAAAAGCGAGGCAAGATGCAGAGAAGAATAATTACTGGCTTCTGACTTGACATTTGGCAGCTGATCCTAGTATAAGGGTTTGTAATTGCTTTATGTGAAAATACTGAATCATGAAAGCTCCAGAGGCCCTGTGAGTGGGACTGTATTACTGTGGAATAGAACTGCAAAGGTGTGAGCCAGCTAAATAACAGGGCTGCTGAGGTACCTAGTGTGAAAGCCTAGTCCACTGCCTGTTCCTTTGTCTCAAAGCATCCAGCTTAAAAATTGGAAATTTTTAAAATTGGAGTTGTTTGCTCACTGCGAATTCCATCCATTTTTGTTCAGCATCTGCACCCCTCTCTCCTTTAGTTCAGCAGAAGGGTAGGTGAGATCTGGATGTGGGTTCACCTATGAAATGCTGGGCATTTCTGCAGTAACATCCTGCTGGGACGTAGGCTGAGACTATTATCAATGCCCCTGCTCTTTCCTAAGCCTCTGATCTCTCATCTCCACGTGCAGGGGGTCATGTCACACTTTAGACATTTCCATGAGCTCTTGGCTGAATCTGTGCTCCACTCAGAGGATTTAACACCATGGAACACTAAATTACAGTCTTTGCTGCAGAAGAGTGCCTGGTTTGTAGAAATAACTCCAGGGCTTAGGTAATAAACCTGAATAATCTGGAGAGCTGTAACTTCCAAAGAGTCTTCACAAATAGTATTTTTAAGCACGTGTAAGCTTTGTTTAAAATTCTCATGTAATCAGTACAAGTTGAAATACCAGAGAGATTTGAAGGAGGCCAGCACGGGTGAGGAGCACTCGGCCTCTCCTCGTGTATGTTTAAAATTCTCATGTAATCAGTACAAGTGAAATACCAGAGAGATTTGAAAGAGGCCAGCATGGGTGAGGAGCACTCGGCCTCTCTTCGTCTGTCGTCAGTTGAGTCTTGGGCCCCGTTCTGGAGCCCTGGTTTTCCTTTCAGTGTAACACTCCTGCCAGGAAACATTTCATGGTGTTCTTCTGTAGGTGTATAATTCCCACTGTTGTCAAATGGAATATCATGAAAAGGAATTTGTTTTCCCCTTGATATACTGAAAAAACAAAGCTGAAGTGTTCCAGTTTGTAAAAGCGACGAGATTACAGTATTTTAATTGGACCTTGGTCACAGTGTAGGTCACAGAAGGTTCCTCAGTCACTTCATAAAGCTCCCAAGAAGCTTAAGTTCAAGCTTTTGGAATAAGAACAATGACTTTCTTATTTATTTTTTTTCCTTTTTTGCTTGTTAAAAACAAAAATAGGATGTTTTCCTTCTTCCTCCTGAATTTGATACAGGTGTCCTTCTAGGTTCTGAAATGCTGACCTCCACAAGTGTCCTCACGTGCAGGTGTGAAAACCTTGTGGTTGAGCTGGTTTAATGGGCAGAAGAGAACTGCTTGTTGTGGGTTTAATGTTCGCTCAAATTGATGATATTTCTGTTTTGAAGAGGATGAACTGGAGCAGCTGGAGAGGAATGAAAACGCTCGTTCTGCGCTTTATGAAGAGTGGAACCCCGACTTAGACTACGTGTTGGCTCTCAGCCTACAAAATGAGAATTATCCTCACAATAACACCGCAGCTGAAATTCCCAGGGACTTCTGGGAGAACTACTACACCAAAGAATCCATGCCATCGGCCTGTCTGAACGAACCAGACAAGTCAAACATCTTCTCCTGTGACTCTTTAGTGTCTTTTAGCACAGCAAACCACATAAAAAGTAAGTATGAACTCCGTTGTGGTTGTTTTTTTTTTTTTTCCCTTAAAGTTTGCGGGAGGGCAGCAGGAAAGAGGATTCTTGGATTGGGAATGTCGAGGATTATCTGGGTATTTTAAAATGTCAACATGAGTCTCTTTGAGACTTCCTCTAAATCATTTTTAGATAATTGATATACGGGAGATTAGACTCTCCATCAGTACCATTTTTCCTTCCTTTCTTAAATTTTATCTTTTGCTCCCTCAAAACTTAGCAATATTAGTGTATAAAAGAATTTCTTTCAAAGAGCTATTAGTCAAGCAAGACAGCAAGGGAAGAAGGAATAAAAGCTCTAGTGAGTGTCTGACCTTGATCTGTGGTGGGAGCTTCGTAACAACTTTCCCCTTGAGGGAAACAGGAAGGGAGGATCTGGGGGAGTCCTGAAGTGCCAGCTGATTTTGAAAGGAGAAATGGAACAATAAAGGATTTATTGAAAGCAGTAAGAGGCTTTTTTACCAGACCATTCGATATATCTTTGACCCCAAAATGTTGTTCTCGCTCTGGGTGATGTGAATTTGCATATGTGAAATTTGGCAAGTGGGACTGGAGTAACTGTTCCTGTAGCATTTGCTCTGGGTGCTGTCCTGTGGCACGGAGTGGGGGTCTGGTGCTTAGGAATTCTGCAGATAAGTCAGTCCAACTGCACTGGACTTCTCATGGTAGAGGAACAAACCGTTACTTACTTTGCAGACGACGAGATCATCATGTTGCCGTGCGAATTTTGTGAGGAGCTGTACCCTGCTGAAGATCTGATTCTTCACCAGGTTTAGTACCTTCTTCTATTGTATTATCTAGGGGTTTGCAGTAAATACTTTTTTGTGCTACTCGGTGCCACTGCCAGAGCTCTAGCAGTTTTCTCTTTGCAAGGCATGGTTTTTAAAATCCATCTGTGCTCAACAGGACAGCTAATTTTTCCGTGTTGCTTGAATAACAGACAGGTTGTAACCCAGCAAGTGCCTTTGCCTCGTTCAGTAAAAGAAGTTCTTCTCCAAATCCACGAGAATATGAAGGTCTACGTGCTGTTGGGTCCAAGGGCTGGAGGTCTCTCTCTTCATCCCAGCCCCAAGCTGTCCAGGCAGAAGGAGACATTATGATCCCATGTGAATTTTGTGGCATCCAGCTCGAAGAGGAGACTCTCTTTCATCATCAGGTACAAACCCAAATTTGACCTGTTGTGTTGCATCCAGTTGTTCAGGATCTGTGCCAAGTCCTGCGGCCTCTTCTTGTGGCAGGTTTCAGGAATCCAAGTAACTGTCCCCTGTGTCAGATCTTCCTAAACAAAGGCTCTTGGGTCCCACCTAAGGTGTCGTGGCTCTTACTGAAAAATAACCATTGTTTTTGAAAGCCTCTATAACAAAAGCTAAACAAAAAGCCCCGAAATTGCACAATATAAATGTTTTGACTTTTATACATAAAAGTTCTGTTGAAACCAGGATGTATGAATCACAGCTGAGGTGGGAGAGGAACACAAGCGTGTGAGCTGTGTAGGAGAGGAAGTAGGGAACTCGGGCTGTGAATCTCAGAGAGGGAGGAATGTCTCAGATGTAAAGAGAGAGAGGAAGGGAAAGAGCAGGGACATAGCACAGTCTTGGCTGAAGGGGGAAGTGGGGGGTTTGTGAAGGGTTGGGTGTTGCAGAGGGGTCACCAGGGTGTTCCCGCTCTACAGAATCATAGAATTGTGGAGGTTGGAAGTGACCTTTAGGATCATTGAGTCCAGCCATCAACCTAACTCTGATAAAAGCCATGACTAAACCATGTCACTGAGCACTATGTCAGCCTGTCTTTTGAATACCTCCAGGGATGGTGCCTCCACCCCTTCCCTGGGCAGCCCATTCCAAGGCTTAATAATCCTTTCAATGTCAAAATTTTTCCTAATCTCCAATCTGACCCTCCTCTGGAACAACTTGAGGCCATTTCCTCATCACCTGTGACTTGGGAGAAGAGACCAACCCCCGCGGCTACACCCTCCTTTCAGGGAGTTGTGGAGAGTGAGAAGGTCTCCCCTCAGCCTCCTTTTCTCCCTCAGCCTCTCATAAAACTTGTTCTCCAGACCCCTCACCAGCTCCGTTGCCCTTCTCTGGACCCTTCTATACATCGCTCTGATACTGCTGATACTGAATGCACGCCGGGTCTTGGTGCTGCCGAAGCTGTTCCTGCTTTCAGAGGGATGGGCAGACACCAGCTCGAATTCCTGGTGCTTTCCTGCTCCTCTACACCTGGGGAGCAGATTCAGGGAGCCCTGTGTGCGTGGGACAGACAGTGCTCTGGAATTTGCTGCTCTTATGGATGAGCTTGGTCATTTTCTATTTCACAGAAGGAATGGGGAAGTGAACAGTTCTCACAGTCCTAACTAACAAACTAGTGAAGCTGCAGTTTGTTTGTTTTTTCTGAGGCCTTTCCTCTCCAGGCTGACAGGAAAATCGGTATTAATAGAAATGAGATCTCATAAAATGTCATAGTTTATCCTGTGCTAAGTAGTTGTGCTGGGCACTAAGAAGTCCCATCCACTCCCTATTACAGTTGGCTGCTGGAAGACTTCGTTGGTTTTTTTTTTCTCCCTGTCTAACTATTTTGGAAAGGCAGAAGGCAAAGACTGCTTTACCTACCAGCTGTAGATAATCAGGACTACAGCTGTGTATGATAATCAGGACTCGTTAAGAATTAGTGATGGGAGCTGAGTTGCAACAACATAGTTTGTTTGCAACCTGTGAAAGGGACACCCTGTAGTTAAAGTTTTGTGTTCCGGGTGGTATCCCTGGTATTGAACAAAGATAACAAATGTTCTCCTTTCTAGTTCTTGTTTTTGTTGTGTGTCCTGTGGGTTTCTGTCTTCTTATTTGTTCCCCGATGTAATGGACTTGCAGTAAAACATGTCTTCATAACGGGGATAGCCAGCGGGGGCACTTCTGTGGGCAGCATGACTTGGAAATCACTTTTAACTTGATTTGTGTCCTTGGATTTGGTTTTTATGATGGTACCAGTGCCAGGCTGACACCAGGAAGCTGATCAGAATCAGTGACAGTAGTTCAGGGCTATTTTCCCCCTGCTGGGGCCTGGCTTGGGGTGGTTTTGGGGTGTGAGAGGCAGAAGCTGAAGGAGGGATTGTCTGGTTGTGGGCTGGCAGCGAGTCCCTGGCTACGGGCTGGGTTCGATCACCGCCTCACGCTGCCAGTTCCATTTTCCTTGGGTCCTGGGGTGGCTGTTGATGTTCCTGAGCTCTGTGTGAGAGACAGGGGGCTTAAGGCAGAGACAAGGGGTGTGTCGACAAGCCAGTACCTGCTTCTTCCTAAACACAATTTCCTCCTACCCCAAATCCTTCTGCGGGGTGCTGCTCTGCGTGCTGGGGCCTGGCTTGGGGTGGTTTTGGGGTGTGAGAGGCAGAAGCTGAAGGAGGGATTGTCTGGTTGTGGGCTGGCAGCGAGTCCCTGGCTACGGGCTGGGTTCGATCACCGCCTCACGCTGCCAGTTCCATTTTCCTTGGGTCCTGGGGTGGCTGTTGATGGTTCCTGAGCTCTGTGTGAGAGACAGGGGGCTTAAGGCAGAGACAAGGGGTGTGTTGACAAGCCAGTACCTGCCTCTTCCTAAACACAATTTCCTGCTACCCCAAATCCTCCCGCGGGGTGCTGCTCTGCAGTGTTTTTACAGGAATTAGTTGGTAGGAGCTGTCATTTCAACACTCTGACATCTGTTTTCCTTCAGCACCACTGCGACCTGCGCCCAGCCAGCCCCGCAGGCAGCTTCCCACCCCGGCACCCACCAGCTCCTCAAGCCAACAGGGAGAGAAGAGACTCGCCCGAGCTGGCACGGAGGAGAATCAGGCATCAAGGTGTGGGCAAAGCACGGGTTCACACACTTCTCCTTGACGTTTGCAGGAACACTGTGCCTGTTCCAAGCTGAGTTGTTACTGTGTTCTGTCTCCAAAATTTAAAAGTCTTCGCTCTTCTACCATTGGTCTAGTTTTACACAAATCACTGAAACTTGATTTCCTCCCAGATCTTGGTTATGAAGCCCTGTGCTGGGAGCTTCATGATTCACTCTCCCTATTAAGCGCTGTGTTCTTCTCCTTGCAGGAGATGTTTCTCCTCGGTGCATAGAAGGCTTTGGGCAGCAGAGGCTCAGCTGTCCTGCAGGAGGGACCAAGTTACTCAATAATATGGCAAACATCAGGAATGCACCATTGTCCTCTTCAGCCAGAGCCAGTGACGCTTCCGAGGCCAGAGGGAAGCCCAGGAAGGTGACTGGTGACGAGGGCAGACCAAAGAACAGAGGTGCAAGAGAAGCTGCAGGTGGGACAACGCCACGTGTGAGACCTACTCAGAACTTCCGTTCAGAAGCCTTCACATCCAGCTTCTCCAGAACTTCTCCAGCCCAGTCAAGGTAACACCTTCCACTTCCAGCAGCCACGCTGGGGCTGCCCTAAAGCAGGAGGGAGCCGTGGCACCGTGGGGGTTTTGCTCTGCAGAAAGTAGGGGCACAGCCTTCAGCCTGGCTAGGTAACACCTTCCACTTCCAGCAGCCACGCTGGGGCTGCCCTAAAGCAGGAGGGAGCCGTGGCACCGTGGGGGTTTTGCTCTGCAGAAAGTAGGGGCACAGCCTTTGGTCTGGCTCGTTCTGACCTTCAGGTGGCAGCAGCCCCACAGCACTGGAGACGCATCCCTTCCAGGCCCCTTCTGATGCAGATCTGGATTCCCTCCCGTTTGCCTGGGGCTGAAAGGGTTTCACTCAGTTCAATTTGGCTGCTGCTTATCTGGGTTTCAAACAGCAAACTCAGGCTTTTAGATAGAAATAGAACGGACAAAATGGTTGCTGGGAGAAAATGCAGGATAATGCTATTACCTGTCCATTGTAGCGCTCTGGCTTGGCTTTTTGAATGGGATCTGGTTCTTCTGCTGCAAAAATACCTGGGTCGGGGTTCAGGAGGAGGTTGAAGGGCTCTTCCTGGACCTTCTGGAGTCTCCCTGGTGTGAAGGACCTGGGTTTGTTCAGCAGTAGCACCCAGGTCAGTACGTTGCTGCCTCTGACAGTGTCCTTGCTCTTCCACAGCACCAGCAGCGCAGGAGGAAGGAGCCCGGGGGTGTCGGAGGGTCCCGTTGGCTTCAGGCACAGGAGCACAAAGGTGAGGCCAGGGAGGGGGGACTGGACACCTCCCTTTCAGGGGACGGGGCCATTACCCCTTGAGTTTGCAATGGTTTTGCCAGGACAACGAGCTGGTTTTACAGTCCTTCCTGTGTCAGTGAGGTTTTCATCAGGGACTCTTTGAAAACGGCATTTTTACTTTTTCTTCCCCTTCCCTTTAGGCCAAATCCCAGGGCCCAGCGTCCGATCACCCGGGGGAGAAGTGACCCACCACTTAGAGAAAACACACTGAGCACCCTGCGTACTATTGCTGTGCACTCCAGTGCTTCTTATCCGAGTGCAAGTAAAATTCCTGTATCTCTGTGTCATTGAAGACTTTCTATGAATTTACATTTTTATAGGCAGTGATCATTCTCTCTCTCTCTCTATATATATATATCTGTATTTTTAATGTGAGAGTGTACTACAGGTTTTTACTTGTGTCATCTCCACAAGTGATGTCCCGGGGCAGCAGATACACCTCTGGTTGTTTCTGCACCAGCTCTCTGTGACACCCGGTGACAGTGCTGACGTACATGCTGTGTCCCACCGGGGGCTGGGGGGTGTCTGTGCCTCCAGCTCCTTGTCCCGGCTGTTCCCGGGGCGCCCAGGACACGGACGGGGGGATTATCGTTGTCAGTGGATAAGCCCTGAGCCTGTAGCTGGTTAAATGCTTTTTAATGCTGTATTAGTCCAGGCTTTTTAAATTCCTTGTAATAAAATTTATCTAATGATGTCCCAAACCACTGCGCAGTAAAAGTCTGTTCCCTGAAGTGACGTGGGATGACAAACGCTCTCTGAGGGGACGGTCCCCACCTCGCCCTGGCCCATTCAGAGGGCTCTGTTAATTTGCATTCCGCTGTTATTACCTGCATTAGGGCTCTGTTAATTTGCTTTATGAGCTGTTTGCAGCCCCTGTGCTTTGGGAATGGGTAACGCACAAGCTGGAGCAGGCAGCTCTTAGATAATGACTGTGGGCATCAGCCTAATTAACTGGGCACAGCAGATGGCATGAGCAGGGATAATTAACCAGTCACCCTTGTAGGACGAGGCTGGTGCTGCAGCCCCTGAAGAGCAGTGATGGCTGACAGGAGTGGGGGTTTAAAGGCAAGACATTTTACATTCCACCAACTGTAAGTGTTTATTTCTGCAGGAGAAGCAGAATAAAGGTGTTTAAAAACAGCAGTGATGGCTGACAGGAGTGGGGGTTTAAAGGCAAGACATTTTACATTCCACCAACTGTAAGTGTTTATTTCTGCAGGAGAAGCAGAATAAAGGTGTTTAAAAACAGGTAGGAATGGGCCTTGGGGTGGCATTTCTGGGGAAAGGTGCTTGGGCCAGAGAAGGGAATTGGGAAGGGGAGCAGGAGGCCTCCTTCAGAGATCCTTAGTGTGGAAAATAACAAACTCCCAAGCTGACAGGGGGGCTTGGTCTGTCTTATTCCTCTGGTGTGAAAAATAACCCCCTTTCTCCCTTCAGAGAAATACCAGCACCCATTGTGCTCGCTTCCCTCGTCGCACAAAATACTGACATTTCTGTTCCAAGAAAATACAAATGGAAGTGGGATTTGGCAGCAAATCACCCGCAACTGCGCTTGCAGCAGCTCCAACCCCCCTGCTTCGAGGAATTAATTTTTAAATCCTTTCCAGCCCCAAATAAGGACACAGACCAGCTAAAGGGATGTTAAGAATCTCCTTTATGCGAGTGTACACGGTATGGCCAAGAGCACTTAACAGGTTAATGCTGTGTACGGACCCGAGATGGACACACACCAAGCTAGAACTAACACCCAGCTCCAGAGTTTTGCCATTGTTTAGTATAATTTTTACATTCTGAATGAATATCTATTTATTTAAAAAAAAAAAATCATCACAAACCAATCTTTGCTTTGACAAACAAGCCTATTACAGAGGATGTCAAGTTCATTTAAAGCACAAGGAAGTAATGATGATTAGAAGAGCTTTAATTAAAAGGCCATTTGAGCTGCAGTTGGAGCACTGCAGCGCTTCCTTCCTAATAACGTGAAAAAATAAAAAAGAAAAAGCCAAAAAAGCCAAAAAAAACCCTCCACAACTCGCTCTCTTGCAGGGCTCATACCATCCTCCAGAAGAAAACCAAAGTCCATGAAGGTTATTTACTGGTGTGACATTTTTTTCCTGTATAAGAAGCTTCATTTACACGGCGAGGTGTAAACGGCATCGACGAAAAGTTTGTTATTTGTAATCATAAATAATTAACTGTAATAAATACGTATCAAGTAACTTTACAGCACACTTTTCAGGGCCAGGATGCAGGTACGTCCCGCTCCGCTGCGCTCTCGGGCGGGAGCGGACAGACCTTAGCAGCAGTTTTGTACTCACAGCCGTGTCGGAGCCGTGGACACGCCGGCGCAGCCCGGTGCTGCAGCAAAATGTCAGTGCAGCAGCGACATTCCTTGCTTTTCCTTCCTGCCCCTCTTTGGGAACAAACCAGCTCCTGCTTCGTTTTCCCCCCTCGGTCTCTGTGACTCCGGGTGTTTGCGCTTCCTCCCAGCGATCCCTCAGCTGCATCTGTGCTTCTACCAGGAAAGGGACAAGAGTCAAGAGGGAATGTTCTTCCCAGGTGGAGCTGTTCCCTGGACAGGGCGATAGCACAGCGGAGGGTGACGGGCCTTTCCTGACCACGGGATCCGGAGACTCCGAACGCAACAACTACCTCTACGACTGTTGCACACACGTCGTCCCACTCGCTCACAGCAGCACAGGAATATACACACTTGTTTAGGCTCTTCTCTCGTACTCACATTTTATCTTCCAAGTACCACACACTCATCATTCCCAATATTCACAATAATATACAATAAATACAGCTTTTCCCATTCCCATCGCCACGGAGACAAGCCAAAGGAGCAGGGACACGGTACCAGCCCTACAGCAGAGCTACACACCCCGCAGCGCGCCGTGCGTGCGTGGAGCACGGGGAAGGGAAACCCCACGCCTGAGCTCGGTGCTGGCACTTCACTGACGGGGGGCACCGAGCGGAGCAGAGCGGCGCTTCCCCCACCTTCCCTCGGTGACACTCGCTCCTGCCGGGTTCCCGGCCACCGGCGCAGCGATGCCCCGCTTCGAACGCGCCCCGTGCAGGGCCAGCACCTTCAGAGGAGTGAAGGAAGGTACAAGGTGGTGACGTGTCCTTTGGGAACCAACCCCGGAACGTGTTTCACCCCGTACAGAAGTTAAAGCTGGAGGACTGCCTGCTCTCCACGCTCTGCTACTGTCTCTCTGCAGAAAATAGAAGTTTTAGCCTCAGAAGCGCAACTTTGCGCCTTCCCTCCCTGCCACCTCGTCCTCCTTCTGGGTGTCACATTCCCAGGATAATTTGCTCTTAGATCAAAGACCATTTTTGAGTACAAAAACGAGTTACAGGTGTTTTTAAACCACGCACCCGGGATTCTGAAAGCCTGTTGGGAAGTGGGATAAAGTCACAGACGATAAGCTTGGACTGTGGTATCTTACACCAGACAGAGAGAAGCCATTTTGTTTCTGCTAATATTTTAATTACAATAAATTATTTTGTTACTAAGCCAAAGCAGACATTCAAGAACATCTAGGGCAAGAACCCAACTGAATTATGGCCCTTTCACTGTTCTTTTTGATTATAAAGCTCCCTAAATCAGAAGTGTCGTGCTGAAACCCCAAATTAACGGTGGTGGCTCCCCGTGTGCTTGCTTCTAGTTTAAAAAGTTACAGGAAAATGGTGGGAACGTAAACATGCAGTTTGGCAGCGCATTTTCTGCTCTGAAACTCAAGCTTAAGTGCTAGAAATCCTGCCCCATCCCCTGCCTGCCACAGACGGGGCAGCGTGCCCTGGTCCTGGGGGTGCCCAGCAGCCGTTCCCTCCCCCCGCACCCGATTCCTGCCATTTTTGTACTCAAAAATGTTCCAGGGGAGAGCGATCTACGAGCCTTCACCTCCGAGCGCTCCCCGACCCCCGCTCTCGGGTTGTGTTCGCCTGGGTGATACCGTTCTAAATTACAAAATTAGAAATGTACATGTTTAAAGGTTTTTCAAAATTAAATTATACACAAACTGGTCTTTACTAAACTATCCTACAAATATTCCACAAACAAGGCAGCAAAAGAACCAGTCCACCACGAAGTCTACCAATACAAAATGTAAGTCTTCCAGTAATTATTGTAACGGGAACACAAGTTCAGAAAATAAATTAACCTCCAGCTGGTCACACAGTGTTACAGGAGGTATTTTTTGATGTGAATCGAAGGGTTTTGTCGTCGGCAGAGTCATGGAACAATCCGGTCACCTCTCGGCCTCCCCTCAGCCCCCTCAGCCGCTGAGCGGGTCCTCGCGGTAGTGGATGGCGTATCGCAGCTTCTCCAGCATGATGTCCAGCGAGGAGTACTGGGGCAGCTTGATCATGAACATGCACGTCTCCACGCGGATGTACCGGGAGTCTGGAGAACCTGCGGGGGAAGCAGCGCCAGACGGGCCGTGAGCACACCCTCTGCTCCTCACCTCCTCCTCCAAAAGCGTCCCCAGACCCAGCAGTATCAGAATAAAAGGATTCCTGCCTGCATCTCCCGAGCCTCAGACACTGCTGTGCTGCTCAGCCACTCTCAGCCTATATTTTTCAATCACTCCAGCCATTTTAAAAGCACACGAGACAAATATTACCCAAAGTCTCTCATTGTGTCTAAAGAACCATGTCTGCTCTCTTCTTATTTACAGCCATAACTACCTGCTTCTCCTTTGAATTAAAACCAGAGGACCCAAAAGCTGGAATCCCAATGGCAGCAGAGCTGATTCCCTCTGCCGGAGCAGACGGGGGGGGAACATACCTGCGGCGCCGTCGGGGGGCGCTATTTTCATGGGGTACGGCGGGACATGGGCGGTGTCAGGGCCCCCGTCTTTGCAAGGGCAGGTGAAGGGGATCCGCTCCTGGTTGCAGGCAAACTTGATGAACTTGCAGAGCTCCTCCTGAGTGAACATCTCCAGCGCGCTCCAGAAGAACTCGATGTGCTGATCGGTCTCCATCAGACCCACCTGGTACATGGTGTGTGCCTACCAGAGAAGAGAAAGCAAAGTGTCCACGGCTGCTTGACTCTCCCTTCGTAAATCTTCCCCACTGACACGCCAAGGGGGTGACTTCTGACACAAGAGCACAGTTCTTCTCATGGCCTAATTCTTATGGTAACCAAATGAAAGTATTTAGGACCAGAAGTTGCCTGTTACAGATTAATTTTAGATTTTCTCAAGTTATTCGCAATTCATTATGGTGGTGGCGGCTCTTTCAGCCCTTACCTCAAGTGGCAAATATTAAATAAATCTCAGTAAAATGGAGATAGATTTAAAATGTCGTGTTAAAAAGTAAATTCATTACTCCTCTCTGGAACAAGCCCCACTCTGAGTATTTCCTCAATCCAGTGAAATCTTAAAAGTTTTCTTGGGGGCAAAGAGGAGTGTCCAGGTCTAGGCCAGTGTTCCCTAGGGACCACCTTGGCTGTACCACAAGCAGAAGGTCCTCCCCTAACACCTTCCCTGCGGGAGGGTCAGCGGGGCAAGTTTTGCCAAAGCAGCTGCAGTTCTCCCCACCTTGAGGAACTCCAGGTTGATGTATGGAAGCCCACACGTCCTCAGCTCCATCTCCAGAGGGGTGAGCGTAGTCAGAAGCTGGAGGGGGATGATGGAGCCAAGGCCAGCACGCACGGCAGTCATGCACTCCGGAGTCTGCAGCTCCCGCATCCTCAAGCTCCGGATGGCCGCGGCGTACACGTCCTTGTTCTCCCACCTGCAAGGGCAGGGATTTCAGGATGAGAAAGGAGAGTCCCCAAGAGCCCTCTCGCCCTGCCCCAGACCCACTCACACACAGGAGGGATCTACGGGGAGATTGCGCTTGAATAATCGAGAGTGAGCATGAAGCTGTTTGCATTCTGATGCTTCCCTATTCAGTTTCACCTTCCTCAGCTTCCTCTTCCTCCCTCACGCTTGCCCATCTCTCTCAGCCTCCTGACTGGGGGTGTTTGCTGAAGGCTGGGAGCAGCTGATGGGCGCTGCTCCTCCGCTCTGGTTCTCACAGCACAAAAGGCAGTCAATAGCATGAGTGATGCCAAGCTCCTGCCAACAAATATATGGCTTTCCTGGATCGCTCCAGCCTCCAAGCTTGTTACCAAAGCATCTCTGGAGAGCCTACTGCTTGGAAAACGATTCCAGAGATCATTTCTCGTGTAACCCAGTCCAACATCCTGCCAAGCAAGATGTTACTTACCCCACCGGGATGTGCCTGCCCCTGGGACAGAGCTCCACTTCCTCCCCCGTCATGGTCAGGTAGGTGAATTTGCAGCAGGGCTTGTTGGGACAGTCGGGGCTCTCTGTTGCCAGATGCTGAGAAGCAATTTCTGCACAAAGAGCTTCCAGTTCTGTCTCATCATTTATCTGTCACGGAACACAAGGAGAGAATCTGATGACCACCAGGTTCTTGTGGCTCATTTAAGATGTCACCACAGCACACAAAGTGCACTCGTTAGATCATCTGGAGACTGCACAGACAGCGAAAGCTGGTAATCACTTTGATGGGTTATTTCTGGTTTAGCACCACCAAGTTCCAGTAAACACTTCAGAAGCCTTAATTCCACCGTGCCTGGCAGCAGAAGAGACCCAGCAACTTTTCCAAGCCATCAGGAGGGAAAATCCTGCCCCATAAGCTGAATCAAAGCCCTTCATGACCGTGCACACATGAAGAACATCTGCTGGCAGCGAGACCAACCACTACCACGTAGGGTAAAGCAAGGAGCTGTTAGAACAGCGTGCTTACAGGGGAAACCCTGAAAAAAAAACATGAAGGAAAAGATTTTACTTACATTTTCAAATTTTTTGACGTAGTTGTAGGTGAGGATGTCAGCTTCCTGCAGATCAACGTCCGGATCCAGTGGCTCTCCCACCAGAGTCTTCCAGAAGGAGGGCAGGAGGTCAAGTGGCAGAGGAACATCTGCCCGAATTGCAATACCCAAGAGCTGCCCGAAGAAATGGAATAACTGCTCCTCCGCGTAGGTTATCGGGCTCGGCGTCAAAATGTACTTCCCCTGCAGAAGGAAAAACAGAGTAGAGCACACAAAGCAGTATTTAATGACTGACACACACCCTGCAGGTCCACAAATTTACAGGCTTGTACAAATACTGACTTGAGCACAACGAATACTGTTTAGTTGGCTACAAAAGGACTGGCTCAAGTGTGGAATGGAGTCTGTATACAATATACACTGACATTATACCCCATTATCTTATTGCTTAATGATCAAAAGCAATACTATTAAGAATTAAGACTTTTCTGTATTTGTGTTACCCATTCGTTATCTAAACCTTTCAAGTGGTGGGATGTTTCTGAAATACAGCCTGGATGTGCAAAGCCAGGTTTGCTACAGAGCTGGTCTTGAAGGAAACGAGCTGCTTTCCCACCTTTTGGATATTCCTAGGAAGGAACTACCTCAACTACTGTAAGGTCCTTGGGCCATAAACTTTATCTTGTTTATGTAATAGATCTACTGGACAAAATAGGAGGACACGAAATACACACTGAACAGCATGGATGGAGAGTCTTCTTCTACTGTCAACAGAACTGACTTTCCTGGTGACATTCCTTGAGTAATACCAGCAGAACATGACTTGACTTATCTTGGGATGGACAATGTCTAAATTCTCGGTGACATTCCTTGAGTAATACCAGCAGAACGTGACTTGACTTAGTTTGTGATGGACAATCTCTAAATCAGACAACTGAACCAGAATAATTTAAAGTGAACTTTGACCACGAGTCTTAATTCTGCCTCATTTTGCAGTTTTGACTACTTGGCTACTGTGAGCACCTCCAAGTGTCACTTGAAGCGCAACAGAAGATTCATCAACAGTCATTTTTGGGTCTAGCAGGCATGAGACCTGTCTGGTTGGATGTACCACCAGGGGCTGTTGGGCTGAAGCTTCTCTCTGTAGCGCTACCTGAAATATGTCCCACTCCTGTTCAAACACACGCATTCAACGAGAGAAAAGCAACTTCATCCCTTGCATTGAGATAACCCACCTTGTTCTTATTCACTGCAGAGCTCGGGCACAGCAGGAGAAGGGAGAGCGAGGAGCTCTGTAACTCTTTACAGACTTGCCAGAGGAAGTGACGGAAAGATCCACCTGAAAGAGAGAGGGGCACAAGAATGAAACTCCCTCTGAGGCTCATTATTGCTGCCTTTGCATCCACAAATTGCCCTTCAGCCCCAGCTTCCACATTTAACCTCTCTGCCTACACAGACACGTGGCTTAACCAAGGGTGAGGTAGGTGGCAGATTCACGTGCAAGTCCACATGGAAATAGTTAAATTGCATGCCAAAAAATAGTCGTTGAATTGCTTCCTGCTGAATTCCCAGGTGCTGCCTCGCCTTCCATCGCTCTGTGTAAGATTAGTTAAATTGCATGCCAAAAAATAGTCGTTGAATTGCTTCCTGCTGAATTCCCAGGTGCTGCCTCGCCTTCCGTCGCTCTCTGTGTAAGACCAGCACAAACATTTGTTACACCAGGCAGCTTGCAAATGGAACTCATTACTTGATTAGAAGATGAATGGTGCTGTCTTCATAATGACAGGGCATTTCCACCCCTAAAAGCGGTGAGACAATGCACCAGAAACCACTACAGACGCTCAGCTGTGGACATCACATATCAATAACCACCACAGATCTTAAAAAGAAAAGAATTCCCCTTGAGAGAAGGCAGAAGGAGCTCTTTGTTCAGCTTTTAGGTGCACACTTACAGGAATTTTCCTTCCCACAATGTGATGGATGACACGAGCAGGCAGCATGAGAAGGGCACTTTGGGCTTCTCTTCTCTAACCCCACATAACCCCATGAATCTCCAAAAAGGACCAATTCCAATCAGTCCCCCCAGGCTGCGTCCATTTAGACAATAGCGATCAATTCTCCTCTTTGACACAGTTGATATTTGCCTTCATACCCTATCAATTATTCAACAGATCTGCAAAGTACCATTTTTCCCAGCTCTTACTTAAATCCAGTCTCTTTTTGGCGCACAGGAACCCACAGAGCATCCAGGGGAGCCAGACCCCCCAAAAAACTAAATACCCAATGGGGCTGGGATGGCAGCCACATAAAGAACATCTTACAGAAAGAAACCTCATGAATGAAGATATAGTATCAAGAGAAGAGGAGGCATAATAATCTTGTTTAATCAAGTAAGATTGTCACTTAACACTTTGTGATGGAAAGCAGTGTTCCATGTCACGAGGAGGCTCCCTCTGTACTGGTCAGGTGAAATTAGGGTAGTTAAATGTCTATTCCTTTCCAAGGCTCATTTTTTTAACCGCTCACATGAAAATTCTTAAAATGATTACAAGAAATACTGTATGCTCCTCACAAAAATGAGGAAGATACAATTTTAATACTGTTTACTGCAAAAATTAAGGACAGTTTTTGAGGCAACAAAGCCTTTACCGTACTCACTGTCTCTCCAGCTTGGCTGGGAGAAGCTGGAGTTGGTATTTCTGCTGTCAAGTTGGAAACAATTCTCAAATAGACCTCACCTGGGCATGGCCACTTTTAATTGTTAATGCTTGCACATCCCTTGACAGCTACGTTTGATAAAGTATCCTGTACTAATATCAAATGGTATCTTAACCTATTGGCAATACAATCTCACATCACTGGCAATGAAAACCATGGTTGCATTACCCAGCTCATTACTGACAAGAAAGTACTTAAAAAAAATAATACTCATTGTTATCAGCACAGTCTGGGTTTACCAAGGCTGAGCATCAAAACAACCTGAAGAGATGTTCTTACTAAATGCTCTCCCCATGTTTCAAACAACTTACATTATTTCCTTTACCTATTGGCAATACAATCTCACATCACTGGCAATGAAAACCATGGTTGCATTACCCAGCTCATTACTGACAAGAAAGTACTTAAAATAATACTCATTGTTATCAGCACAGTCTGGGTTTACCAAGGCTGAGCATCAAAACAACCTGAAGAGATGTTCTTACTAAATGCTCTCCCCATGTTTCAAACAACTTACATTATTTTCTTGTTCTAATTAGCAAAGCTGCATGCCCAGCCACTCGTACTTCCTGCTAGATCAGCTAAAATATGAAAATTAACCATCTGGCTTGCTTAATTCTTGGAAGTTTCATTCTCTTCCATCTGCAGGACTACAAACCCCACGAAGGTAACCCTGCTCCTTAAAGTCACCACCAGCCACATCCCGGCGAGAACTTGGGATTCCAGCTGGGGTAAGTTCTCACGACTGTACCCGATGTCACCCCGCTGGTGACCCCCCAATCCCCACGTACTTGTTCCATGAACCTCCTCCCCGGTGAAGCGGATGTTGAAGGCGTAGGTAGGGTCCCCGCCGCTGGCGAGTTTGACGCAGAGCTGGGAGGAGGGCACGCAGGCCAGCTGCCTCGCTGCCTGGCAGAAATAGGAGTTCTCCGAAGAACGGATCTCCCCTGTTCAAAAACAAGTGAAAAATAATAAAATAAAATCCCCACGCTTTGAGCATTTCGCATTAAGCATCATCTGGGCTTGGTTAAAACAAAAACAAGTGAAAAATAATAAAATAAAATCCCCACACTTTGTGTTTCGCATTAAGAAGCATCGGGGCTTGGTTAAACCAGATCTGACTCGTTGCAATGGATTAGAGTGAGTTTTGAAAAGGACCAGTGTTTCCCATACCTCCAACTATTTCCAGTGGATCCAGGGTGATTTCTGGGGCCGCGTGGTCAGCGGTTCTTTGGACAGTGGCGTTCAGCACTCTGTTCATCACAGTCACTTTTGTGTCATAAAAGATTAAACCTAAAGAAACACATATTTCAGTAGAGTTAATCTACCCTTCCACAACCTTATTTTCTGAAATTCTCTAATAGACAATGGCAGAGTAGCAATTTTGTCTTCATTAGGTAGGTAGGATACAGCTCATCAACATATTTTCTTAAGTATTTGTTACTAATGTTTACTGGAAGAAGCGCAGTGGGTTAGAACACTGATGAACACAATTCTAATGCCACATAAATAGACCCCAGCAACTCCACCAGAATCTCTGTAAATCAGAAACACTTTGCCAAATAGCTTTCAGAAATCTGAGATGTTTTGACAGTCATCCTAGAGGCAAGAAAACACGATAAAAAATAGGGCTGTCACATTGCACCATAAATATGGGCTCTCTAAGAGACAAAAATCTCTGAACATTCCTCACTTCTCCACGCTGGGTTTACAAGGTGTGGGTTTTTTCTTAGCTGGGCCAACACAAAAGCCTATTTACACACACTGGCACCTTCGGTGACTCCTGTGTCTTCTCCTTTTTCAGAAGAAAACAAGTTTTGGAAATGTGATAACCTAAATCTTGGTTTTGTTTGTTGTCTAGAGGGCTTGTAAAAACTATTTTAAATGCTGATGCACGGTAAGTATTTTCTTGATCTCTCTAATTCTACAACTCCAATGACAACGAGAATGCCAGCATGTCCTGGGACTTTCATCTGATCTACTGCTTGCTGACTAACAAAGAATTTTAATTTATGGATACCCCCAAGAAAATAAAGGCACATTTGAAGGCCACTCACAGACAGAAAAGATGGCCCAGCTCCCTCCATGGTCAAGAGAGCTGCACAGTGAATAGGGCTGTCACATTGCACCATAAATATGGGCTCTCTAAGAGACAAAAATCTCTGAACATTCCTCACTTCTCCACGCTGGGTTTACAAGGTGTGGGTTTTTTCTTAGCTGGGCCAACACAAAAGCCTATTTACACACACTGGCACCTTCGGTGACTCCTGTGTCTTCTCCTTTTTCAGAAGAAAACAAGTTTTGGAAATGTGATAACCTAAATCTTGGTTTTGTTTGTTGTCTAGAGGGCTTGTAAAAACTATTTTAAATGCTGATGCACGGTAAGTATTTTCTTGATCTCTCTAATTCTACAACTCCAATGACAACGAGAATGCCAGCATGTCCTGGGACTTTCATCTGATCTACTGCTTGCTGACTAACAACAAATTTTAATTTATGGATACCCCCAAGAGTAGGCACATTTGAAGGCCACCCACAGACAGAAAAGATGGCTCAGCTCCCTCCATGGTCAAGAGAGATGCACAGCATCTATTAACTACCTGCAAGAATAATCCCCCACGCCTTTAAAACCAAACTAAGAAAAAGAAGAAGCTCCCACACTGAGAAGTGCCCTTGGGTTAATGCTGGTTTTTGGCTGCCACCTCAGACAGATCGTGTGCCAGCTTATCGGGCAGAGAACAAAGCCCATAAGCCGCTCACTGTCTCACTTTCCCTCTCCCCCGTCACACTTACACAAGTGTGCATTAAAATCTTCTGTAAAATACACTCAAAAATTCAGCGTGGTGCATAATGCACCCTTTCAGGCCACAACCATGCCCCTGAGAAGCTGACCTTTGGCCTCCTGCAGTAACGCAGCGATGCTATTAGCGTACATCTCCGTCTGCCGAAGCTCCACCAGTGGCAAGAAGAAGGTCTCCAACGTTGTGTTGAGAGACTGGAGCAGTGCAAAACGTAGGCGTAGACTTTCAACGGGAACATCTGAGGTGGGAAACATCCAGTCAGAAAGATAAAGAGATTCCCTACCTACTCCAGAGTCCATCTTCTCAGCAGATTCAGTCCAGGAGCCACCCAAGCTTCCTTCTAAAGCAGCCCCTCCTGACCCCTGCGCACCAAGAGGGTTGAAGATGCAAGAACAGCTGTGATTCGTGATATTCCTTACTGGATCTCAAATCTCTGGGTGTCTGAGTCCAATATCTTTCATTATCACTGAATTTGCATTATCTGGTGACCTCCTTAAAGGAACGTAGTGCTTAGAACAGGATTTAGGCGCCTGAAGCCCGCCCAGGTCCAGAACTGAAATCCAACCTCCCTTCCCCCTGGAAGCTAAACTGACCGTGTCCCTTCCTGCTCCAGCTCGGGGAGCAGAGAACAGTTGCAGCACCTTTCTAAATACTGCCAAAATCCCCACGCTGCCTGAGGACACCCAAGGAAATAGAAGATCTAGACTCAGTGTTCCCCTTGGCCCACAGAGAGACTCTGAACTACAACCTCCAAAGGAATGTCCCAACTACGCGGACGACAGTCAGGTCATTCAGGAGCACCACCCAGCTCTTCCACTGAGGAAAGCCTCTATGCAAACAATCTATACGTACTCAACAGACAGGAAATTCTGGGGTCTGCTGCATCAGCTGGATCCAAATAGACTTCATGGGGATGGAGTCGTGCTGGTGTAATTGCCAGGTGACGGCAGAGCCGGTTAATGTACTGGACAAGGGCTACATCCATTTCCAGTGTCCATTTGCGGGAGGCTTTTTGAGCATGTCTTGCATCAATGCAGGCACATCTGGAATGGAAAAGGCATAAGATCTGTTGAAATCTGCAATACTGCTTACTAAAAGCATGGTGAGCACACTACCAGGTAGCTTGTTCTACTTCTCTCCCATTTCACTACAAAAATTCAAGTTTGAGACTAACAACTGATTTATCCCCTATCTTGCCCCACTGTTATTAAATAATAAGAGAAAAAGGGAACTGCCTATTAAGCTTACTTATTGCACCATCTTCTTTATGCTCCAAAGTGGACATAGGGGAAGGGGAGGTGGCAATCTGCTTGTGGTTTGACACAGGGAGATAAGGAGGAGTCATTTAAAGGACTTTCTTCCTGCGCAATATTAACAAGGAAGTAACCGTCCCCTCCTCTACATCAGCAGTGACTCAGGAAGAGCTCTGCCAGGATAAACAAATACCCAGAGCACAGAATGGAAAGCTGTTGGGGAATTAAACCAGACACAACCAGATGGATCTACAGTTCTCATCAGGCCAATTTATAATACAGTTTGGAAGCGGTACAGGACAGTACGGCACATGATTTTGTTAGCGATGCTCTGTAAAGACAGTCAGGAACCTGTGTTTTGACAGCACAGTGACTCCTTTAAAGCACGTTTCAAGAAAATCACCAACAGTTTTCTCTACGGGCCTTGCAGCCATGGACAGGAGATTGCACATTGCTATCACGCTGGTTGAAGCTACCTGGAGTAGGAACACTTGGGATCAAGAGTTTTTTAAAGTGAGCACAATTAATTAGTATCACCTTTACAACAAGGTTTGCAAAATTTACCTTTCAAAATGTAGATCATATCCACAGGACAGAATAGCTCTCCACACACTACGGATATCCTGTTTAGATCGGTCAACCACAAACCTCTGAAATCCATCCAGTGTCAAATACTTCTCTTCAGGAACTGGCAGCAAAGACATCAAATAGTTAACGACTTAGAAGCCTACACACCACACAGGAACAGGGTCATCAATGAGGTGGCTCCCTAACAGCTTTGTGGCTCATTTCTTGAGCAGTTTGAAACATCATGCTATTCAGGTGTGATCTGGCCTCATTCTTGCCTCTCAAGGACACAGTTCCCCAGCTGCCCTCTAAGCCTACACACCACACAGGAACAGGGTCATCGATGAGGTGGCTCCCTAGCAGCTTTGTGGTTCATTTCTCGAGCAGTTTGACACATCATGCTATTCAGGTGTGATCTGCCCTCATTCTTGCCTCTCAAGGACACAATTCCCCAGCTGCCCTCTGGAACAGCTCCACCAACGTATCTACCCAGGTCTCAAGGATCCATACTTGGCTAAATGCCGGAATTCCCCTCCTCTGAGCTAACCTGGCATTTCCTACTGTGAAGAGCAGAGTTCAAGCTCATGTCTATTCACTCTTCCACCTGACTCGAAAAAGAAGTATCAAAGGCATTTCCTACTGTGAAGAGCAGAGTTCAAACTCATGTCCATTCACTCTTCCACCTGACTCAAAAAAAGTATCAAGCAAGACCCTGGATCTAAGCCCTGTCACAGCACGGCTGTGCTGTCTCCTCCACTGAGAGACTAGTTATGAGGCACCTGAGGCTTCTCTTTCATCCAATTTTCCTCTTACATAGGAAAATTACTGTTACAAGTTGAGAAACACAATTTAAAATCTAATCTCCCACTGTACAAAAGATGACTTGAAACTCTACTCCTCAGGAAGCCAGTTCTTCACCCGCTGTGTTCACACGGCCGACGTACACTGTGGCATGAATTGCATGAGCATGGTTTGCTCTCACTTACACTCATGAGTCCATATTTACAGATATACAAAGAAAAGCAACATTTAAAATCACCATTTTAAAAAATTAAGTTAGCCTCCTTAAAAACAAAGGCAATCAAATCTATCATGACATCATATAAACATGCCAACATAAAGAAATGTATTTCTTTTCTATGATATAATACTATAGAAAATTTCTATACAGCTAATACCTTCCTGTTTCTTTGTGGGAGACTTTTCAGGATCCTTCTCTTCAGGTTTGCCCTTCTCAGGAGATTTTGGCTTTACAGTAGGTTTCTTCTCACTTAAGGCTGTTCGGCTGAGGGACAAAGGAAATGTTAGGATTAACATTTTCTTTCATCTGCTCAAGAAACCAAGACGTTTCCTGAGGGTCTTTTACAATTTCAATGATGTCGCATTTCCCTCTTCCAATCATGGAAATACAGAGGGAGGGGGGATAAAAATCTAGATTTCTGAGAAGAAATTTAATGTTTTGCAACTGCCAAAAGGTTGAAGACACCAACCTGACACTATTGAGCATAGACTTCTCCTTTGTAGGGGGTTTAGTAACTGGGCGCTTGGTGCTCACAACTTTCACTGGATGCTGTTCTTTGCCCGCCTTGTTGTACTTGCTCTTGTCAAATTTTGGCTTGGGCACACCATATTTCCTTAAAATCTTCCAACATAGAAAGTCAATAATTACCCAGTGCTTTCAAATTACGCACAAAGATACTGAAAATCTTTGAAAACTCAGTTTTCAAGGCATTACCTGCGTAAGCTGATCCTCTAGCACCTTCTTTGGAGGACGGACGTTTGTGAAGAAGAGATGAAGGAGGTTTCCAGGAGTCTGAGAATTTATCTGCTCTTTGCTAAGGTAGATATCAGCAACCTTAATGGGTTTCGCTGGAGTTAAGCTTAGCATTTGCTCAGAATGGACGCAGCTTTTAAATATTTCTGTGAGGACTTCCCGAGCACCTGGGACCAATTTCTCACCTAAAAAAAAGAAAAAATAAATGCAGTATGGTACAAAATACCAGAACAACTGTTTATAATTTGAAACATGAAAAAGACCATTCCGCATTCAGCTAAAATACTGTATTACACGCCACTTGCTCCAAGAGATAGAATCACTTAGAAAAATTCTACTAGCAGACCTGACCTTTCTGTACCCTAATTTCCCATTTCTGACAGAGAATTGAATGCCTTCTCCTGTTTTGGCCACATAATGTAATTATTATTTGACTGACTGTAGTGGTAGGGAAAAAGTAGATTATTTATGATGCCAGTATAGAAATTTTGTTGTGTAGGTACACACCAACAGCTAGCAATTGAACCAGTAGTCAGCTGAACTCCCTCCAAGTATTATCCTCCCCTATCCCTTTATTCTGGATTTGGGCTCATTCCAGGTGCATTAGGGTCTGTACAGATTTTGCGTTGTTAGAAAATATAAATTACTTAAACAGTTTCTACTGTAAAAGTACGCTGTGTCTAGCAGTGGTAAATTGTTGCAGTGGCTATTTTCTCAAAAAAGTCACTAAACTCAGTAGTTTTTTGGGTTGGTGGGGAGCTTTTTGTGGGGTTTTTGTGTTTTTTCTCCTCATTTGATTAGCTGTGATAGCAGTTAAACAATATTCAGATTGCAAATAGCTGCTTGCCAACAAAAGAGGGGGGAAACTTGCTCTGAAATGACTCCCTGGCTCCCCCTCGTTGTCACCCATCAATTAGTGAGTCATACTGAATTTACACCAGCAAACAGAATCTGACCCCTGTATGTCCCCAAAAAATGCACAATACAAGGGAGCTATTTCCCATTATGAAAACCACATACCTTTTATTGACTTATCATTGAAATAATCTTCTAGTGCTGGGCTCCCTTGTGTATCAAATAAACTCTGATTCACAGTAGAAACAGTTAAAATCTCTTCAGTTGACATTTCCATCAGTTCATCTTCCCCATCCAGACTCGACAAACCAATGAGATCACTACTATTAAATAGACTGGCTCGGATTTTCTCTATTTTAGCTCTTGACCTTATCTGTACAAATAATGAAATTAGTTAACAGGAATTCTGACAAAACAAATTAACTACCATTTATGTGAATTTGAGTCTTAAGTTTTCTCCCCTCCCCATGTAGATAATCACTATTGCACCTCTTCTACATCGATAATCTGATACCAGAATTCAGGTTCAGCCTAGAAAACATCCTTTCATCTGGCCACTGAAATCACCGTGCTGTGAGTTAATCAGGTGCAGCTCTGAACCAGCTATTCCATTTCTCAGTCTGGAGACAGCCCTTAGAAACAGCAGATAAGAAGCTAAAAGTTTCAGATAGGTAGCCTGTCATTATTTGCTGTCCTTGCTTCAGTTCTCCATTTAGAAAAAAAAATATAAAATCCCTAAATTAGCACAGGCCTTGAAGTCTCAGCTACACAAGGTGGGAACAGGAACAATAACTTCCATTCATTCTGAGAATAATCCCTGTGCATCATTATCAGAGCAGCTACCGTTTCCTGAGGGTCTTTTACAATTTCAATGATGTCGCATTTCCCTCTTCCAATCATGGAAATACAGAGGGAGGGGGGATAAAAATCTAGATTTCTGAGAAGAAATTTAATGTTTTGCAACTGCCAAAAGGTTGAAGACACCAACCTGACACTATTGAGCATAGACTTCTCCTTTGTAGGGGGTTTAGTAACTGGGCGCTTGGTGCTCACAACTTTCACTGGATGCTGTTCTTTGCCCGCCTTGTTGTACTTGCTCTTGTCAAATTTTGGCTTGGGCACACCATATTTCCTTAAAATCTTCCAACATAGAAAGTCAATAATTACCCAGTGCTTTCAAATTACGCACAAAGATACTGAAAATCTTTGAAAACTCAGTTTTCAAGGCATTACCTGAGTAAGCTGATCCTCTAGCACCTTCTTTGGAGGACGGACGTTTGTGAAGAAGAGATGAAGGAGGTTTCCAGGAGTCTGAGAATTTATCTGCTCTTTGCTAAGGTAGATATCAGCAACCTTAATGGGTTTCGCTGGAGTTAAGCTTAGCATTTGCTCAGAATGGACGCAGCTTTTAAATATTTCTGTGAGGACTTCCCGAGCACCTGGGACCAATTTCTCACCTAAAAAAAAGAAAAAATAAATGCAGTATGGTACAAAATACCAGAACAACTGTTTATAATTTGAAACATGAAAAAGACCATTCCGCATTCAGCTAAAATACTGTATTACACGCCACTTGCTCCAAGAGATAGAATCACTTAGAAAAATTCTACTAGCAGACCTGACCTTTCTGTACCCTAATTTCCCATTTCTGACAGAGAATTGAATGCCTTCTCCTGTTTTGGCCACATAATGTAATTATTATTTGACTGACTGTAGTGGTAGGGAAAAAGTAGATTATTTATGATGCCAGTATAGAAATTTTGTTGTGTAGGTACACACCAACAGCTAGCAATTGAACCAGTAGTCAGCTGAACTCCCTCCAAGTATTATCCTCCCCTATCCCTTTATTCTGGATTTGGGCTCATTCCAGGTGCATTAGGGTCTGTACAGATTTTGCGTTGTTAGAAAATATAAATTACTTAAACAGTTTCTACTGTAAAAGTACGCTGTGTCTAGCAGTGGTAAATTGTTGCAGTGGCTATTTTCTCAAAAAAGTCACTAAACTCAGTAGTTTTTTGGGTTGGTGGGGAGCTTTTTGTGGGGTTTTTGTGTTTTTTCTCCTCATTTGATTAGCTGTGATAGCAGTTAAACAATATTCAGATTGCAAATAGCTGCTTGCCAACAAAAGAGGGAGGAAACTTGCTCTGAAATGACTCCCTGGCTCCCCCTCGTTGTCACCCATCAATTAGTGAGTCATACTGAATTTACACCAGCAAACAGAATCTGGCCCCTGTATGTCCCCCAAAAATGCACAATACAAGTGAGCTATTTCCCATTATGAAAACCACATACCTTTTATTGACTTATCATTGAAATAATCTTCTAGTGCTGGGCTCCCTTGTGTATCAAATAAACTCTGATTCACAGTAGAAACAGTTAAAATCTCTTCAGTTGACATTTCCATCAGTTCATCTTCCCCATCCAGACTCGACAAACCAATGAGATCACTACTATTAAATAGACTGGCTCGGATTTTCTCTATTTTAGCTCTTGACCTTATCTGTACAAATAATGAAATTAGTTAACAGGAATTCTGACAAAACAAATTAACTACCATTTATGTGAATTTGAGTCTTAAGTTTTCTCCCCTCCCCATGTAGATAATCACTATTGCACCTCTTCTACATCGATAATCTGATACCAGAATTCAGGTTCAGCCTAGAAAACATCCTTTCATCTGGCCACTGAAATCACCGTGCTGTGAGTTAATCAGGTGCAGCTCTGAACCAGCTATTCCATTTCTCAGTCTGGAGACAGCCCTTAGAAACAGCAGATAAGAAGCTAAAAGTTTCAGATAGGTAGCCTGTCATTATTTGCTGTCCTTGCTTCAGTTCTCCATTTAGAAAAAAAAATAAAATCCCTAAATTAGCACAGGCCTTGAAGTCTCAGCTACACAAGGTGGGAACAGGAACAATAACTTCCATTCATTCTGAGAATAATCCCTGTGCATCATTATCAGAGCAGCTACAGACTTGGAGTAGGTTTCAACGTGAACACGCTGACAGCTTTCTGTACACACTTTATGGTTTATTTCGACTCTGGTGTCTTCATGTCAATTAATAGCTGAAGTATAGCAACTGAAGATTTTCTATCAAAATAAGCTGATTTCCTTCAAGAAGGGAAACTGATAGAACCCCAGACTATGCAAAAATGTCTCTCCACATTCACAAGCTATCCGAAATGGAGGGGCTTTTGCAAGCTTCTGATAAATCTGCAGCATGTGGTTTGGGTAACACCAGAAAGAAAGGGTTCTCATGCCCAGCTGAAAACCTAGAGTGATCTGGCATCAACAACAACCACCCACCATGCTTTTAAGAATTAATTTGGAACTAGACGTCAACAAAATTTATTGTCTCTTCTAAAATAATTTTATAGAGCGATCTGTAGATCCCTCCCTGTTTAAAATACGTGAAAATGTAGTCACTAAATATTAAATAATTGCCTCGTGGGTCAAATCAAAGGGCCACCTATCTCTAAATTAATCTCCAGCAGCGGCCAGTAGCAAATTTTTGAAGAAAGTTACATGAAAGAGGAGATGAACAGACCTTTTCCTTTACATATTCTCTCAGCCTCCAGATAGCTGCAGTTTAAAGATTTCCTAAGTTGAAGGCTGCACTGACTGCTGTGCTTAATAGCTACCAATTTGCACATCCTCCGTGAAGTTAATCCCTTATGAATTCATTTATGCTCTTGGCTTCCACAACACCTTGTGGCAATGAGCTCTACAGCTTGCAACATGCAAGAGGACTTCCTTCTGTTTTAAAATCGTTAGTCGGTAACTCCACTAATAGGTGCCCTCTGTCCTTTGAGGGACAGTGAATGCTTCCAAGACTGTGAATGATACAGAGACAGTCAATGGAGAATAAAGCTCTGTGCTCTCAGCCATCCTGTCCAAGCTGAGAATTCCTGCTCTCCTTAGTCTTGAGTACATTGAGATACATTTATTCCACACCCGTGACCTGTGCTGAGCTACACCTTGCTAACAGTACCTTCACCTCTCCAGCATTCAAGCTGTGGCCTCAGTCAAGCAGAATCTTTACAGAAGGAAAGGAAAGAAGTGTGCTGTATGTTTAACAGCCACATCACGGTGTTACACACAAACCACAAAAAGCACAGTATTTCTCAAAGCCAGAAGGTAAAGTTACTAGAATCAGATCTCATTCTTTCAGAAAAAAACTGACCCCAAAGGCACCCTGTCCTGATTGAAGGCTATTACCTCCACTACAGCAAAACCTTTGATGGGCCGTGACAGAAGGGGCTGGTTGTCCAGAGATGTGACCGTGTACATGGATCCAACATCAGACACGGACGCTGTCTCCACGTTATCGAGCGGTTCCCCAAGGCTGCCGAGGCTGCCGAGGCTCCCAGTGCTGCAGTGGGAAAGATCCAAACTCTCCTGGCTGGAGACAACATGCGGTTCTAGCAGTCCTGGTGGGATGGCCAGTTCCAGTCCAGCCTGATACTGGTCAACTGAGATGTCGCTAACGGTCCGGGATATGCCCTGTGAGCTGCAGAGGGAGGCCTGGCTGGTGGATGCTGAAGCACTCACACTCATGGCAGGCGTGACACTGCTGGAGCTGCTGATATCCAAACTGTCTGCGCTGCTTGAAACTGTTGGCTTTTCCAGCTCAGTTCTGCATTCTCCTCCTTCCGCTTTGTCCTTGATTTTTTTGGGATCCTCTTCCTGCAAAGGGATGTAGATCTCATCCTTGAAGACTCCTCCATGTGCATTACAAGCCTTTCTGATGGCGTTTCTGACCGTGCTCTCCTCCAGGTGCGTGGGTATTCCAGAAATGACGAGCAGGCGGCTGTGAGCTGTGGGACCCACCAGTGCTTGACACGCGTCTGCTACAGCGTCGTTTGTCACACCCAACCCCTGTGGGTCCTTTTTAGTCAGGTGCCTGAGAATTATAAGCAGAGTCAGTGCTCTATGAAACCACAGCATGTCCTCAGGCTTGCTCCCTCCTATACTAAGGATTGCAGCATCTGTTTCAGCTGCTCTGGATGAAGAACGTTTGCCTGAAGACGACGTCTTTTCCCTCTTCATTTTGACTTTTTTCCTCTTTGACAGCAAGCTTGGGCTCTGTGGTGTCTGTCCCGGTGAAGATGAAGATGAGGATGAAGAGTCGCTAAGATTCGGGGCGCTTGTTGAAGACATCACATTAGCTGTTACACTCATGTTGATAGGCAGGGTTACTTCTGCTACAGCCAGGCAGACTTCCATCAGAGCATGAAAATATGTTGAAAATCTTCCTTGGTCAGCTGCTCCAACACCAGACCCACCACAGGCATTCCCAGACACCCAGTTTTGTGTTTCCTCATCATACAACTTGTGAAGTTCAGACTGCAGGGCCATAAGCATTGCCAGGCAGGGATTTAGCTGAAGGGCAATAGAAGAGGACAATCCTGCTGGATTTTTTTTCTGCTCCAGATTGTGAATTTTGCGAAGCAACTCAGCCAAGAGATGAAATATCAATTCCTTCACGCAGGCTGCCATGTCAGTTGTCCACAGAAAGTTCCCTGTGTGTGGAAGACAAGACATGGGAGTCAGTGATACTTCACTATTAGTAGCTTCATTATGTAAATTGCAACAGTAACATTAAAAAAAGCACAGGAAAAGGTCATTTCAGTGGCTGTGTCAGCAGGAAGACAGACAGGAAGGCTACTTCCAAAAGTGCACATCAATTGATGGAAAATTTCTGGACTTTGAAGAAAATTTCAATACAATGGACAAGCTCAGAAATACTTTGTGATTGTGATTTTTTTTCCCCCCCTAAAACTCTCCATCTGAGCCAGCACGTTATAGGTGCACATTACTAAGTAAATGCTGCATTCTCACCTAAAAATTCCACTACTTGCAAGAGAACTGAAGCAGGAATTGTATCCAGTTCATCTTCTGATTTGCCATCCCCATCTTCCAATTTCCAAGTTAACAGCTGTTCTGTGAATGCCATCGCCAGGGGGAATTCAAGGGGAAGAGAATGCAGGACCAACACAGCTCCAGGAGGAGGAGAAACTCCTAGGTAAAAAAGTCAAAGAAAATACTTATCACAACTCCAGGTATTTGTAAAGTAAAAGTAGTAACAGCTTTTAAGATTTTTTTTTTTTAGGCTGAATTTACGCTAAGTGAGAATTTTCTCTATTAAGTCCCTTGTAATAAACAAATAAGGATGTTTATCTATAATGATAAGTTGATACAATCTATAGTTATAAATGTACAGGTAACATTTTGTTTACATGACATATGAAATAGAACTATTTTTAGCCTGTACATATCTAAATACATACATGACTTTCACAAAACCATTTATTTGTAGCATGATGTGTCTGATCAGCAGGTGCTGTAGCTGAGCAAGAAAACTTAAAACTTTCCATTGAAGGTCTTCAAGAGCTTATTGCAGCTCAGTCACCTTCACTACTCGAAATAAATCACCCTGTCTCTCCCTTTGGCTGGAAGGGTAAAAAGAATATGAATTATTCCTCTTGCTTGAGAAGCTGGAATGACCTATGTATTACTATACTGCACATATATTACTCTGTGTATTAAAGGGCTCTACAATCACCTGCAAAAGCAAACAAACAAAAAAATAATCTCCAATCTCTATCTGCAAGACAGCAGCTCAAACAGCTCTAGCATCAATTTGACCACTGCAGAAATATTCAAAAACACAGCTTTGTGAGCTCCTGGAAGACAAAAATCAGAGAACAGCACAGGTCCAGATGGATTTAACAGAACTAACAAAATCATAGTCAGGTAGCTCCCAACATTTACGAAACCATGCCCGTTTGGTTCAGAATGATGGCATATTTGTGCTAGGACACATTTCTTAATATCTTGTACAAAAAACAATGGCAGGGCAGGAGACAAGATAGGAAGCTCCTACAGAGGTAATGATGATGTTTGTCTCACTTCTGAGAACACAGTTAAGAAGTTTTGGGTTTGGTTCAGGAGACAAGATAGGAAGCTCCTACAGAGGCAATGATGATTTTTGTCTCACTTCTCAGAATACAATTAACAAGTTTTGGGCTTGGTTTTTTTGTTGTTGTTGTTACATTTGTTTTTACCTAGTTTGATGTGGACCTTGTCCGTAGGGGTGATCACTGAAGGGTACTGATTGGTTGTTGGGGGAGGCGTTAGGCCCGTGTTGGTGGGAGAAGCATCTCGAGGATAACACACCGCTTCGATCAGGTTTAACTGACCATTCCTTTTCACTTTATGCCCCAGTCCATAGACAAGCACTCGAGCCCAAGGAGCTTTATACAGGGATGAACTAAGAAGAGAGCAAGAACAGTTCAGTGAGACTGTAGCTAACAACTAAAAATCCCAACCCAACCACAGAAAGATTAAACACTCTGCAGTATTTATCCAACCGCCCCAAAAAAAAGAGTCTCTGAGAAGAGAAAAATATAAAAAAATGAGCACCTTCACACTCAGGGTTCAGAGATGCTCAGTGACACATCTTCAATCTTTGCCACTCTTAGCTCCTCAATTACTTACTCTTTGCGGAATCCGGACTGACTTTCCTTACAGGACACAATTACAAACGCAGCCCCAGGAAAATTAACATCCATATTGACTTTGGATTCTGAAATTGGGAATTCTTCAGCAGGAAACTGTTCTGGTGCCGTCTGTAACACAGCATTTCACAATGAAAGCCCCCAAGCTGCAGCACCAACCACAGCCCTCCCCATTTTTTTTTTCCAAATAAAATATAGCATTGTAAATAATGACATAGAGGGAGGCCACTTTATTTTAACACAATCCAGAGTATTGCTATTGCTTGTGTTTTCAGCGTGCTCGCTGTGATCAGAATAGGAACACAAGTTACCTAGAGAAATAATTCAGTGTGATGGACAGTACTATGGAAGTCAGAATCACACAAAAAGCAAGGGCTCCTTGGAAAGAAAACCAAAACTGCTTATAAAACATTACTAACTATTTTACCTGCAAAAAGGAGCAGATCTGTTTAGTGAGGTCTAAGAGACTCTCCTCTCCTTGATGCAGTGTCCGAGTGATGGCCACAGTAAGCCACTCTCTGATGGCTTGTGAATTGCCCTGGTAGAAGAGGTCTGTGGCAGCGCAGTTCTGGGAATGGACACAGTGCTGCAGGGACTGGGCCAGAAGAATGGAACTTGAACTGATCGTTCCATCTGTAATAACAAGTAAAATAAGACAAATTTGGAGATCACTTCAACATGTTCACGTAGCCTGTGAAACAGACAGAAGAAAGAGAAGTTTTAAAAGACTTGGAAGAGACTACAAGCCTCTACTTTCACTCCTGAGCCAGTGCAAACCTCCTCTGAAAGGTCAGCAGTAGAAAGGATCCTCCCAAGACCAAGCTTGGTTGGTTGCAGATGGGATGGAGCTCTAAATGCCAGCTGCATTCTCCTCCTGCCTTAAACCAGCCCTGAAGGAGGCCTGCCATCCCCACACAGAGCTGTGGGTTCACACTGCCTCATTTTGTCCCAATTACAAAGGCAGGGGTATTTCAATTTATTGTGTCACTACGACCAGAACCACACTCTTCCCACTCATTCTAGATGAAGTGAAAGTGGCTTTATCTGTTCTCAGGCTTTCCCAGTATATGAGCTATATAACTTCTGGGTGGCCCCAAATGGGTCACAAGCCCCGGCGTGTCATGGCTGTCATTCTGGAGCTCATGGGAGAAGTCAAAGAAAGACAAAGTGCAGTGGGCAAAGGAGTGGGCAATTCACCAAAACACCAGTTTGGAAACTGTATGTATTAGCAGGACTTGAATTAGACATATTTTAAAGAAGGGAAAAATAAATAAAAGCTTGTAAAATGATCTTAAAGCCATGCAAAGTAGTGCTGTACTCTGCAAGAGCATCTTTTACAATGCGGCATCTGTTAGAGGTAGCCAAGTTGCAGAGTAATTGGAGGAGGGAACAGGACTCTTTCCAATGGTAAATAATTACTTTCAGTTATTATTAGCCTATATTTAGCACTTCCTACATCCTCCGTATGCTCCAGCCACGTTACACACATTTCTTTGCATGCAGAAGAGCTTTGTCACGATAATTGTCTTTGCTAACACTCACTTGAATTAGCCAAAGATTCTTTTCCATGATTCAGCACTAATCAGATCTGTGATTCCAGTAGGAAAAGGACAAACCACTTTGTGAAATGAAGAAGAGTTGAATTTTGAGAACTCAGACCCAAGTGGCATTTAGTTTTACTACCCTGAATTCAAACTAGAAAGGAATTGAGAATGTTTTAAAGTATCCATACGGACACTTGCCCCCCCAAACAGAAGCTTGCCAATGACAAAGAGAGAGAAGCAGACTGAATGGAGCCTTAGGAGGGCCTCTCACCCCTTTTGGACACTTAATTAGATCATTAGCAAGAATTTCAGGTTAGTACCCTATCACTAAGGTAAGGAGTCCATTGAGACATTTTTTCAAATCCCATCATTATTAGCTAATTAATCAATAAGTGCCAAAATGGTTAGATTTTTTTTTTTGTCACCAGAAAACTACTGTACCAAAAAACAGCTGTGATAAAAAAATACCACAAAAAATAGTGTTTACCAGGAAGAGGTGGTGCAAGGAGCTGGTTGGAGAGCAACTGCAGGTGCTCCAGGGTGATATCACGGATAGCAGGAATGTGAAAGAGGCGAGTAAACATGTGTGGAGATTTGGGGGCAAAAATGTTGAGGAGCGCCATGCGGCAGTACAGCTTGGCCAGAGAAGCTTCACTTCGCAAAAGCTCTCTAGAAAACACAAACATCAAAACATAAAACTGCTTCACCACACTTAAAATAAGCCATATCCAGTAACCTGTCCCTGAATCTAAACATATATGCCTAAATTTTTCTTATTTAAAAGGTTCAGGTAGACCAAAATCTTTCTTATTCAATTAAGGTAGCACTTAGCCCATTTAATTCAAATTAAGGCACCTGAATTAGAAGCCAACTCTCCACAAAGTCAGTTAGGAGTTCTTGAGCTTTTAGATAGCACCTGAATGGTGGTACAAGAAACCTCAGCTTCAAGGAAGGCACCTGTTAGACCAGCATGTATAAAAACATTCAATCTTTGTCAACTTTAATCCAACAACTACAATAAAATTCAGAAGTTTACTCCTGCTCAAAACAAGTACAATTGTTTACTACAGGAAATGCTCTAGATCAAGTCAGATAATACAAACGCCTTTCTTTTTTTACCTGTGGACTTTAATCCAACAACTACAATAAAATTCAGGAGTTTACTCCTGCTCAAAACAAGTACAGTTGTTTACTACAGGAAACGCTCTAGATCAAGTCAGATAATACAAACACCTTCCTTTTTTTTACCTGTGAATTTGGATATTGGTATTATCCAGGGTAACCAGTCCATTTGTCGCAGTCCTCCTATAACCAGCAGGTGGCCTTTCCAACATGTCAATAGGATACCAGTACCGTACCAGGACTCCTTCACTTCTGAGGTATGTCTCTACTTGTACCAATTCATTTACCTGGAACACCAAAACCAAGACTCTCAATAAACCCAGGAATGATCATAATAGGTTTTTTCCTTCAAAAAGAGAATCAAAACCAGCTTTCTAAGCAGTGGAGTACACTTAAATATATTTGCTCACAGATCTGTGATGCTGATGCATTAAAAGCCTTCCCAATGTATCTTTACTCACTGAATCAACATCCAGGACGACACCATGAAGACCAAATGTCTTCAGCATCCCCCGAATAGCAAACTTGGGCAAAGCTGTTCCAACAGCACTACTGGTAACGTTGTTACTGTCAGGAGAGCGAGTCACCACTGTGAGACCTGGGCAGAAAAGGACAACAAAATTACATTTTAAAAAAACCCCAGCATTTTTTTCAGACTGACAATTTATACAGTAGATTCCAGGTACTAGAGCCCCATAGCTTTATTTTCCCCTCAAGGTACTTTTTTTCTGACCTTACCTTTTCGAACTTTATCAATTGTAAATTTGTTTGCTTCATCTTTGATATCCTCGATAGTCGGAAGGTAGAGGTCTCTTGGGATGCCACCATTTTCCTCGTAGAGGAATTCTACAGTTTGTCGCGCTATATCAACCATTCCTGGCAGACAGAAGGGAGTGCTAGTTATTTTCCCCAGCTACTTGAAATAAGCTCATCTGCTTATGATGTTAGTAAGAGCTAATTACTTAAATATTCTTTTAGTTAGGTTGATAGATAGGGAGTGGAACTTTCCTGAGACACACTTATATGCTTCTCGTTACAGCTCAAAATTCTTACTTTGCTCTTACTGTTACTTCCTCACAAACAGGTTGTCAGAACTGTATTCATTTACAACTTCCCCCTTATTAAAGTGCTTCTCAGAAGTTTTGCATTGATACAGTCATAGACAGAAAATGTACACAGATAGTTTCTTCCCAAATTGTTATTCCAAAATATTTCTGCATCCACATCACAACAGCACAATTAATTCTGCCCCTATTTCTAAAACCACTTTCCCCTGTTTAAATGGTCCAACTTAAGTAAAACTGTTAACGAAAAATCATGACAACAGAACAAATTTTAAGAACTTGATGAAAACAGCAAGTGAACTTTTTTTTTAATTTAAATTTTCCAGCCTTGAATACAGTAAAACATAAGAAACACAGGTGTTATCTTCACACTAACTGCACATCATATAAAACAAGATGCACGGAAACAAACATAGCCATACCTAACTGTAAAGCTCCTTTAATCTGATCCAAGCCAGACTTCCTCTCAGCCTCATTACGGAATCTTCTTCTAATTGTAGGGAAAACTTTAGTTTCCCAGGCTTTAACCAACAGGGCATAGTGATCCTCCTACAAAGACAAAAGTCATTTAGAACACCAAAAAGATAAAAAAGATAACAATAGCTATATTTTCCTTAAGAAAGCAAGGAAAGCCCTTGCGTGGCAAAGCTTGAAACTTTGAACAGCAAGGTGTGTATTTAGACTACAAGTTACAGCAGGCAGAGCCTGCCACCTTCCTCACCCGGGGAATGTCATCATCATCATCATCATCACTCTCATCATCCGCAATAGGAGGGGGATGGGGATCGGGGCCTGATGTGATGAAGTTCTCGTAGCTCAGTTCCATTTTATAGTGGCAAGATGTGTCACTGTCATACTCTGCAAAATGCATATGGAAATAATGAGATCATAACGCAACAGAGGTGTGCAAATGCATATGGAAATAATGAGATCATAACGCAGAGGTGTGCAGAAATATTCCATGGTCTCCAGTCAGTCTGTGGAAACGTAATGCATTCTGACAGAGAAACCAATTGGTTGATTCAATCAACTATAATATCTTACTGTATTCAAAGCCCTAATAAGATAATTTTTCATAACATTTACACTAGTTGAAAATAACCTGCGCATCCATATAAATGAAGAATAAAGTGAGATGTTTTTAATTTTTTTTAATTACCTTGTCTAAAAATTAAATAAGCATGTATTTTACCTAAACAGGCAGTACCCAAGGACTGCAGCCAGGATGTGCTTAAATCCTATTTAATTGATTGCAATTTCTCCTGAAAGAGATTATTTTTCAAAAAAAAAATAAATAAGCATGTATTTTACCTAAACAGGCAGCACCCAAGGACTGCAGCCAGGATGCGCTTAAATCCTATTTAATTGATTGCCATTTCTCCTGAAAGAGATTTTTTTTATAAAAAAAAAAAACATGAATCATCACTTTACGTTGTTGAGCTGTAGCAACAGCAGCAATTCTACAGGGAGGTCCGTGGGTGCCAGGATCAGAAGCGATGCTGGTGCCAGCGTCGTTATCGCTGTCAGAAGCCATAGCGAAAGGCAACGCTTCAAAGTTGGCGCTTATTTCTTCAGCGAGGTCGATGCAGAGATCGGCAGCGTTCCTGTGAGCCTGCCCCTCAGCATAGGCAAACTGGCGAGATCCAAAGTTAGCACGGACTTTTGTGTTCTGAAAGAAGATGCACATGAAAGCATTAAGATGAGTTACGGATTGTTTTGATCCTTCTCTTTGCTCTTTTTTTAAAAAAAAAAAAAACCTCAGCCAGAGGGATGAGCTGATCACATCTCCGTGCCTTTCGGTTTTCCCAGCGTTGCTGGCTATAAAACTGGCTGCAGCAGGGGAAAGTATTAAGCTTCTAAACACAAACTTTGAACTTGTCTTTTTTCTAGCTTCAAGATAAAGCATACTTAGGTAGCACACTTTGAAGCAAGGTCACTGTTAGTATTCTTTCTCAGCAGAAGGGCCACTAGCACAGAATAATGCCATCTCATCAGACCAGCAGCACGTTACTGTCCTACTGGGCAGGAAAAGTTTAAAATAATGACAAAATATGTACCTGGGAAGGGTAATGGAATACTTTAAACTAACTCAATAAAGGTAAAAACTATCACTATTTTTTTTTTTTACAGCGGCACATTACTGTCCTACTGGGCAGGAAAAGTTTAAAATAATGACAAAATATGTACCTGGGAAGGGTAATGGAATACTTTAAACTAACTCAATAAAGGTAAAAACTATCACTATTTTTATTTTTTTTTTTTACAGATAGGTAACCAGGCTCAATACTTTGTATACAGTTTTTAATGTTTCTGAAAGATTATATATCAAGCAACATATTCTGTTAAAAACTTGCCTTTTTCTGAATGTGGACAACTGGCCACATTCCACCAGAGACATCTTCTAGATATGGCCCAAGTCGCTGCCCACAATACGTAAAATAAACTCTGCCTTTAGCTGGCTGCCCTGGGGGGGGTGGAGTTCCTTCTGTTCTTTCCCATCCAATGCCTGCTACATCACCTGTAGAAAAATAAAATCAAAAGAAGAATATGGATTTAATCTGTTTTCTCATCCGCTGTTTCCCTTACATTCAGGGGATTTTCTGATTTACTAGATAAGCAAGTCAGCTGCACTCTTACATACCAGGAGAAAGAGTCACATCCAATCGAACGCTCTTCCACTGCAGCAAGCTGGAGCCATTGTAATGCACTGCTCGCCCATTGCTGAGAATAACACAAAAAGAGAATTAAAGAGAGCACTGAAACAAATAAGGATTACAACTCACTACCAGCTGAAGCCTAAGGAGCCCCAATACTGACAAACGGCAACTCAGCTCTCCTTATTTTGATTAGGAGATATCCCAGTTCATCATTTTAATATGTCAATTAAGATATACAATTTGCCTGCTACAAAGTGCTCGTAATACTCCCCCCAAGGAGATTACAAATGTACTGAGCAAAGTAATGATTTTTGATGTATATCTCCAATGTACTTGTGAAAAAGACAGGTCCCCACTGGATTTGTCCAAGCACCATCCCGTTTTTCAGCTTCTGTAGCAAATCCAAACGAAACTATGGGTCCAGTGTCATCATCTGTATCCCCATAGGAAACTATTTCAATTTCCCAGTAGAATGATGGTGCCTAGAAATAAAAACAATAGCCTTTTTTTAATTGTTTACAAAACATAGGTAAAATAGAAAATTTTCTTTCTTTTTCTTTCATGCACTATTGAATATTAAATGACACAAACTGTTGTTGAGTTGTGAGTTCTTACCTGGACTGGAACTGGTGAAGTGGCATAGATAAATGTGCCCCGAGGGAGTCCCCCACCCGCACTAGGATCAGCCAAAAAGGTCACAGCTGTGAGATGGGATGAGAACATACACGCTCGCACGGGGGGAAACACTCTTGATGGGCTCCAAGTGATTTCCTTGGGCTACAAACAGGAACAAAGCATTTTATTCTACTGATTACAGCTGAAGTCATCTACTGAAAACCAATGACACATTCTTTTACGAAACACACATTTAATACAACACGTACAACTACCACAACTGCAACCACTGCAAAGCACACCCCATTAGAGAAATTCACAGTACATGGAATGTTTAACTAAGAATCCAACCAGTTTGGCTCCAAGCCCACAGACAGACCCTCTGCACTCAGGGACTGGTTTCATTTGCAAGGGGCAGAGGAATCAGTGCCCTTTCTGTGCTCACCTGCCTTCTGTCTGCTTGGAGTGGAGGAGGGGGAGGTCGAGCACAGTCACGATACAACATTCGTAACCTTTCACATTGCATTTCTACAACAAGGAGCCTCTCCCCTGTAACAAGAAACCAAACCAAGTCATGAGGTCCCAAGCAAATCGAGTTACTTGAGTCCAGCCATGCAATCTTAATACTAGTAAAGAGAAACAAACATGATATTTGCAGAGATCTGATCAAATAGTCTCACTTACCTGATGAACAAAATTAAGAACAAAACCTAAATGTACACAAACAATTGTTTTTGTCATGTTTAATTTATCTCAACATAACAATGTCTTTGCTAACCAAACAGAAAAGGTTCGTTTTAGTGGGCAATTTTTTGACCCAGCAAAAGCAGGAAGTCAAAAAAATTTATGCCTACTATCAAAAAATCAGTACGGTTCCTTTTACACTGGAGACCGTACCAAAATCCATTGGGTTCCTACCCTAACATCCTTCACTTCAGCCCCTTTTTCTCCAGTGAAAGGTTCTGACATGTTCCTGAAACTTGCCCTTGAACTAAGACTTTTCTGGGCCCACTGCTTATCCTTACACAAGACAGAGCTCAATGATAAGGAGTATAAGAAAGCATTGTAAATAAACAGCGAAAAGGTCAAAAAAGCCCATATAAGCAATAAAGTCAAGGAATACAGAGTAGGTTACAGTGGAAGCAAGAGAAGTGGAGATGGTTCAGAAGCACAGTAGCAGAGAGCTAGTCCCAGGACTTGCATCTTCTGTGATGCACAGTGTGATCATATTCTGGCCTAAACTTTATGCCTAATGTTTAAAATTCTTTAGTCTGATGATTAGCTATTCTTGTGTTAAGAGCTCTGCAGCTATGACAAGACATGCTGTACCGTGCTGGCGATCAAACTCTAAGTAGCTGGAGGACAAAACACTGAAATGGCTTCAAAAGCTGTTATGTTCTGAACTGAATATGACAATAAAGCTACAAGAACACATTGAATACCTACCAGGGCTACACTCCTGCGCTACCAAATTAAGAACTTCTACAGCAGCTGGACACTGTTGAATGAATTCTTCACAGAATGAGCTGTCTTCTAACAGCTGAGCCATCACCAGGCATGCTCTTAACGGAAAAATAATACGTTTAAAGCATTACAAAAGTGCATGCTGAATTCAAAGTTCTCTTTACATGTATTGAATTCAAGACTATGTTAAAAGACAGCACGCCAACTGATCTATTTCTTTGTCAGGTTGCTTAGCTATCCACTGGAACTTCTACAACAACAGCTTTCCTCTACTTCATAACATTTACTTAAATGAAGCATTTGCTCAATGCGTTGTCAGTGTTACAGAGGGCACTTTATTTTTGGTGCTCATTTTAACAACATCTAGACACCAAATGTACTTCAGGAAGCAAAAAAAAGGATTTTTGCACCATTCCCTGCTGTCATGTGTCAGTACCCACAGAGAAGAAAACAAGAACCCATGCAATTTTCTTGAACATTTGTGTACAGTATCACAACAGACTGAGACGTGGCACAAAACCCAACAACTCACCTGGTTCTTATTTCAGCAAGAAGCCGCACCACTGCCATTACTGGAGTTGAGCCATCTCCTGTTGCAGGAAGTGAGGTGTGAATAGATAGACTTCCCTCCTGAGGAAGCAACATGGACTGGACTGCCTGTACTACCTTCTCAGTAATGGACAGTTTATGAAGAGGCAATGCCTGATGGTGGGGGGGCACGGTAAAAAGTTAAATTCAAGTAGTTAGTTTCTAAGAAATGAGGGCGTTTTATTACCTGGAGTTAATTCTTATTTTGTACTATCACAAAACCAGCACCAAACATCAGTCAAAAAAAGAAAAAAAACAGAAACAAAACCAAAACCCACAACACAGTATGCAACAGAACATCTTTAAGCACCAAGAGATGAATATCCATGTTACTTGAATGCGAACTTAAATATAGATACTGTTAAGATAGGTTTAAAACAATGAGGCAAACTTTACAAATAATCAAAGATGAAACAGACTTTTTACATGCTGTAGATTAATTGCCAGTATGCTGTGACAAAAAAAAAATTAAATAATTGATATTATACTTTATATTGGATTCTTAAAACTACCGTACCTCAGATCTTGGAACACAGAGCCTAGATAATGGAATAGTTAATGTGTCTGATGCTTGTGAGGTCTTTCTACTGTCTATACTGGTAGGTGGAAATTTGACCGTTGCTATACCTTCTTGTTCATTAATAGATGCCACAACTCCAATACTTCCTGCTATTCCTTTACCTAAAACCTACAACCAAAGAAGGTCTGCGTAAGATTTAAGGCTTTTCAAACAAGAAACACTGAGTCTTTAGCACCACACACCAACTCAGTGCACAATTAGAGCTGGGTATTTTAGGAAGCAGGAATAACATACAATAGCAGTCTCCACAAGTGTTATTGCAACTGCTTGGCAAGGGTATTAATGCAGGTAAAACATCCTCAAAAGCACCAATTGTCATTTAAGACATAAAATGTGAATGGCTCTGAATTACCTGAACTTCAGAACCTATTTTAATGGTCTCCTTAAAGCCACCCAGAGCACAAAGGGCAGCTACTGCCTGCCGAGCAATTCTTTGAAGTTTGGCAAGTTTCCTTCCACTGCTACTCCCATTCTCCAAAATGCTCTCTGCATATTTCCCAAGTTGTGGAATGTACATCAGAGCCCGAGACAGAACCTGAAGACAGAAGCAAAAATACCAGAGAATGACTTCAAAGCACAATTCAAACAAAAACCAACGCCCCAAGCCTCCAGCCCACACACAGTCTCAGAAGAATTATTTTTGTTCTTGAAGAGAATTATGTAACTCAGAAGATTCTAAGGTCTCTGAAGTGTGAACACCATCAAAGCCAGCTCCATTCCCTAATAACTTTTAGAATCAGTGTTACATATATAATCTTCGCAATAGTCTTCACTCAAGGATTTAGTCTAAGCAACAGATTAGGTGCTAGAGAAAATTCAGCATAATATAAAAGCAACACGCTGTAATTTCCAGCCAACACTTTAGACCCCAAGAGGTCATGGCAGAGAGGACTGAATAGCAAAGGCAGAATAACTGCCTGGCAAAGGCAAGATAACTCCCCTAAACAAACAGCATTATTAAGCACTGGGAAAAAATGACAGGTTAGTTACAGAATGACAACACGTTCTTTAATGCTGGATAATTTTTGATTACTTATTCCACCCTCAGACATCAGATAGACATTATCTACTAGAAAGGGCTGCTTCTATGCACATCCCAGTTTGAAGTGCTGGAAGTAGCAAATCGGAAAGAAATAGCTTAGGAATTTGCTAATAATTACGTTCTCTTAACTACTCAATACATGCTTGGTGTAGAATTTGATACTTAATCTTCTGTTTGCTTACTATCGGAAAGAAATAGCTTAGGAATTTGCTAATAATTATGTTCTCTTAACTACTCAATACGTGCTTGGTGTAGAATTTGATAATCTTTTGTTTGCTTACCTTTTCAGCAGTAGTTGTCCATATCTGAGCTGCATTTGATTCGGGTGCCATCAACAAGCTATGGAGCAAAGCGATCACCTCGGCTGCCATGCTGTTTGCAACGTGACCACTAATGAACGGCCTCACAGGATCCGTCCTACGCAGAAGAAAGCAATTTGCCCATTAATTTCAAAACAAGAGAAGAAGCAGCTTCAGTTGTCAACCACAATATACAGCACCAAAAAGGGAAGTTTAAGAAAATGGAGATGATTATTTTTTCTAGAGCACTACAAATACCGGTATATAGAAAAGCAGAATCTAGACTAAGTATAGAATCGAAGTGACCTACCTGGCAAGCTCAGAATTCCTCTCTCTGCAAATAGATGTTTGGGCAGTCTTCTTTTTGTCCCCAGTGGACAACCCACTGGTAGTTTCTGGATTGACTGTTTCTATGGGAGGCCCAACACTAACTATTAGACCCGACTGTGCCCACTTAGTTGCCTTTCGAAGAGCTGCAGCAGCTTCTTCTGTAATAACTTCACAGCAGCCACTCTGAAAATAAAATTGCCATATAAGACAAATACTAATGTTAGCAATATTTGGCCACACTATGTGACGTATTTAACTCTCCTCCCTCTGCATATGTAAAAGTACTGAGAACACATCAAAACATCCTCCCGTGTATGGATTAGTCACAGTCATAAGACATATCTTTTCTTATCTACAAAGAGATCAGAGATCAATGTGGATTCATTGTCTCTAATATTCCGTTCTTAGCTTAACAGTATAGTTCCTCTTCCCTGATCAAAAAGCCACACCTGAGTATTTCTGGTGCAAATACTCAAGAACTTGTCGGAAAATAGAAATGAAAATTCAATTTAAATATGTGGTTTAAAATTCATACTATCAACATGCATTAAACAGTTCAGGAAAGAGACTAAAGGGGCTTAAAACATGATCTTTAACAGCTGGAGGAAGCCTTAGCTGAAATCTTTTTCATCATTTATCTTTGTATTTATATTAACAACTATATAATGCTAAAATTACCTGTAAAGTTATCTTTCTGAACAGCTTTGTAAATTAAACAAGATTTAACAAAGGGGATTTAACATCGGTAAAAAACAAGAATTCTGACCAGCCACTGGTTTTTAGAGTGTTAAATAATGCTTTAGTAATTCCTTTTCTTACTTTTGTCATGTCTCGATCCATTTTCACTACTTTCTCCATATTGGCTCCAGTTCCAAGTCGGAATGGACGACCTTCTGAGCTACTATTACAGTGAAAACAAAACACATTAGCTTTGTTTCCACTGGCGGAAAAAATAACTGAACTATATGGTCCAATTTAATACATTACACATGGTTTTAAATTATTTGAAAGCAACCCTTGCAACTGAATTGCTTAACAATAACAGAAATGTTTTATAGTTAAGGATCATACCCAATTGCATTGTACAAGAGGAATTTAATACTATTGAACATAATTATTTGCATAGCAATTTAACCCTTCCCCCCTGAAAAAGTATTCTAAAATTGGATTTTACTGAACACAAATGCCTGAGAGATCCAAGTTGACCTTTCACCGAAGAACACCCAACAGCTCTACCTTTTAGTATCATTTTTAGGGCATGGGTTCAAAATAAACTTTGACTGAGGGAAGATGAAATAGTACAAATTACAAGAGGTGATACCATTGGCTGTTGGACATTCAGAGATCGCAAAATCCAGGTGGGTACTAAGAATACTAAAGAAGCTGTAATAGCAAATTATTATCCAGTGCATGCATTATTAAAAGCTATGCTTTTAAAGCCATTTTGCTTTGATAGTTATATAAGTTAAATTTGTTGGTCTGCAATAGCATAACAAGGTACATCCAGTTTTTCTGATGGAGTATCATTAAGTAGCTATTTTTGCACGTGATTGTTTCCAGATTAAGATGTTTTTATGTTCCTTTGCTAGTGGCTTACACGGCTGGTACTCAAGCCAAAATTAAAACATCACACTTCATTTCCCCCTCCTCCTTTTATACATCTGTGTACATTGCTGTTTCAGCTTTGCTGCTCTCATCATCGTTGTCTTCTACAAAACAGCCACGGCCAGGAAGCACTGGGATTTAGATTCTCCCTGCTGCTGCCTCACCACCAGTTCAGCATCGTGGCACACGTTTTTATCCAGGTAACAGCACGCTAAGCATCAGCCCTATAAACCATTTTTGCATTATCTTATTATTTTGCCAGTAAAGGCAACAAACTGGGAAGACATTTTGCTTTCGCATTTATTAGTATGTCTAGGATGCATTTTTCTACAGCTATAACACTACAAAAAAGAAATGTTATTGGCAAAACTGGTTGCTAATTCCAATCCAGTGAGTTAAGATTACCTTAGCAATGGCTGAAGGACTTCATGGGATGACTGGTCTTCCCGCTTATGAATAAAAATAGAAAGTTTTCCATCCACTGCCTCACTTTCTTCTCCAGGATCCTTATCGCCTTTTATGGAATTTTTAGGGCTGGCTTTTGCCAAAGTAGTATCTGGCTCAGAGGCGGTTGGAGAAAGAACTGTCTGGCACCCTTGAAGTAGAAAGGAAAAAAAAAACAAACCAAAGAAAATCATACAGAAATGAGCTTCATCAACAAACTTTCTTGCCTTTGAAACTAATGCTAACACACGCAAAATACACCTAAAACACCGCTGCGACACACACCTTAGTCTGAGAACAGTTAAATTAAGAGGCAGATGGAAAGTCACAGATATATCCTGTCTCTCACCACTGACATAGACCTTTTCCAACTTTTCCAACTTGAGCTTTCTGTCAATACAGAATACTTCACAGAAACATGCCTTGCCTGGCACTTTCTCAAATTAGCATGACACCAAAAAGATACTGGTACCTGGTACGACATAATCCGCCAGCTTTGCCAGCAGCAGCGAGGCAATCTTGGAGGCTGGGTCACTGGGATCATCCTGTTCACTGTTCAGAGAGGGGACCGAGTAACTCCAGGGAGGCAATTCCACGTTTCCACAGTCCTCAACACTCATGAGAGGCAACGCAGCACGACACAACTGGAGGATTATAAGCACCAGCTTTGGAGAGGGACGCTGATCCAGGAGAAGCGACAGAAGCTTGGACACACAGGCTGGCTGGCTGAGGATTGCTTTACCAATGTGACTCCTGAAAGGGGAAAAAACAGGTAACTATTGATTGTTCCATGATAGTCTTGGAACTAAAAACAAATTAAGTTATTACTGACAAGATGCAATTTACAAAAATTTCAACATCTGACAAAATTTTATCTGCAACAATTCTTACATAACCTGATAGCACTGATTGAGTAATTGTCAGTTTATAATCAAGTTTTAGAATGTTCTTTGAAATTATCTTACCTTTACTACTATAAAAAAAAATCCTCACCCCCATCTGCTTTCATACACAGAAAAAAAATACTCCAGAGATGAAGGCCTAGTACCTTGAGAGGTCATTAAGAAGACTGAGAACATCTTGAAGCGCATCATTTCCTGCAGCTTGATTCCCACAACACTCCGTAGCTCGTGCGAGGTGGTTGGTAAGAAGGCTGGAGACCTGGCGAGCCAGACCAGAGTGAACAGCTTCTGTTGAACCACCTTAAAAGCAATGCAAGAACATACAACTGTAAGGAACAAAAAAAGAATGTACACATCTACAAATTCCTTACCCATAAGCTGAAAAAAAATAATTTTTGTTTTGCTATAGAAAAACTTTTATATATAAAATGTCTTCAATTAAAAATAAAATCTGATACAACATCTGTGTCTCATTAGCCAATAGCCACGTCTGTAAATTTATGTATGTTATGGGTGAATGCCAACACAGGAGAAATGTTTACATGACCACTCAGGGTCTCCGTGTTCTCTGGTTATGTCTAGACAGAGCCAAGTGGTAGACTTGAAATTATATGCAACATAAACACTCCCATGAGGATAAAAAAAGATAGAATTAAAAAAACCAAAACAACGAGAAGAAAATCAACTTATTTTTGTATCCATTTGTGTATTCTTTAGAATCCACACAGTACTGAAGTCACGGTGAGTGAATGGCCTATTTAAAATTCATTTACACCCCTTCTCAGGCACTTGGGCCATTCTGAAGCACACAGTAGAAATATATTTGGCAGCATTCCTACCTTCTTCTTTCTCCCATTCAACACAGCGATTGGCTAGCACCTGGAAGGCAGCCCAAGCCATGGTGGCCACCTTCTGTTTCTTTGTCTGTTTTTCATTGGAACTGGATTCTGTCTGGCTGCTTAAACTGCAAAGCCGGTCCATAAGTTGTACCAGGCCACTCCGTACCAAACACTTCTCCTCGCTCCTGTAGGGGAAGAGAAATTCAGATTTTACTTCAGTAACTTTTAAGTCGCTAACAACAGATACAATGAAAATTCACAACTTGCTGTTAACTCACTAAGTAATTACTCCAATTTGTGGAAAGATGGTTCTATCTCCCCCTTGTCCTCCCCAGATGAAATTCTGCGTTCTGAGAAAATTTAACAGGATGTTCTCAGATAGTCCTCATTATGGACAAAGGGAGTATATTAATACTTCTCCTTAAGGCAAAACCTACTAAGGACAGTTGTAGATGCCCTCCTTCCCTTTCTGAAGGAAACACTGTCATACCTTGTGTAAGGTATAGTGCACAAGAGGCCAATGCTGTTTGCACAAGCAATGGGGTAGCGAGCACACAGTGAGACCACAGACGTCATGGTCTCTCCAAAAGCTTCCTGGACTTGTTCCACCATCCCACCACACGTGAGCTCTTCAATTCTGTTGGTAGTTAAGATATTTGAAATGGTAGACTTTCTATGTTAAATAAAACGAGCAAACTTCCAAATACAGCTTTTGAAACAAAATAAAAAGTAGCAGATATTAAGAATTACTCAAGGAAGATTTAGAAGCAAACGTGCAAGTTACTCAATGCTTTAATATGAAACATATGTAAGCAAGACAGTATGGTAGTTTAACTACAAGCTAAATATTTATCAAATTTAGATGACAGTATTAGTTATCAGCTAAATCTACTACCTAATGAACATGAATTTAGAATTAATTCAGGACAGTAAGATACCCTACATACATATTTTTGGACATGTCATTCCAGTATGAAGGCAAATTTAATCTACAGCCAAATAAAAGCATTTCTTAGAAGTTTCTACCATTTTACCCTACAAAGGCCAAACTGGCTGTTGCAAGCTTTGTTCTGCAAACTGGAGCCCTCACACTTAGTCACTTCTCACAGTTCTTCTCTACAGAGACCAGAACATTTGATTATTTTCAGAGAAATAAACAAACCTGGGTCCTCCCTGAAGTACCATGGTCACTGGGCCTACAAGATGTGTCACGCCACCGACCCGAACCGCCGCTGTCAGCAGCTCCCTCATGTGCACCAGGGCTTGCTTCCTCGTGTTCCCACGTCGCCACCGTGTCTGAGCTGCCAGCAGGAAACTGCTACTGGATACCTGGGGGATTTTGTTTGGGTTTGTTAATGAGACAAGGCACCTCCCTTCTTTGTGAAAGTCCCAATTTGAAAATAGAAGTGACGTACCGCTTGGTCGGGGTTTGTTCCGATGAAAGCAAAGAGCTGCCCCAGCAGGACGCTGTACGTGGGTTTATCTCTGCTGTCCTCAATGGTCAGCGACTGGAGAAGAGTGAAAGAGCTGCTTCTGTGGCTGGTGACGTGGCGGCGCCTACGAGAAGGCAGGATAATTACACCTGCAGCTGGAAACTCATCCAATGAAAAAAACCAAAGCGCTAGGATGATTTTAACAACACAGGCCACATCACTGTAAAGCAGCTCAGTGAATAAACCATTGCATACCTTTGACTCGATCTAGTAAACTCGATGTCTTCGTTGCCAATCATTTCTAGGTCGGACGGTGCCGACATACTGCGAAGGAAGACGGGCTGGCGGACGGCGTGAGAGATGACTTTTGTTTCAGATGCTGATTTACAGGCTGTGATATTATACAATATGAAAATGTCACTCCTGGTGTAGGAGGTTATTTACAAACTGCTTTTAAAAATCACTGTGGACATTCCAAATGAAAGCTATTACAAAACATGTAACAGTCTAAGAAAAAATCCGCAGCTCAATTCTGAGGACTTTCCTGTTTTCAGGTATTGTTTCAAGTTAGTTTTGTTTTGATTGGGTTAAGCATTTTTTTCCAATAATTCAGGAGACTAAAGTTTCAATTCCATGTATTACTACTTGGACGTTAAGTTACCATCATTATGGCAATCAGAAAACAAAGACTCAGTTTCATTTACTGTAAAAGAATTTATTTAATTTGAAAAAGTAAAAAAAAAAAAGGTTTAATTTTAAGGGAAAATAAGAGAAAAGGAATACATTCTATCTTTAGAAAAAAAAAACAAAAGTACAATGCTGGTAATGAGATATATACCTGGAGTCTCTGCAGGGGTGCCAGATATACTTCTTGTGATACCAGACTGTGCTGCAATAGTGACGTGTAATAACAGCTCAGCTCTGTTCATCAAGCTCTTAACTAATGTTTTTGTTTTTGATAAGTGATGAGAAGTCTTTTGTATCAGTGAATTCACCTCTTGAAAAAACTTCTCCCTAGGATTATGAAAGAAAAATACAAGAAGCAAACTCAATTATGTTTTCATACCTTCTGAAATAAAGTGCTGTTGTGAGAAAGGTTATTTTAAAGAAGGCATACAGCATCCATCTGTTCTATGCCAAAAAGTAGGAAGCAGAAAAAAATTAAAGAAATAAACAAGTGATTTGTTATTAAGTACTTATAGCTGTAGGTACTAATATCAATATATTTAGCACAAGTGTTTGTAACAACTTAATCAGGTCTTCTATACAGACAGGAAAAATAAGTTTTAAAGTATTTGCATCCCTCGTTAGAAGTTGACCTGAACGTTCCTGCCCTCAAAGATTGTTTTCTTTCTATAGACCTACCAGCCTTTAATGGAATTAGCCATAAAATGTTTTCAAAACATTTAGTGTCAGCTTCTGCTTCACATCATTAAGTAGCACAGGGTACAATGAGATTCAAGTGCCTACTTCAATAAGCTTTTAAGTATGTCCGTGACTTTAAGCCCACATACCTACTTTTGGAACTCACTGGAATTCCACAGCTGCTTAAAGTTCCCCGTTTCTTAATACCTTGCCTAAATGGTACCTTCCCCAGCCAGCTACTAACCTTAATGCCAGGACCACATTCTCCAGATCGCTTCCGTCAAAAGAAACTTCTTTCATTGAACACAGAAGTTCTAGTTCTTTCATCTTGCTCTAAACAAAGTGAAGGAAAAGGAAGAATGCGTTTGACAGAGAGCAGCATGAAGCAGGAGCCCCCCCAACAGCCACAACAGTTACCTCATTGAAGTGATAGTCATAAAAGAATGGGATATTGTTCTCCAGCTTCCCATGCATGGCGTCATCTACCTCACTCTGCCACTTCTGTTCCAGCTCAGCCACACTCTAAAGAGAAGAAAAAAAAAAAGCAATACTTACTGCAGCTGATCTTAAGAAGTAGATGAGATCTTAAAAGAAGAAATCTGAGTACATTTCGTATTTGTGTTTCTGAAACACTGATAATACACCTTCATTCTCAAAGAAAGCCTTCTATTTTATGTAATTTTATTTTTACCTGCAATTGTCTCTCCATGGCATTTAGCTTCTTAAAAGTCTCTCCCATAATTTTACAAAGTAAATCATATTCTTCGGCATGTTCTTCCTGATACTGGAAATTTATCAGGGACTGGAGTGCGTCAACCAAATTCAAATGTTTAATCACACATGAAACTACCATCTCCTCCATTACTTCTGGCTGAATCACTTCCCTAGGGTTATAGGGAAAGCCAAACTGATTAAACAAGAATAACAGACAAACTTTGACAATTCCTATTTACAATTCACTAGATAATGCATTCACAAACAAGTATTTACAGAATATTAAATACATACATGACAGGAATGCTGCATCTTTGTCATTGCTTTTTTAGCTCACACACTTTGGCACCAAACTTTTCAAAAAATAGAAGTTAATTTAGAAAAATAGAGCAAAACAATAACTACTTACTTTATACTGGGTCTAAATTGAGGCCGAGCACGTCCAGAAATTTCCCTGAGTTTTATCATGATTCCTGGAGGCAGCCTAATCCTAGGCAAATCAAAATAGTGTCCAACAGGAGGCACGAGAACATCAGAAGGATATGTAAATTCTCTATCTTCATCTATAGTAAGAGGCAATGGAGAAGGACTTGGTGTAAGGGCTGGAGATATTACACCATTTGCTTCCACCTGCCACTGGCACCTGGAAAAATAAAAAGGAAAAAAAAGGATTTTTAATTACTATTTTTTCCTAACTCTTCTCCCTCATTCAGAAAGACATGTTAGTCAACAACACATTACAAGGACAGAGTACATATTAACATATTAATTGCAGCCTTTAAGAGTGTCTGGTACCAAGCATACATAGTCCAAACCTCCTCCACTTACTCTGAAAACAATCACCTTAAAATAGACTCGAGCACAACTACTCAAGTCACCTCCCCTCAGAAGAAAACCCACATAGAAACTTAGATTAATGCTGTTTTTTACCTTTGTAATAGTTTAGATCTTAAGAGCTCTTGACAGGTTTCTTCATCTTTGGTAATTTCTGGTCCATTGTATAATATTCGCAGCATAGAACAAGCTAACACAGAGAGGCCAAGTGCCAGGTCAACTAAGAATGGCAAACCTCCTGACACGTCCTCTGAAGACTCCTGTAGTAGGAATAGTGATAAGTTGCACTCAAACAACCATGAACTCCTTCCCCAATATATTTCAAGATAAGAGATTTTATATTTTTATATATAATCTTATATATAAAGATATATATAGCTCTCACGTCTCTTACACAGATGTATGTTGAAAAAATGCTTTAAGAATTTAAAGCAATATATAAGTACAACTCAAGACAAGAAACAAAGGATTTAAGCATTATTATCCTGAACCAAGAAAGAAAAGAAAAGGTGAAGTTATTTTTGGTTCAGTCATTTTCTGGCCTGCAGATCTGTCATCTCACAGACCTAGCTCTAGCTTCCTGGTAGTGGGATTTAAGTTTCCTTTTGTCTGACCCCAGCGTCCCTCCCCTCTCTTTTTTTTTTTATAGGCTGGAGTCACCACCCCCTCAATTAAATCTCTGATTTCCAGTTTGTTAAGGATAACCCATCTCTTCAAAGCTATCCTGATCTACAAGCAGCAAGAGACATTAAAGCGACTTCATCCAAGCCCAGTGCCAACGACAAGAGATAGGTAAGATATATTTGGTAATATCTATCTCCATAAAACCCTAAGCAAGGTACAGACCATGCCACAGGGTATCTCCAGCTAAGGAAGCCAAACGTCTAAAACTTAGGTCCTTTCCACCGTAAAAGGACCAATTGTTTTATTGCCAAAATAAGCAAGCTATTACTGTTTTAAATTTCAAACGTCAACGTCCAACTTTGGAGTACATTTCCATTTGATCTGAAGCTGAACCTACGCCATGGAATCTGTCGTGTTTGAGTACCTGTGCTCGGACAGTGCAAGCAAAGCCCCACATGGCTTTGTCTGGAGTGTTGTGCTCACGCCCACTCCGCATTTCAAAGGAGAAGGTGACTGTATCTCCTTCCACCTTAAAATTTTGATGGAGAGGAGGGGGAAAAAAACAAAGAAGATACATTTAAGAATTGAGGCAAACAAACAGGCTTTTCATTAAAGTGGCTTATTTTATGGATTAATGTTTTTAATGACAGTTATTTAAGTATTATTTTTATCTCCGGTTATATATTTTGATTTAAGATTCTTCCCTTTTTGTAAGGATATCTTTTAGCGGACAATTTGATTTTAATTTTGCTGCTGGCTAACTACAGTAAAACAAAACAAACCACCGTAGTTGTAGAATCAAAAGTAGAATTTATCAGTCTGTGTTACTTGGCCTTGATTTTCATCAAAATGTTTTCATTGTTTGTCTGCAAGAAACCATGCAAAAATCAACAGTTCTCTTCCTCACGGAAGACAGACAAGCTCTTAAAGGAGAGGAATGTCAACACATTAATAGAAGATTTTGCTGAAAGAGCAGTATAAAAATCTATGTCTGAAAAATCAATCAAATTCCATTAATTAAGGAGCGCTTGTCTGACCAGTATAAAAATCTATGTCTGAAAAATCAATGAAATTCCATTAATTATGAACAATGGAGCGCTTGTCTGAAATGGCTTTCCCGTTTATTACTTCTTGTTTTCCTTTTTGAAATTCTTTTGTTATAAGCCCAGTTTTAGTGTGGCATAGTATAGCAGCACAAACTTGTAAGAAAAAAAAATAATCATACTGCATGCAATGTGAGGGAACATACTATAAAATTCTTAAAATAATGATGTTTCAAGAAGTTTGAGGGATTTTTCTGTCTTAGCTTTACTGTCAACAGCATCCAATGTAATTTTGAAGCCCGACACAAATGGTTGGAAACTTGCTACTTTTACTACTTGTTGTATTTGTGGGCTAGTATTAAAAAAATGCAGTCATGACCATGAACCTTAATAAAATATGCACAGCCTCAGACTGTGCAAGAATTTCTCCCAGGAAGATATGCTTATGAGACCAGCAGTGCCATTAGAGACTCCGGGACTGAAACACACTGATAAGAAATTCCAGTAAGACATAACAAAACAAGGTAAGATCGAAGAGAAGCATCACACACAACATACAGTTGAGTTTAAAGTTATCCCCCAAGGACATAACAGCCCACTTATGAATCATGGATAACTGTACACTTAAAAGCTTGGACTTCATTGCTATAAGGGTTCAAATGGACTCGACATGGTTTCCAAGGGGGATTTTTCTATGTGAAATATTGTTGGATTATAATACTGTACCTTTACTAAGTCTTTCGGCCAACCAGTTCCTAAGACACTACGGCTGCCATATCCCAGTGTATTGCCTCCATACTCAGCAACCTTCCTACTGTTTGTGTTAGGACCAGCATAGATCACCAACTTCAAAACATAAAATACACTGTTAGACTGTAAGAGAAAAACAAGAAAATCTAATAATAATAATAATACTTAGCACTTACACCGCGCTTTATATTTTCAAAGCGCTTTATCAACATTAACAAATCCTCACAACAGCCCTGTGAGGTGAGCAGGCAAGTATTATTATCCCCATTTTACAGATGGGGAAACTGAGGCAGAGAGGAAATTGAGTGACTTGCCCCCAAGGTCACACAGCAAGTCAGCAACAGAACCGGGAGCAAAAGTCAGGAGAGATCCTAACTTCCAGTCCTCACGTGGAGCTAATAGAACATACTGTCTCTACTAATAACTGGATCACTCCTGCTCTCATCGAAGTTAATGATTTGTCAGTGACTTCTCTAGGAAGATGACAAGGCTCGAAGTTTTCTGAAGGAGTTTAACCAGTAATGGGTGATACTAATATTAAAAGACACTTATAAATAACTAGCAGGAGTGAGCATCACAGGACTTGCTCTATGGTGAGGAACATATGGCAACAATTAGTAAGGAGCACAAGTAGCTCCCTGATTATCCAAAGTAAGTGTTATTAACTGTGCTCTTGAAATTGAAAATCTTTGCTCATGTTAATCCACGTAAACAAGCCATTTATCATTGGAAGGAAAAAGTAACCCTTTCAGTTCTGCCTGATTTAAATAAACTGTGCTGATCCAAGCAATCATGATATGAACTATTAAAAAAAATAAAAATGGAAGAGTTGTTATGAGTATCTGAGGGGGAGAAAAAAATACAACAAAAAACCCCCAACAAAACAAACTCCCACACACCTCTGGGGCCTACTATATTTCTCCTATTTCATAACTACCACTACTTCTGACATCTTTTCAGGAAACTTCCTAATTACAGAGCCTCACTCTTAACAGAAGATCCTCATAACTGATAGATTTTAAACATTGAAACAATCACTAGATATTATGCTCTGACACAATACAGAAGAATTAAGCATTGGATTAAGCATCCTTTTTCGATTGTTTCTTCAAGAATAATAGAAATTAAACATGAACCACTTATTTTCATCTTCCTGCCTTTCCACATATAATTCTTTGTACATGTTATGTTAAACATACATGTAACAGAAGATGAAACTCAAGAATTCTTTTCAAAAGTTATTCACACTTGTGCCACACATGAAATAACCTCTCTGCATCCCTGCACTTTACAGCCTTGAAGTGGACTGTGACATTACAGTGTACACTAATAAGCTCCTATCATTAAAAACCTCCTGCATTACCCTGATCACTGGAAACAAGGGGTCATGAAAGACAAGGGGCAGAAAAGATGAAAATGGGAAGTGCTGCTGATGGAACTATATACAAAAGAAAGAATTTCTGAATTGGCCCTTGCTTACCTTATCGTAATCATATTGTGAAGAACATCTGTTGTCAAATCTAAGATATAAACAGCGGGCTCCTGGAATATGTACAGTTTCTTTAAATTTATAGTTATCCCTGACGGGGTGAACTGTTTCTACAGTCTTCCCAGCAGCCCAGGGAGCAGGGATCTTTAAACCAGTAAGAAAACCTGGTTCTTCTTTCTCTTCCAGCATTCTGAAATTTAAAGTGAAAGAATAGTCCTAAAACTCAACACACATATTTCTACTATATATTCACACATCAAACTATGAAGGACTTAAAATCACCTCTCAGCATTGATACATATGACACAAAGTACTGACTCCCCCTTTTAGGCATAACTGCACTGAGGGAACATGTAGAACTTCAACAGCATAAACTGTGTAGAAATAACTACCAATCTCTAACCTGTAAAATCTGAATTTTTCCCTGTGCTTCCCTTTTTCCAGATGATGGTAAACAAGCTAAGTACCACCATAAAAAGGTAAATAGTACTATATATGGATTCTAACACATGACTGGTAGTATAAAATAAACTTCCCTCCTTGGAGAGCATCCAAAACTATTATGCTGTCATAAAACAATATGCCTAATATTTCACCAAAGCTTATAATTTGGAGGAAGACTGAAAATACATTCTTCAGATTTTTAACACAGTATATTACTTGTTATCTCAAGTTGTTTAACACTACAAATTCTGCATTCTTCAGATTTTTAACACAGTATATTACTCGTTATCACAAGTTGTTTAACACTACAAATTAAACAGCAAATTAAACAATTAAACAGCAAATAGCTACGATAGGCATTTTTTATTTAGTTTAGCTGTGCTTCTGTTTCTAAGCAGAAACTGTATAACTTTCAGCTGAGACACAAGATATAAATGCAGGATTTAAAAAATCATTACATATCTATATGTAAATGAAACAGTATCTTTCCAACGGTTTTAAGACCGTATCTCATGCTGCCAAAGCAATTAACTCATGACGGTCTTCCTTAGCCTAATTTATTGTAAGAGGAACATTTAGAATCAATTTCTAATGCTTGAGGCAAGGGAAAAGAGAACAAACAAACCATACCCTGTGCAACCAACCTGAATATAGTAATCATTTCATTTTTATATGCACAAAAATTTTGCAACTAATTGCCTTTTGTAAAGCCTTATCTATCTCTAAGACAGTTGAACATTACAGTTAAGATATTTTATCCCCTGAAAAGACCCAAATGTAAAGAAAATCACCTCTCATCAGGTAACAGCTTCCCTTTCTGCTCTGATGCCCCACTGGGGGAACTGTTCAGTTCTGAGAAAACTGGAGACTGAGTTTTAAGCAGCAGAGCAGTCTGTGGCACAAAATAACCAGCATTAGAAACATGAGAACAGTAAATCATTTTAAGACCTCGTTATTGAGCTATATTAACAATCACACTGTATGTTGTCATTGACAATAAATCACGACTTAGCAGTTGCTGTACCATGCCAAGTTTAATACTCAGCCTTATCAGCTGTTGTAGCTGTTGAGCAATTCTTAAACTATGACCTGTGGATCACTCACTGCAGAAAGCTGACCAAGATCAAAGTTGACCAAGCCTGTTAGAACATGCACACCACATCTTTTTTGCTTTGTAGACAACTGCTGACAAACACAAAGACCGTACCTGACTTGTGTAAAGAACCAGCTGCACAAGCTGAGGCATCAAGGCATCAGCCATAGTTAGAGTTTGCAAATTTGGATGCATCAGAGATGTCAGTAGGACAGGAAGCAGATGACCAAGCATAGTAGCCTTCGTAATTTGCTCCAGGCCTTTTAATCTGTAAGGAGAGTCAAGGTTTACAAAGTAACAACTATTTTCAGAGAGTATCACTACTATTTTTAGTCATCTGTTTAATCTTGTAAAAGACTGCATAAATAAGCAATTCAAAATTTAGCAGTGAACACTTCCATTATATTTAAAAAAGGAAACCAGCCAATCCTACCATCCTGAAAATATTACAATTTCTCCAAAGCGTTAGTATCCTAGTATTTCCTGTCAATTCTCATTAAACAATGATAGACAAGGCAGTAAATCAAGAGTTCAGTAATTACTTAAAAAAAATTATAAGCTCCCATGAGCACAGGATTAAAGTGTGCATCAAACATGAATGTATTTGTTCAGGATGTGTATCAGGCTCCTAGCACACATAGCTCAAAGTATTTCAAAAGAATCTCTACCTACAGAAATACATTTGAGCGTGAAGGCCATCTGAAAATATCCCGAAGGAACTGTGTATTGTCAATAAACAAAACTAATCTTGCAGGCACAGATAGAACCCCAAACACAACTGGGAGAGGGAGGTATTTGTTTAATGAGAGAAAAGATTCACAGCTTTTTGTTTACATCCCATGCAAAGCTCAAGCATGAAGTTAAAAAGAATAAGTAGTGGTAACTGGACTTGGACAAGAAGCAACAAAAAGGCAACAGATTAGTGTTTTCAAGTCAGCATACTACTGCTTGTCTTACCTTTGCTCTCTATCAGAAATGTCACTGTTAATTAGTGCTGTAGTGACTTGTTGCAGCATTTCTAAGACTTCATCGCATCCTGTCAGAATTTGTGTAGCAAGAGACAAAATGCTGGTCTTCAGCTCCTAGGTATAAAAAGGGTTACAGGATACTTAAATTCTTAGAGAACACAAAAAAAAAAAAAAAAAAAAAAAGAACAACAGAACAAAATGATGGATTTCCAAATTAAAATAATGATAATGTGACCTGGCAGGCCTGCAGCAGTAGATTCATCCAAGACTTAAATTTGATTAATGCTAAGCCCCAAAGTGCTGGGAGAAACTAGGTGCATATTTTACAGGATGCACATCCAGTTTCTAGAGGGAAGGAATCCCCAAGTCCAGCACAGGAGAGAGCTGTCAGCCAGCCAAGGTACAGCATTGGTGACAGAATGTCCTAGCAGGTATGAGGATCACTGTAGAGAGAGAAACTGAACAATGAAAACATGGGTGAATAGCGAGACAAGAAAAGTACTACAATATTTAGCATTTACTCAATGAGCCTGAACAAATAACTTTCAACTGCAACAGATTACAAGCACACAAAGTCTCAATGAGCAGCAGACAAAACCAGCTTAACAAACAAACAATACCAGAAATTCAGAAATCAATACCATTATAGAGGAATTGTTACTGTTACAAAAACCACTATGAGAATACAGCCTGCACACTAGGACAAATCTGGCTTCTGTGAGTTCATTCAAGACTATTCCAGCAGTAACATGAAATGACACCATTTTAATAACCCTTATACCAACAAAACAACCACTGTCTGCAAACCTCGTCCTCTAACACTTTCTTTGCCACAAATCCTATTCACGGTATTTCAGTCAACAGATGTAGATGGTTCTACATAAGCTTTATAAGTTAAAATTGCAAAAAAGCAGAAGCCAGGTCAGGCAAAGAAGAAAACCCTTTCCAATTTAAATCTGAAAAATATTTTTTCAAGGATCACCTAAGTGATTTGGAGAAGAGACAGTGGGAGAGTAATGTGTCCAGAAAGGGTTCCTGGCACATGAATTTTCTTATTAGCATGTATTAATTAGTATACGTTTTAAATCTTATTATATGTATATTTAGGAAGGGAAGTGTCTGCTCTCACTGACAAGATAGAACCCAAGGTGCAATACTGAAAACAGAACCTAGGAAGGGAAGTGTCTGCTCTCACTGACAATATAGAACCCAAGGTGCAATACTGAACACAGAACAACTGCAGACTTTAACTGGAGAAGAAGAAAAAACTGTCTACAGTAATTTAACTATACCAAGAGGAAAAGAACCAACAAAACAGCATAAGTAGAATGCACTGCAGAAAGCAGAGGTGTCACAGAAACACTGACTGTAGAGAGCCATACTAGAATAAAACTTGGTGTTTACCTGTACCTTCAATGTCTCTCCCTGCAAGGAGCTGTCACTGTCATCATTTTCATCAGGTTTAATCAAAATAGTGTTACTGAGGAGGTGGTTCTGTACAGCCATCAGATACCGCAAACATGAAGATGCAGCCTTTAACATAAATAAGCACACTTTACATTATCTAAACCCTTTTAGTCAACCTTGATTCAGGCAATCCTTGTACTTTGAAATGTAAAAAAGGAAAAAAGTTGAGGGAGAGGACAAGCAAAAGCAAAAAATAATTTCCCTTAAACAGAATTATTTTTTTGCTCATTTGACACAAGCTTGTTAATACATATTTAAGAGAAGAAACTAGTTGAAAACACTGAATTTTATGAAATAATTTGTGACACATATAAAGAAGCAGCACCATTTTATTCAAGTATGTAACATTATAGTAATATTCAAGTACTGTAACACTAACTAATTCTTAAAAGATAATGCTGTATCCACATATACACCTGTTTTATCATTACTGTATGATTTACTTTGCTCTAAGAAATGGTTTCTTCCTTCTCTGCACGGAATAAACTAAAGACATTCTTTTCCTGTATTTGTTAAGACACACGACTATAAAAGTTCCACCTCAACATACTCAGTGAAGATGCTGGATTTAAGGAGGAGAAGAAGCCAAAGGCAAATATACTTTTATCAAAGTACATTTTACTTACAGGCACAGTTGAAAGAAGCCTTTGAAAATCATCTTTAGATACAGTTTGGCACTTGGTGATTAAGACACAAGATTCTCGGACAACAATCTTGAGAATGTAGTGCAACAGCTCATCATTTAGCCTTCAAAAAATGCAAGAAAGATGTCAAATGTTAATAGTCTAATTATGGTGTATTTTGTATAGCTCACCTCAGAAGTCCCTGCAAGCTGTATCACAAACTATGGGAACCCAAAACAAGTATCTGTTCTACTTCAGAGATTCAGACACAAAGAAAACCAAGTCTGAAAAGCCTGACAACAATCAATGCACCAGTGACTCCCTGGGCTGTGCTGATATAAATTTATGACATCTAATGACCCCTAAAAAAATACTCAACTTGAACAGGTACTTGAGATTGACAGTTTTACTGTTGAGAAGTCACCTAATAGTGACACAGAGAACAATGTCACAATTTTGTATTTATGAATGATCATCCACATTTACCATATAGATGGTAAGTAGCAGGGAATACGAAACTAAGCCTGGGTACAGAAGTCTCCAAAGTTTCCCCTAAAATATCAAACCTCTCTCCCCCTTGCCCTAATGAAATTCCACCCACTATGGACACAGAGATAGTATTTCAGGTCACACTGCCAGTGAGATAACAAGCAATTTCAGCAGAATTGTATGCAAGTTTATCTAAAGCAAATAACAAAACCATATGTAAGTGGGGAGGAGGAGAGCATATTGTTGTGTTTTACCTATAATGATCATCATCTTCACTTCCAAATCTGTTGTTCTGAAGTTGTTCAGCTAAATTGGTCAGGATAACGTCACGAAGTTGAGACAGACCGCTATTTCTCTCTCCTAAAATGGAATGCAAAAAACTTTTGCAAAGCAGCATTTTACAGAATTAATTTATTTTTGTTTCCTCAGATATCTTGCTTAATACATGCTACTTCTCAGAAATTACTATATTGACAGTGTAACCTGATTCCCTGTTGGTATTACAGACTGTTAAAACTTACTCTGCACACAGCACTGTTTTAAATTCCAAAGACCTTGACGCACGAACACGTTCCTACGAAGTAACAAATTACTGTGAATCAGCTGCTTCTAAGTCCAGGCTCCCATTTCACCGGGAATGCAAGTAGATTATTACTCTTTCATCGAGGGCTAAAATTACTTCTGGTTACTGTGTAATTGCCACAGGTTACACTAACTGCTAACTAGGTGTTCTAAAATACAACCTGGCCAAGAAACATTATTAATAGTGACAAAACAGAACTTTAATCCTTTTTGATTTCTAACAGCTGCCTGCTTGAGACAAATTTTCCTTTCCTACACCTTCCATACATTTGACCATGCAGCCATTCAGAAGGCAGCTTCTGAATTTAAAGCGTTCTGAATTTCCTAGAATAGGAAAGGTTTAAAGCAGACTAATATTCTGAACTGTTCTCCCTCCAGAGTTCAGAAGTATTTTCACTTTTTGTTTTCAGTTAGAAAAAAAAACAACATACTCTCACACGTCAATAAGATATTCTCACCTTCAGTTAAGACCAATTTCAATAAATTATTGATTTCTGCTTCACCAGGATACAGTATATTTAAACCAGAGCTAAAGAAAAAAATAAAACCATGTATTACTAAATGCATTTAGAAGTGAACAAAATAATTTCAATGGACACATGAAAAATGGTGTGACAGAATCTCAGCTTAGTGTATGATGTAACATTTAGAATGACTATGTAATAGCTTCTTCCAACCTAGAAAGGAATCCTCTGTACACATAACATTTGTATTGGTCATAAAATATACAGATGCTTTCTCCGGAAATCTCCTGCAATCAAGTATATTTTACTGTTTAGGCACCAAGGCTTCTTTAAGAGCTTTCCTCTAAGAAACTCCACACTAATCACTCCTATGTGTGACAGAACACTCATTTTTTCAAGAAACAGACAGATGTCAGGAAAAAAAAATAAAATTGATGAGGGCTTAGAGAACTCCAGTGATGGGATAATAGCCGTGACTTTTCTGTGATAATAAAAATGGAAAATGCAAGAGACAGCAATCAAGTAGCCACTACTGTTACAGTTTTATACTTATTAAAGACTGGCTCCTTATAGAAGTCTTAGCTTAAACTACACAGAAGATTCTAGAACTAGCATTTCAGAAACAACACAGCTATGCATAAATACTCCTTGTGAAGATATTTTTCCTCTCTAACTTGTGATGAACTTTGTCCTTTCTACATGAATTACCACATCAAGATAGAAAATCACAATAACTTAAAATGAGTACTTCGTGACTGTCTGCAGTGTTGAAACTATTATTTCAGACTTTTTCTTTTTTTTTCCTCCTCTTTTTCCCTTTTCTTTTTAAATAACACTCTCAGAAAAGAAAACTGGTGTGTTTTTCAGCTTCACACTGAGAGCAGAGATTATTGCAGCTTCCCTCCCTCTGGCTCATGCTGACCAACTTGTGATACACACATCAGGAAAAGTTATCAGACACTGCAAGCTGAGTTTGAGTTTTTCATTAGTATCAGAGTCTCACAATGAGAAAACAGGAGGAAGGGGATATTACCTAATCCCCACCTCTGAAATTTTTTTCCACAAGTCATTGAAGGATATAGGGTTAAAGAAGGGAAAAGTGCAGCAGCTGTGCATACAGGTGACAGGATACACTGTTCCTTGTCAAAAACTAACCTGAAAATGCTAGATAATCATACTAAAGATACGCTACTCTTCTTCACTAACTTAGAGCTGCATAAAGCCACTGAAATTTGGAATGTCGTGATTCGCACACAAAAAATGCAGGTTGATCTTCAGAAGATTTTGTTCTCAACCTTTGGAGCACTTCCCACTTGAAAGCAGATTATATTTGTACTTAGGACGTTTGAGACAGCGTTCCTTGTCCTTGAGATTTACATTATCTCATTTTCGTGATACACAATCACACTCTTTGCTCACTTCCCTGTACTTAGTCATTCTGCTATTTTGACAAGCCAGAGAAAGGAAATTACACAGCATCAGGTTCAAGAGATGCAGTAGCTAATATGATGTGGAGCTCAAGCAACCATCCTGTTAAAGTGTTCGATGACCTGTTGTACCAGCCCAGAGGCACAATGCCCACCCTTCTACCAAAACAGATTCCCATTTTCTAAACATAAACCTGACTTTCTCCAGACTCTCTAACTACCCTGCCAGTGTTTTCCCCCGTGTCTTCAATCTTCTAGCATTCTTCAAGTATTATTCACTCTGCTTCCCCTCACATTCCTTTTGTTTAGGAGAATTTCAATATTGTCAGTATTGACAACATTAACTTAGCTTATGGCAAAGTATGGCAGTCCCACTAGCCATCACTGAACTGCAGAAAACTTTGCCAGAATTTAGCAGCTGTATTGCAATGAACATTAAAAAACCCTTAAGCAAGCCAATAAAAAGCAGCAAATGAAGTATGGAAAGAAATTACTCTGTTATATCACTGTTATCTTGACAAACACCTTGCATTTCCCTTCTTGCACAGATACAAACTGTAATAACCTCATCATACTATGTCAACCTAAATTTTATCGTATTAATTTAAAATTAAACTGCTGAATACAATGACAATGTTCACCTGTAACAACATTTTCAAATAATCTACAATGTACGTTAAGTTTAATTTGACAATACAGATATTCACCTAATAGCCAGGCAAACCTCCTTCTGAATTTCAGAGCAAATCTGATCCCTTGGTGCCATCAGTAACTGCCAAAGCAGTAGGCCAGACCTTCTAACAATATCTCTGTTTCTTTCAGTTTGTGGGCTGAAGAAAAATTTAAAAACCACCTAAGAGAAATTAAACACAACAATATTAAAAACTTAAACATTGCTCACTTTAACTCATTTTCTGTAGTCAGCTTCTCTAACCATTTGTCTAGGTCACAAAAGTCTGAGAGTCAGAAAGCGACTTTGGACTCCCAAAATTTGGGCTAGCACTTTAGGAAAGAGAGAAGCCCTTTCTCTTTTTCCACCCCCTTGGGAGGAAAAATAAGAAAAAAAGAAAGAAAGAAGCAAGTAAACTCTCTGGATGTTATTTTGATCTATAAAGGTGGCAATTACATTTAAACTAGGACTCTTAAATGGCTGTATAAAATACAACAAAGCCACTACTTGGTCAAATGCAACAAAGAAAAAAAAAACCTAAAAACTAATCCAGTGGTTGCCTAAATGGCTGTATAAAATACAACAAAGCCACTGCTTGGTCAAATGCAATGAAGAAAAAAAACCTAAAAACTAATCAAGTGGTTGCCTGCATTCTAAAACAAGTTTTTTTTTCAGTATTTATTGTGAAGAAGTACATTTAAGATGCCCTCATACCTGAAAGACAACAAGGATGCAGCGAATTATACAAGTATCTCCATTCACCATAGCTTTCTCCATAATGTCACAAATACTGCTGAGATGATGGGCTTCAATTGGATGTTGTTTGCCCAAAAAATTTGTTATGGGAAGATTGTTGCTGGCTGCAAGCAGGTTGAGTTGGTGGATACACATGGCACCAACATGGTGCAGTAACTGGTTAATAACCTCATTCGTGGTTGTTGCATCCCCTAGAAGAAGAAAAGTGGTTCAAATGCTGTCTACAAACACAAACTAGAGCACTAACATCTGCTTTCAAAATGCAATATATCATCACATCATCTCCTCTAACTTCAGGACACCTGTCCACATGATAAACAAAAAAATTACCCTCATCACTTTTTTAATGTGCTAAAGTTAGCAAGAATCTGCAAACTTCCAAACACTTCTTGCTTTTCCTTTTTCCTTTCTTAAAACAAAGATAAACCATGACCAGTATTTATAAACAACCTTCCAAGAATGAACTCAACTTTTAATAGAAAGTTTCAGATGGTGGTTTCTGCATATTTATTCTACGATAATCGTATATTTCACTTCCATTTTGTATAAAATGCTGACTTGTATGTTTAGCTCACCTTTGGGTTCTGTAATGACATGACTCACTCCCAGTCTCTGACAGACACAATGGAATGCCTGGTTCCCGGGATTACACCACTGATCAATATAATCATTAGAGCACGTCCATATCATGTTATTCATAGTATCATAACAGGCACCTAAGAAAAGGAAAATATTTCACACATCAGATTTTAGAACGTTTGTTAGAAAACCAAAGTAAAATATTTTTATAGTAGATATAAATCCAAGTTATTTGCTTTAAAAGTTCTCTGTCACATCACAGCAATTTAGTAACACTGCACTGGAATGAAAAACACTTGAAGGAGATTTCTTAATAAAGGAATGAAGCAAATGCACATCCCTTTCGATGTTTCAAGTAAACGTGTAACAGGAACAGTTTCAGGCAAATACTCCAGTGTTCGTTATTTCTAAGCATAAGTACATCATATATGTCATACCTCCACAAACTTATCACACGCTGCCACAGTGTCTAAACTAAAAATAGTTGAGTCTGGCATCAGATACTAGTAACTTCTAGAAAAAGTAGGAGGGAAAAAAGTTTCAGATTTATTTTACTACAGCTATCGTCAATTAAGCACCTTAGAACTTGTTTGAAAGGCCTTGTGGTAAAAACATAATAGCTTTAATAAAATTGATGGTTTGCACAGTGCAAGTGTTAAAAAACCCTTTAACTTAAGAAACTTAGCTCCTGAAAAAGCTTACAGCTACAAACACAAGCAGGTCCAACACAGTAAAAGGAAAGGGATGAGCGGATTATAGATACAACTGTTCTAGGATAGAGGCATTTACCATATATTAAAAGTTCAAAAATAACCCATTTGCCTACATGTTTCAAATGACTTGCATGAGCAAGATACTGGAAATTCCTTCAGGGAATTCTGAACTTTCAAAAATGTGAAATTTACAGAATTTCACCATAGACACAAAACCCCACCAACTGCGGAGTTGCTTAACACAACTGCAATTTAAAGTCCAGATAGGTTATTTAAAATCTAAGGGTTGGATAGGTCCAGTTCTGAAATATTCTTACAGAAGACATGTACTTCTTACCAAGTCCTGGAACTAGAGCACCACGTCCAAGTGAACTTCCTGCAGCATCAATGAGATCTGCTCGGCTTGTGAACTGCCCATCCGAAATATTGAACACCAAGCTTGAAGCAAGAACTACATAGAAAAAAGTCTCCAATAAATTTCTGAGAAGTTTAATGTATTTCAGAAACCCAGGGATTTAAAACCTGTCACAAATATATATGACTTACTTTTTAAAGACGACAAAGCACTTGTTCCTCCAAAGAGTGAGCGTGTGGCAGAACTGCCTGATCCACCTGGGGGTGGGACCAACATCACCAGGTACGTTCCACATGTGTATATTGGAGTCTTTCTTAATACTTTCAGTGGCAGCCCACAGCTAGTGTTTGCAGCTGAAACGTTAAACAGAAAAATACAACACAACATTAAAAACTCATAACAGGCAGCACACATGGCAAATTTTTATTTAGGACTTCAAAGAAATCAATGTGGAAATTCATTCAAGCTGCATTTTCCAGCGTTTAGAAGTTGCTTTAAGAAGTTGTATATAAAGATGGCCTCACAACTGCACACGTTCAGCATCGATCCTCAGAAGGATACAGTTTCACAGGTCATTTAAGTAGCAAGAACAGCTTAAAAACTAAAGACACTGCCGTGGTTTGGGTTGGGCTGGCCAAGAAGGATACAGTTTCACAGGTCATTTAAGTAACGAGAACAGCTTAAAAACTAAAGACAGTGCCGTGGTTTGGGTTGGGCTGGCCACTAAAACAAATGACAGATGCTCTCTCTAGTTATCAAACCAGGCAAATTAGGAGCCTAAATTTAAGTATAAACAAAACTGTTTTAAGAATTTATGGTGATAAACATATTGAAAGCAGTATCTTAGAGCCAAACAATCTTTTACCATAAAGAGATCATTTGAGATTCACTACGCATTTACTATTTTAAGTTCTCCTGCTCCCCATGAAACGTATACAGTCATAACGACCTAGCTCCTGCCACAGCTGATCAACACTTTGCTGAGCACTGACTAAAGAATTGCCCAAGAATAACCACATCGTCTTCTTCTGTAGCACTCTGGTTGTTAACTGGCAAAATACAGCCTTTAAAATAGCTCTTCAAGCTAACTCTTTGCCAATTTCCTGCAAGCATATTTATCTCCTGTATAATTTATTTTTATGGAAATATCTTTAATTGTTTAAAATTGAAGAAAGAAACTCATGTACATTTGAAGGAAGAAGAGAAGTAATCCAGGAAGCTGAATGAAATCTTAAGACAAGCCTTATAAAGCCCCACACCATCCTGAAAGCCATCAATGCTGTCCATTCACAGTTCCCTAACTTGGATAGTTTCAGCACGCCCATGGAAGAATACCCAAATATTGTTCAAATTACCGCAATAAAAGCAGAATTATCTCCAATTTATAATATTCAACTTAATTGTGAAACAATAGTTTCACTGTCTAAACTGCAGTCCGTTTTTACATAATGGTTAGAAGCCCAGCTGAACTACCAGCAGATAAACACAATTATCAGTTTGATCAAATGTGGCATAATGCAGTGCTATAATTGAATACATGGGGGAAAAAATGGATGCTACAAGTATTATTCCTGGTTTTCATTCTTAAACTTTTCTCATTATCAATGCCTAATTCAGCAAAGGAACTCTTAATTCAAACATTAAGCAAAAGCTGCATATATTTTGGGGGGGGGAAAAAAACCACCTTTTTTTTTTTTACATGTCCTAAGAGGTTAGCAATTACTAAAACCAGTAGAATATGTGTTAAGAAACAAAACATGAGAAATTAATGGGAATCAGTAAAACTTCTTCTGACCTGCTTGGTCCTCTTTCAGTGTATTGGAGATTGTAGAGCCAGTGAGAGCAGCCAGTGTTGCTGACGGGGAGGCTCTGTACCTCGACAGCCTACTCAGAAGCATCTCGTTTATACTCTTGGCAGATTCACCCTCTTTTCTCATTAATATAATTCGTTCCTGTAGAGGATTTGCTATACATACACCGTTTTCAACCTATTAAAACGGAGGGGAAAAAAAGTACTTTTAGATATTGAAATCCGTAGGAGACAGATTACCTTAATTGACACTAAAACTGAACAATACAATACACCAAATAGGATACAAACAAACCCTGCTGGCAAAATTTCTCACAAAAAATAGTCTTATAAAAGCTAGACAGATCAGTATTTATTTTGTTTGTGACTTTGTGGTTCAATATAATATCTTCTATTTTGTCTGTCCTCAAAGACAGAACTGCTTGTCATAATCTTATTTATGGAACTGTACTTAATATTTAACCTCTCTGTATTCTTAATGATGTTTCACTAGCAAGTTTTGTAAAAAGAGGCCTTTAAATCATTTGCCAGCAAAAAGGGGATGCTATGATTTTTCTTAGATTGGAATCTTCAGGGAATATACTATTAAAGAATGCACCTCCTAACGAAGAGAAGGTCTGATTTACAGCCTTAGGCATTTTCCATAAGTTGCACTACTATAGCCTACCACTTCCAGCTCCATCATCCCACTAAGTCCAGCTGCTCTACAGCAGCTGCTGAGCAGATCCACAGCCATTGCACCCAAAGCTAAATCCTCGTCCAATTTCAATTATCAATACTAGAGGTCTATGAATTGCTGTAAGCTCTGCTATATAAATGAATAAAATTTCAGACTGAGCTGCGTTACTGTTAAATTAAAATACACACATGCATATACAAATGCAAGCATCTATATGTATATACACACAAACTACTGAGACATTTCTCTAGACTTACTGTTTTGAAACGCATTTGTTTTTACACTAAAAGCAACGATTGTCATTCAACATATAGCATTTTAGGCTATAAAATGCACTGTAGACAAAACAATTGCATTTGTAGCTTGTGGGACCTGATTGGTTTTTAACACAATAAAGCAGATCCACAGTAAACAATGCTTTAAATTCTAATACACTGAGTTACTGACCCAGCATAAAGCTTAATTGCTAATTAAAATAAAATGTTTTATGTTACAAGACAATTCATACTGCTGAAGTATGATAGTCATACATCCTCTGAAGATAGAGTTGAACAATACACCTTCTGTTAAAAGTTAATTCATAAATACATTACAAACAGCTATTCAGATTACACACATCAATACTCAAACCTAATATATTGATTTGATGCTGATATTTAATTAAGCAGTAGTCATGCTATCAACTCCAGTTATAGAGAAAACATAATTTGCTTACTATAAGTTCAAAAATATCCATAAAAACAGAGTGGCCTTTTGGTGTTTTTTCGTTGAGGCTGGCAGGAGACCAAATCCAGTAGAAATATGTACCATCTGAAGAAAGATGCACGGTAGTCATCGTACTGCCAACCGGGAAGTGATTTACCGGCATTGGGATTATCTGACAGACCTACGAGAAAGAGAGCATCTTAACATTTCTTATTTTTAAGTCTGTTCTTAGGAGTATTAAGAGTGTACTTAAAAATAAATAAATAAGTCAAGATAAGTGCAGTTAGCCCATAAGAGGCTTATTATTGAAGGTAATAGTACTACTACATTTATTTGTTATGAAGAGGTATTCTATAATGTTTGCCAAATGGACCTACTGCATATAAAACAGCGTATATCTATCTAAAAATTTAACATATCTAAAAATAAAAGGATCTTCTCCTTTCTAATGATTGAGAGCATACCCACAGTACCATAAGGAAAATATACACGCTAAAGAGCTATGTACTTTCTGCAACTTCTCTGAAACAGTACTTGAAACTTTGGAAAAAAAGGAGAATCCAAACAGTCTCAGCTTCAGAAAAGGAAATATCGAACCATAAAACCATGAGAGGAAAAAACCCAAAGTAATCAAACTATCAATTTTTATAAAGGATGACAGTTGTTTATCCACAAAACATGATCAGGAACAATACCTGAATTTTGTTACAGTAGAATAATGAGCTGTTCAGGAAAATTATGTTTTCAGTTTAAGTCAAAGTGCATTTAGCTACTGTTTGATTGTTTTATAATGTGACTTCACTGTAGTCTAATCCTTACAATACTTCATAATACAGTACAGTATAAGTCCGTATATGCATATATTCAGGTATAAACACATAGATACACATGCAAGGCAGTTTCATGAAGTAAGAAGAAACTTCAAGGACAAAACTAATTAAAGCTAGAAATGATTGAGATTAATTAAGAATGCAATGAACATGGTAGCTGTTCCTTTTACCTGAAGGGTATGCTGATCCACAACCTGGAAAAGGGAGTGAGGCTTATTATCAAAAGAGACGGGCCGATGGAGAAGTTTGCCGTTGCCAAAAGCAACCCAGCCAGCCTCCAGCTCCTCATTACGGCAGTACACAAAACCTCTGGCAAACAAAAAAAAAAAAGTATATTAAAACTCTTTAAAACTCTGCGCTATTTTTTGTTTATCTGAGAACAACTCACAACCACATTCTTGAACTTTGACTGAACTAAAATTCAAGTCAGCGTAAGGCAGCAATTTCCATTGTAAAATGCTTTAAGCATAACAAGCCTCCTGACTTCCAAGCAATAAAGAAGCAAGAAGGTACAGTGAGTCACATCTGCACTCATCATTTATATAATGAATGACATAATTAGAAAACAAATATATACAAATCCAGCAATTGTACAACTATAAGTATAGAAGGTACAGTGAGTCACATCTGCACTCATTTATATAATGAACGACATAATTAGAAAACAAATACGTACAAATCCAGCAACTGTACAACTAAAAGTACAAGGTCATGAAACTAGTCTATAGTATATTTCTCTAAGAGTAAGCCAACTTACTATACATTAAAAAAATAAAATAAAATCTAAAATACTAGTTATTCTGCTAATAGGTCTTTGCAGAGGGTCTGACTTGATGGCCTCCAGAGGTCTCTTTCAACCTAAGTTATTCTACAATTTTAGAGAAAACATACGAAAGAAGAATTTCAGATAAGAATACAAAAACCTTAAAATAGTATTTAATGAAAATGCATCATATGCTCTAGTCATTACATTTAACATCTGAGAGGTTTAACAAAACAGTAACTTTTTTTTTTAAAAACAGACCTGTGGAGTAGCAAATATTCAACTGTCACTTACCGCAAAGTACCATGTAATCCAGATCCTAATTTGCTTATTCCTCTGCCCACTGAATTTGTTGTGTAAAGATAGAGCCCATCTGCTGCAAGACAGCGCCCCAAGTCTGCATCTGAATCAGGGAGAAAGAATAGAGCAGAGACCTCCTCTGTCACACACAAAACTGGAAATTCTCCATGGTCATTACACTTCCCCTGGTTGCTACCACAGCAACTGAAAACCAACAGATGCTCATGACAGGTCATTACTGACAGGTCAGAACCATTTTTTTCATATTGAATTCATTATTCCGTGTTCTAAGAGCTACTGTAACACAGTCATTCCTTTTTGTTAGTTTCCTTACATTTCTTTCAAGGTTTGTGGAGATGCCCAGATTACACCTCACTCACTCACATGAATACAAGGGCTATTTAAATCTCCTGCCGCTGCCAAACAAACTCAACAAGAATTAGGTGTTCATCACTCAGCTTCTCTTTTGAGATAATAAATGACATCAGCACCGTTGTTTCATGATTCAAATGTACATCATCCATTTCTTAATAATTTCTTTTTCCTGTGTTGTGTTCTCATTTCAGTGTTAAAGACCTGTGCTTGGGTATTGTGGCCCAAGCTTCCCTGAAAAATCCCAAACGGTAAGTTTGAAGAGGCTTTTTCTGCACACTACTCAAAACTATAAATACAGCAGGAACTAGACTAGCATAACCAACCAGGCTTAGGAACTATTCAACCAAACTCAATTCAAGTGGAAAACTCCTTCACTCAAATATAAACCACCTTGAGTATTTGCTGTTAAATGCCTTCAGAAAGACGCAAAGGAGCAGAAGACCGTTCTCTTCTGGTTTTGCAACAGGTAATGCTGTTCAGAACCCAGAACTGGCCGCAAGATAAAATACAAGCAAGGCTCATGACTATGCAAGGATTTCTGCTCAGGACCACTGGCATAACATCTGTTCATGAGGGAGGAATAATCTCATATTGAGCCTTGATCTAATTTCTGGTACAACTCCGTGTTCTCCTAAAGCGCCTAAGTAGACCCTTCCACCTCTGAACGCTTAAATTAAGGCTAAATGTATTCCAGACATAGTTTTGTCACTCCAAAATAGTCATTATTAACAATCATGATGGGACACAAAGGGCAAAGCCTTGTAACTGGGATGTCAATAACCCAGTCCAGTCAAGCTATTTGTTCAGATTCTGTGAACTTAGTCAGCCAGGGAAAGGAAAAAAGCCACTCTCATAGCAAGAAAACCTCTTTGAAATATAGTTATTGTCAATAAGTTTGCAGATAGTCTAAAGTGACAACTCAGATTTTGACTTAATGTCATCCAAAAAACAAAACAAAAACCCACCATAAACACACCAGACTTAAGATTTAGCCTCTTAATTTTAATATAAAAGAGGATAATTTCTTCTGGTGCCATATCAGCTTTAAAGAAAGCAAACAAATTATTTATATATAGTTAGATTAATTTAATGAGAATAGGTATAACAAACCAAAAAACGAAAACAATTTAGTACTCCTGAAAATTAGGTCCATATTTTGAAAACTTTAGTTTTGAATGCACAGACTAAGACAACAAAGTACCCAGACAGTTGTTGCCCTCCCCCTCTCATTATGTATCAGGCTTCGAGATGCTCCCGTGATGCCCAGTTCTCTCTACAGATGGTCCTTCTAAACCCATCAGCTTTTGGTTATTTGAGATGTACTGTACTTGCTTTTACATTACTTCCAACAGAAAAGGAGAAATCCTTTCCCACTCTAAAGCTTTACATTAATTTTTAAACAATTACCACTGCTAAAATGCATCTTGTCCTCCCCTGTTAATACTGACAGTCATTAAATAATTCACCTTTATTTTCACTGCTGGAACTAGTGTTGGCATCAGGTGCAGGTAACATGTCTTCAAAGCCCCAAGACACTATATGCTTTCCTCCAAGCAAACAAGAGGGTGATCCAGGTCCTCCCTCCAAAAGCAGCAACCTTTAAGTAGAAAAATAAAGTAAGATGCATAGAGAACAGTGACAGCAAAAACTAGCTAAATCAAAAGTAAAGGTGAAGATATATTTTAAGTAATTATTCTCTGTCCGAGTTCATAAGCCAATTAAAGGCTTAATAAATCAATATTTAACTAAAAAAACCCCAAACTTAACACCCAAAACCAATTAGTAGATCCTTTTAGATTTGACTTTCTAATGTCTTCCTTCTGAAATTGACTTAACTTCGATCTTTCCTAGATCTTTCAATAACTCTAAAGCCTTTTAATCACATTTAAAGACATACATCTGTAAATGCACTTGCACATTTTCAGAGCTGATGTAAAAGTGCTACAAATAGAAAAGTCACTACAAACCTGTATAACACATCAGCCACAGGCAAGGATCCTAGATCCGTCTGTTTCTGTAATAGATGCACTGTATGAACAAAGGTTTTCAGCGACCCTCTAAAAGGATAAGAAAAACATGAATTAAAGATGTCTATTGAAACAAGACTGAATACAGACAGACAACAGCATCTATGTAGAATATAATATCCAGTACCAATGAAGAGGGAATATCCAAGATATGCCATCAAGCTTCTTTTCTAATTTGCATTTCTTTTCTGGATGATTTTCATTCTTTTGTGGAGGAAGTGAAAAGAGGAAGAGATGGTAACATAAAGGAAGGATGCCGGAGAACTGTCTGTCTAAATCACACTATCTTTTTGGAAGAGAATGAAGGGCCATGCAGGTAGGGGGATCAGCAGCCACGGCTGATGCAGAAACCAGGCTGAGTCCTAAACAACGTGTACAGTAAAGGCAATCCAGGCGCATGATAAAATACCTCAATCTTGCATCTAATACAGACAGCTACTTTCAATATTTCTTATAGCTGATTAATCTTATTTAGATCACCAAATGCAATCTGTGGGTCTTCCTGGGGTTGAGCCAAAGTATTAGTAAGAGCTGCTGCAGACATAGCTAGAGATGGCTTTCTGGACTAAAATAGAAAAGACCACAGTAATTAATTTATTATCAGAAGTCTGATTACTTTTGCTTCCAAATACAAATTTGGAAGCCTTTCCCCTTCTGAAGTGATGCATTTAAATGCATATAAGGACTAGATACTTCTGAAGACAAAATTAAACCTAGGTAGAAGTTGTTTCTAATCTTGCCTAAAAGCGTGTTACTTTAAAATGTTATTGTGATATTTACAAACAGATGGGAGTTCATAACTCCAATTATAATTCTTGTTCATTCATAAGTTCAATACTTTTTTGGAGAACCTATAAAGTCCGTAGATTAATGTCGTGGAAGATGCTTGTTTTTTGTAGAAATAAAGAGATATAAGAGTCTAAAAATATATTTTTCAGTTTCTGTTTTAAGGTTGGGGTATTAGGAAGAAGTAAATTTCTGAAAGACGTGGTGGCTTTCTTTCCAGGCCTAGCTACACAGGAGAATCTTGACTGCAAAAATATATTTTTCAGTTTCTGTTTTAAGGTGGGGTGTTAGGAAGAAGTAAATTTCTGAAAGACATGGTGGCTTTCTTTCCAGGCCTAGCTACATAGGAGAATCTTGACTGTGTCTCAGACATGATAATAGCCAGTTATGAATTGATTTCTTCAAAAGCACAATTGATCAATTGAAGAGATCCTTTCCATGCACTCTGCTGAATGCAGCCTTTTGCTTTCTGTCACAGAGGGTCAGTCCCAGCTCCTTAACCGTCTAACTGCACCTCTTTCTCCAAACCCCAAACCCTGGTTTTTTTTTCCCCACTGTCATTTTCAGCTGTATGCTCACTGATAAACCTCACCTTGGTGAAAATTGACACTGAATACTTCAAAGCACCTCAATTAATTATTTAAAGCAATATTCACCCTGTTGTTTTATTCTTAGCAATATAAAGCACCCAAGATTGCAACTAGGAATCTCAATAATAGTCTAATTTTGAAAGCTATTTCTTCAGAATTGTACCCAACATATGACTTCCATATTTAAAGGAAAAATGCAAGGCTTTCATAGGTGAAGAAAGCATGTCAGGATATCACAACTCTGTAAGCAATGCAAGACAGATTTGCAAAGAAAATATACGATCAACCTTCATTTCAAAAGCTGTATTTGAAATTTAGCTCTTTTACAGATTCAGCTGCAAAAGAACATCCCATACTTCCTGAAAATTGACATCTGGGGAAAAATAAATGAGATCATGTTTATCAAATCCAATTTATCTGAGTTATGTTCAAGTACATTGCCTTTTAGATAAGGCAGTTGGCAGTGCAGAAGAGTTTGCCACATACAGTAGATTTCTCATTGACTTCATTAGAACAAGTACACTAGAAAGTAAGTGTTTTTCATTTCAATAAACCTTTTTCTAAACCAAATCATGACATCTTCAGAGAATTTCAACATCTTGTATCACAGTTAAACTTGACAGACAAAACTGCAATCTGAGAAACATTAAAGCCAAGACTTTCAAAAGGCAACCAGTGACTTTAAATCCACATTCACAGGGCTTTGCAGAAGCTAAGTTTTGTATGCTCCTCTCCCTCTGCTCAAGCCCCATCCCCTAAAAAGTAAGTTTTTATTAAAAGCTATAATGGTCATTTCATCCTCAGGTACCTGATGCTGTGCTAAACCCATGCAGGGCACAGGATAGTTCATCCTACAGTGGCTGAACTCTTCACCAGCAATGAAGTGAAAAAAAATGCCTCCACATGTTTCACAGCCAACAGTGAAATCTGAAATGAAATGCCCTGAAACTTGGCAGTAATGCCTTGTACAGCCAGATGAAAATGCATAAGCTACAGGATTAAAGGGGCAGTATGAAGGGAAAAGTGAGACAACTTTCCTCCGTGGTAAAACCATTTGGAACCATTCCTAGAACAGACCACTGCAGCAGAAGCAGCAACATTGCACAAGAGGCAATTCTAACCCAGATACTTCTGCTTTTACGTACGCTAAACACATGCAAAAACTAAATGCTTAGCTGATCAGTTCTGCCCTTTCCAGACCAATATTTAATGCGAAAGAAAAAGACTACAGTAAACCAAAAATTAGTAGTAACAACAGGGTTTCATAATCTTTGATTCTTATGTTTAAATATAAAGAGTTACTACCAGTATCAAACATAACATGTCACTTTAGTAGTTTCCTTACCTTGCACAAGCCAAGGCAACTAGGGCGGCAGCAGCATTTTCTCTTTGCTTATATGGAATCTGTTGGCCCGAAGCAGAAGTGTCTTCCAGCCAGGAGCACAGCAAAGACTCTATCCCATTGAGACAGTCAGCTGGTTCCTTAGTCAAACTCAAAGGCTGGCAGTCTCGAAGGCAATTCAATAGCACCTCAGCGGTTATGTTACAGAGAGAGGGGTCTGTTCTACTTTGAGACTGAATGAGGGGAAAGACCAAGAGAAGCCCCATCCGGGAAGTAAACGGTGCCTGTTCAGGCTGCTGTAATAAACCTTGACGCTTGAGCAAGGCCAGTGCTTCTTCATCACCCGAGGCCTCCCGGTCGTGCTGCTCCTCCAAGGCGAGCTGGCGCTGGGCGTTCCAGAGTCCCCGCAGAGCGTTGAGGCGATACTCCAGCAGCCGAGCGTAGGCATTGCTCTGGTTTCCACACACAGACCGTAAGCGCTCAGCCAGCTCCGTCGGGTTCTTGGTCTCAAATGATAATATCTGAAAGGAGGGAAAAAGTTGGTACTTATATAGGTTTTCCTTTTCTTAAGGGGGAAAAAAAAAAAGGCAACATATGCCCGTAGTACGATTTCTAGATCACCTGTCCTCTACAACACATCGTGGGATTACTTTTTTAATTTCTAGGCATGGATAGAGTTACATTGGAGGCCAAAGAGCACGTCAGTAGAACGGAGTCTGTTATCACTGAGTCAGCATTGTTACCGAAGCCTGGGCTTGGGGGTTGCTGACAGAGTTTTAAGCTTTCAATCATGATGCTAAAACAACAATAATATAGATTGCAAGGAAAAATACATTTGAAATAGTGTCTTTGAAAAGAAAGACTCGCCTCCCCTGGAGCATTTTTTTTATTTTTTTTTTTTGTAATCGAGGCAATTTTGCTGAGAACTTCAAAAGAACTGAGGGGGTGGAGGGTCCCAGGGGCTGAGTTTAGAGCCCTTCTACGGAAATTAAAACATCAACAATATTTTGTATGAAGATTGTATATGGTCTAGTTTAGAGCTTCTCAAATAAACAAAGCAGTTCTCTAAAATGAACCAAGAGCTTTGTTATATGCTCTCCCTCCCCTCTTCTTCCCTCCTCCATTTTATCATGTTGCACTTTGCTACACCTTTCTCAAAATATTTCCAGTTGCTGCCACAATTTAAAAACCTTAAAGTCACATCATCATTTCAGACAGAAGAAAGAGGCCTTTTTGGCACTTCTAAGTAAAACTGGAGACAAAGCTGGAACAACGGAAAACAAGTAGACCATGACAGAAAGAAACATTTATGGGTTAGTGGCACTTCTAAGTAAAACTGGAGACAAAGCTGGAACAACGGAAAACAAGTAGACAGAAAGAAACATTTATGGGTTAATACCAGCCCGGTACTTGAAAGTACTCAGAATTAAGTAATTTAGAGATAACTTTTCTCCCTACAGCATCCAACACCAGTTGAGATCAGCAAAGCCACTTAAGCTACGGCAACCAAGGAAATCAATGAGCCAGACATTTTCTGATACTTTGGATCCAGTGTCCAAAGGGCTTCTGCCTGCACGTCACACTGCTTCATCTCACCCACCCTCAAGCACACTCTCTTTGGCCCATCGTTATTCTGTAAAGCTGTCCTTCCTTCAATTAAAAAAAAGGTGGGGGGAGGGAGGAGGGGAATGTGAGAGATTAAGAGATGCAATGGGTAATTTCATACAGGGTTGTGAGTTTTTTTATTTTTAATTGTAGGCAGTAGTCATACAGAATATGAAATAGATGCTTATGTCTAATTGTAGAATTTGGAACAGCTTGATAAAACGCTTCAGGACAAATCACATCTGCCATTTCTACAAACACCATTACTAAAGTCAATGAAACAGCTTTCAGTAGAACACTTATCATTAGAGTCATGAAAAGTTTGCTCTAAAGTATTTCACATAATAATTACCCTTGAATAGATGTTAGTATTGAGCTCCCTAAAACTCAAGAATCTCTTTTAATTAATTTCTTCAAAGAGATTAAGAATATTAATCCCTAAACCATATATTATACATTTAAAATAACTACCTCATATTAATTTGTGTGTTCTATTGTCTCCAAAAGACGTTTAATTGTTTTCTATTATAGATGCAATCTATAACTTTCTAAACTGGTTTGCTTTTGACTTTCTTGAACTAAACTAAATCAACCTCACTGGACGCCTGAGTAGGCATTTGCACTTCCAGGAAAATAACAGGATATTACGAGAAAAGTATAAGGTCATCTACAGGATTCTTGAGAAATTTTGTTAGGCTGTTTTCCTCAAAAGACATTTTACTGATTAGAGGCAAATACTCAGAGCTATCTCCAAAAAGGAGTTTCAAGACCAAATTTTCACAGTAACTGGCTGTGACAACCAACTTGGGAGCTTTCAGGGTTAAGACACGCTCTTAAGATCTTACCGCCCTGGTTCTCACTGGTTAGCAAAACACACCTCCTAACCCAACACTAACGACAGCTTCACTTGGTCCATGTTTTTTATATATACTGCTTCCCTTTGGAGAGCCAAAAGACTTCACAAAGGAATGGCAGCCCTTGCCAAGCTTTCCTCAGCACACTGACTACTGTTTTCTCATATCTTCAGGCAAAGCTTGTTATCTTGAAGCTATCTGAAGTCAAAGCAGATTAAAATAAAATGCAAGAAAAAAACCCCACTACGTTTATTCACAAATTCTGAAATAGACAATACAACTACCAGTGTTTATAAAAGACACAGGTGAAGAAAGGAAATAGAAAATCTATGCTAATATGACTTGTGCAGAAACTGAATCAGAAAGGTCTTCCCTGTCCTTTATCTAACTGATTTACTGCAGACCTCCCTGGCACATGGCTGTCAGAGCCTGCCATTCTGAACGCCTCTTGCCCGAGGCTGCATCCGCGAAAGAGGGTTTCTTCAGGCTATAAAAGCTGGTGTGCTCTGCCAAATCTCCCTTTTTAAATCCCCCAGCATAATTGAATCCTCCCCCAAATTAGTTTATTCTCTTCCTATCGAGGAGATCTAACCATTCTCTTTGTTAAAATACGCACAGATTCATTTCCCTGCAAACGCACGCGTCCGTTACTCAAGCTGGCCTCCTCCAATACTTCATTGAACAAAACTATCCCTTGTTTCAGCAAGAGTAAGAATCCCTTTCTCCCCCCCTCCTTGATGTGTCAATATTTACACTTGAGTTTGAGCTCTGATTTAGGACTGATTTCCAGCATCCTTTTAAGTGGTATTTGGGCACCCTGCCTCGGTATTTACCTAAACAACACTTGGGGAGATCTCGGAACCAGACAACCAAAAGCGAACACATGACAAGCAGCCACCTGAACCAATAAATAATCAATGACTTCACAGCACCAATCATTTCTGACTGCCAATGCTCAAACAGAATCTAAGAGGATGAAAAGGATGGAACAATCTCATTGCTTTGCCATAAAACAAGTTACTGAAGTATCTCCCGACATCTCAAAAGACAACCTCTAACAGAAATAGCAGCTTGACAGTAACACAATCAAGCTAAAAACACTAACAAACATATGCTTAAAGGAAGAATACTAAACACAAACAGAACATAGAGATTATATTCAGAATTAGCAAAAGATAACTAGGCAAGCTACAATAAGAATGCCGATTAATATACTATGAAAACAAGAACATGAAAAAGATGCTCAGTAGCAGTTAACATAGTCATTTCATAAAGACAAATGTAAAGGGAATTGAGAGAAAATGTAAAGTCTCTCTACGTACATTGTTAGTCTTAAAATAGTCCATTTTCTGCTTTTAGATAAGACATATTAACATTTTTACTGGGAATAATCAATAATATTAACAGAATCAATAATCAAGTGAACAATAATCAATAATATTAACAAAACCCGCTCCTTTATAATAGAAATGTAAGGTTTTAAAGAATAACTTCTAATGAACAACAAAAAAATGCAGCGTCAGTGCAAAAAGTGCAATACTAATGTAACCAAGTAATTGTATTGTAAATTACAATTTAACCAAGACACTAGAATTAGTGGAAGAAATAAAACAACATTGCTTTTTAAGATCTTTTTCTACATCTGATTTTGAAGTAGGGTAAATGTCACTGACAATTTTTGCAAGTGAGAAACCTATTCTTCAGTCACTCTGAAATGACAGCTCATACACTGTGACTCTGATCGTTACCTATTTTCCAACTTTGTCTACTTCTAGTTAGCAAAGACTACCTTTCAAAAGTTTTGATTATTTAAGTCTCACACATAACATCCTGAAGTTACATTTAATTAAAAACTGAGTTATTAAAAAGTTTGTCGCTATTTTAATTTTGCAGTAGCTTTTCCTTAAATATTATTTCTTTGTTTAATATTTTAAATAAATTTTAATAAATATTGTAATTAGAAAATGGTTGATATGTAGTTCAATCACTCTAATTGGTCATTGACATCTTCTTCAACATTGAGAGGCAAGAAAGGTACCTAATTTTAGATCATCAACTATGGGGAGGATGTCATCTTTCCTGCTGCAGTCACTGGCATTCACTATTATTAGGGTAAAGTGTTTTTCCACTGATAGTAAATACCGGACATACTGCAATTAAGACACACTAATCTACATGGAGTTGTAGGCTGAGGTTTTACGACCACATTAAGTAAATTTAGAATTGAGCTGCCACTAAAAGGTAGCTTTCTCCTCTGCCTAAGATTTCTGCCCCCTTGTCCTCTTCAGGCAGCAGGGTCTGGATTTTGGTGGTTTTTTTTTTCTTGTGTGTCAGATGAGTTTTGTTTGATGCTTTTTGTTTTGTTGTTGGTTTGTGGTTTTTTTTAAGTTAGATTTTTGGTTTAGACCAGTTCCCTGGTGTGGAACAGCAGGTAGAATGGAAAAGAAAGAAGAAAATGCATGGCCAATGACAGACGTGAACAAGGACTTTTTGCAATAACTCTCCCAGTGTTCTAGGCTGAACAACACTCTAAGGCTGAACACGCTCGTTTCACTGATGAGATTCAATTCTTCTACACAGGGAACTGATGAGCAACGAAGCTGTTCAAAGGTGTATTTTTTCCTAAAGCTACATATTGCAAGTGAAAGCTTTTCAGTCTCCAAAATAGCATTTAATTCTTTCTCCATATAATTAAATTGGCTAAACTTCACGCATAAAGAGAACAACTTCTTGAAGATAGTGGTACATTTACCAATATCAATTAGATGTGTAATAGCCCCCCTGAGTATTAAATAAGTATTATTCCCATCCCACAGGAGGAACAGAATATACAGAAAACAAGATACAACCTCAAACTCATCAGGTATCTTTACCAGCACCATGAAAAGAATATAACTAGTTATTTTCAACACCACATTACAGCTATAAGGTCATTCCTCCTGTATTACAGAGTTAACGTATAGGGAACAGCACTTGTTTACTTGGTTCTTTTGTCTCTAGAAATAGAAATAAAATTATGTAAAAAAAAGACTGAATTACAATATTTATAGATTATTCTATAAGAGAAATAACAGAGTTGACAGCTTTGAGGTACCCTGAAAACTGAGACACACATCAAAATTTAAACTGTTCCCCTAAACAACATTGTACACATACTCCTAGTCCTCCACCTTCTGTTGCTCTGCTGGGTAATAGCATTTCTGCTTACAGCAATTTCTGAAGACACACAGCAGGAAGCTGTCTTAGTGCAAACACTGCCTTGATTTCTTTTAAAACATTTTTCTAAACCCTCTATAAGGCTTTTTGTTTGATACGCCCATGTGTTTGTAAAACATATAAATACGTGCAAACATTTTCATCCTGATGGTTTAGATATTGAAATTTTATCGGTTCTTAGGAGCTGCTGCATAGTTTACATAGCTTTTATTGTGGCAGTTAAAAACTACAAGTTTCAAGATTGTTCTGATTTTTTTCTGCTCCAGGAAATTTTAACCATATCACCTTGTTCAAAGCCTCTACTGATTCATAATCTTGTATGTAACAGCAGAGCTTTTTAACAACTCAGCTAAAAGCACGAACTATTTTCCCTTGTGAAAGCATTAGGAACCCAATTACTTGCTCAGAAATAACGACTAAGAAACTCGTATCTTTTACTGCATATGCAGTGTTGTACTAATTTTTTTTTTTTGTAACTACATATTTACCAAATAACCTTGATACCTGAGATGAATTAGAGCACAGGCAAGCTGTAGACACATACCAAAAGAATGTTATAAAAGAAAGTGCTATTTTTTTGTTTGTTCATTAGTTTATTAAAATATTTCTCTGACTCTTATTTAAGTAGTGGATGAAAATGTCTGTGAAAGGTGAAGAATAATCTTTGTCATTTAAATATCTGAGAGTGCAGATCACTGAACTAATCAGCTACAACTGGTAATAAGAACTACATTTGGGAAACATGTTTGTAAAATCATCTTCCAGAAGAAGTTTTCTAGGATTTCTCTACTAAGATAACTAAAATATGACTTTAAAAATAAAAAGCCAAGAAGCACAGTAGTCCTTATTATAGAAGTTTAATAAATTCAACAGGTCATTCTATGACTACTGATGATAACAGCAACAGCTCTGCTGGAGATTAAATCACATAATATTGGGGGTTTACGCAGATTAGATAATGAAGGTGATCTCAAAAGAAAAGCGAACAAGATTTCAGAGACCTCTCAGAAGGCGAGAGACACTGATTAACTTCAAGAATTACCTTCACCTGGTGTTACTCTGAAAGCTACAAACACCCTCCAAGACCAGCACTGGAGTATTTGAAGTGAAAAGAGATGCCAAAGGCAGGACTAGGAGTGTTACAAGCCTGACACACATGCCCGAGTCAGCAGTTCCCAAGCTAGAGGTCATAACCCCAAGAAGGGTCACCCACTTAGTAAAAAGTCAATTGTTTATGCTGGCATTAGGGATTTTTATCTTGACAGAGGTGAAGCTTGTAGATGGAAGTAAGGTCACAACCAGAAAGATTTGGGAAGCGCTGACCTAGATAATTACAGAGAACGACTCTCTCCTTCAGCAATCAGGGAAAAGTAACAAAACATTTCTGCTAGTCTGTGAGGAAAGTGGGTGAAAGCTTCAAGTTTAGCAGATACCTTCAAGTTTAAATCCTTTTGATGGAAAACACAAGTCAGTCACGGGATCAGCACATCCTGTTAAAACAGCACTGGACTTCAGTTGTTCAACTTCTCCCTAGAGGGCTAGCCCAGACCATACTGGGGGAAGAGGAAACGGTGGTATCTCTTACTCTGTCCTACAGTAAAAGAGCTTGACAAGTGTCAAAACATGAGGACAGATACATATATGATTCAGACAGTTATTGAGGTAGGAGCTATGCTTTTAGCTTCTTGTTAAAAATGTATTAAAGAAAAAAAAATAAATCAGTACTTAGAACTTTTCCAGGCTATACTGGAGTGTAGCAAAAACAGCTATCCAAATGACTATCATCTCTGTTAGACTGTTATGTAAAACATAGAGTGCTTATGAGTTAAGAGGAGTGACACATAAGGTTGCTCTACTTTATACTGTGACTACGTAGCGAAGATTTGTCTTTCTTCACACTTATTTCCTCGTGGAAAAAAAAAATAACTGAGCCTATCACCAGTTAGCCGAGAAGATTTGTCTTTCTTCACACTTATTTCCTTGTGGAAAAAAAATAACTGAGCCTACACTAGTTAGCCAGAAAATTGCCAACGCTGCAAATTTAAAACTAATGAAAATACCAGACGGAAATTTGAAGATCAGAAAGAAGGCCCCCTCAAGTGGAAGGATTACAACAGGAACGTACATCAACCAAAGTGCCTAGAAGGAAGCGAATGCTGCTTTGCCATCAGGTGGCTATGTTGAAGTCTATGTGAACAACCACTGGCTCAGTCCTGCCCTTCTTACTACATTAACAAGGGTTAACACATCAATTTATATTGCTGGCACTCTTGTAAACCTCAGCATGTCGACTCTGGTATACTGGAAGATTAAAACTACACGGTTTAAGGGACCTCCACCTTCAGACATACCTCTTGCCCCGCTCCCAGGGGTTACTGTCCCTGGGAAAGACATTTGATAGGAAAGATTCTGGAAGTGCTGCAGTTTCCACTGTGGCACATTAAAGAGCAGCTCATCTGCCATTAAGCTGTCTCTCCTGTGCAGGCATTGACATCCAGGGCAGAGTCCGGACAAAATGTCATAGCAACATCTTCAGTTGTTAGTCACATAAGGTTGTCTCCAAGAAGCAGAAGACTTTGCACTTTGAAAGTTATTTGTCTGTATGAAAGGCTTTAAAGTAAGAGTGCAAAGGCTTGCATAGTTGCTAACGAATCTAGGTCTCTTGACTGGAAGACTTTATTTGGAAACCCATAGCAGGAGCAGCTTTTATACACATATCATTACAAAATTCTACCAAATAAAAAACCAGAAGTGTTTCCTTTTTTTTTTTTTTTGCATTTTTTATTCTTTGTAAACACACTGATTGACAGTCTAAGAAGTTGGCATACCTCATTTACATTACATAGAAAATAAAAATAAAACAAACCCTCTCCCCACTCTTTAAACCGAAAGGTACTCCTAGAACAAGTTCTCTTCACATAAAAGAGAATGTTAACACTTCTGTAACCCACCATTAAGGTAAAACAAACCCTCTCCCCACTCTTTAAACCAAAAGGTAATCCTAGAACAAGTTATCTTCACGTAAAAGAGAATGTTAACACTTCTGTAATCCACCATTAAGGAACTCTTTAAACCGAAAGGTACTCCTAGAACAAGTTCTCTTCACATAAAAGAGAATGTTAACACTTCTGTAACCCACCATTAAGGAAAAAAAATAGAATTATATATAGACACACACACATATATAAACATTAAAAAATGAGTAAAAGTTGTATTGGAGTCAAAACAACAAAATAATAAATTTTCCTAAGTCTTTCTTGGCATAATACCAGTACTCCAATATTTTTTCCTCTACTCCTCTTTTTATAAATAGACGAAACCTTTGAACAGAAGGACAAGAACATCCAAATACATTGACATTATTCACCAATAAGTTATTTAAATGGATATTTAAACAACCCAATAAGTTATTTAAATGGATATTTAAACAAAACCCAGAATAATACTTTCCCCCTAAAAAAAAAAAATATCTATTTAAGTATACTTCATTTTTTAATGAAGCATGGCTTATCAGAAATTCAGTAAGAGTTCTGACCACCACTGATGAAGCACAAGAAGCGTATTAAAGAAGTTTACTAATCAAAGCAGCAGCTGTAGCATCTCCTGCCCTGTCCAATAACAGATCCCAAGAGACTTCCTTTTGAACCATTTTCAAAAATATTTATTACATTGCAAGTAGGAGTAGAAACAGTGCAAATGAGCTATTCAGTGTATTAGTCGATTGGATGGCCACACTTCAATAAGATGCATGCACCTATTTCTACAAAATGGCTCCTCAAAGCCATTCCAGTTTACCAAGGTAGCCCTTTATTTAAAAAGGCAACATTTAAAAAAAGACAGAAAAAAGTTGTGAGCTAAATAATTTACATTTACACCACTTGTAATTTCACTTTTTTTTAACCCTCTCCTCTCAATACCAAAAAATATAAGATATTTTACAAACAAGATCTGGTCATCGATTCTTTCAGTGGAAGGAAATAAAACGTTGCAATATTCTGCAACTTAAGACTATAAATCAAAATATGCACCAAAACAAAAAGTCTTATTTATTAATTTACTTTAGTGTTTCACAGTGCAAACATGCACAACAGGAAAAAGAAACCTCTGGAACAGGAAAAATTATGTGAATTAGTGGTACTGGATTGCTGAAACACTGATAAAAGTGTCATAAAGGACAAGACACAGTAACACTAATTCCGCGCCTCTCTCTGCCAAGCAATTATAGTTTCATAGACTTCCCTAGCACTAACAAAAAATAATTCAGAGATACAAAGTGTTTGTCAAGTGAAGCTATGTGTCAAGTTTCATCCTGGAACATATTTCTGGCCTAGCTTGCAAGATCTTAAAAATAAGGTTTGGGCTCTTTTTTTTAAAGGATATCCTCCTTTATTATGATATAACACAAATAATGCTGTGGGAGCATGTATTTTTCTAACACCTTTATTAGACTCAACGCTGCTTCTAGAACTATGTAATGGAATCGAAATCTCTTCTTGAATACCAGCTGCATTCAATGCCAGAGTGGACTCTGATCACAAGGGAGAATCATTCCACGTTTATACACATAGAGATAAGTCATCCACCTTAAAAAGTCTCTTTTCCTGTTCATGTGATATTTGCCAACATCCATTTCATAGGAGCAGATAATATTCCCATCCCAATCCCCAGTGCCGTATCACATCAAAAAGAAAATGCGTGTTCAGCAGAAAAATAAATAAATAAATAAAATTCTTTCCTTAGATAAAGCTGTAGGAAGTTTTCATAAACACCATAAAGACTTCACATCACAAGGCGAACAATGATGTTGTCAGAACTGCAAGCCTGGCTCACGGGTTCTTCTTAGCAACACTCCAGTCAGCAGCCAAAGCCTCACTAAAGGGTTTTGCGGCCTAAATGCCTGTGACCTAACATAGCACAGAGATAAAGCTCCTGCTGAACCATCCCCACTCAGCTCCTCTGACAAAGACCCTGTGTCATTGCAAGCCACATTGCTGGAGAAGAGGGCGGGGTGAAAGAAGAGAAGGGAGGCACACAGGAAAGAAAAAAAAAAAAAAAAAAGAAAAAAAAAAAAAAGACCAAAAAACTGGAGTAGAAAAGTGCCACTGGCTGCACTATTCTACAACAAATGCCTAAGTCAGCTGCCTCATTTCCAGGGGGGAAAGAACATCATGT
>NW_015090783.1:386800-388919 GCF_001431845.1 Calidris pugnax | reverse complement strand
CCTCCGCTCCCCCCCGCCCCGGGGCCGCCCCCCTCAGCACCTCGCCCCGCACAGTGAGCGCCTCACCTCCGCTCCTCCCCCGGGGCCGCTCCCTTCACCTTCTCATCCCTCACGGAGCAGCGATCCCCTCAGCGCCTCACCCCCTCAGGCAATGGCCGCTCCCCTCAGCCTCTCGCCCCGCACAGAGTGGCGATCCCCTCAGCGCCTCACCCCTTCAGGCAATGGCGGCTCCCCTCAGCGACTCGCCCCGCACCCAAGAGCGATCCCCTCAGCATCTCGACCCGCGCCCAGAAGCGATCGCCTCAGCGCACCGCTCCCTCACGCAATGGCCGCTTCCTGCAGCCCCTCACCTCCCTTCACCCAAAGGCCCCTCACCTGAGAGCTGCTCCCTCAGCCCCAGGGTGAGGGTTCGCCAGGGGAACGACCAGCGTGAGCCCGTTCCCCTCAGAGTTTTGCTCTTCAGCCTCACCTACTTGGCCAGTCAGGACCCCTCTAAAGCTGCCCTTTTCCCCTTAGGACTGGTCCCTCTCAGTGCCTCACGTTCCCCACAGGGAATTTCTCCCCTCCTCACACCTCTGGACACCCCTTTTTTGTCTGCCCCTCCGTCTCCTTCCAGAACGACCTCCCTTTCTCCCTTCCCCTCCCCGTCAGCCCCTCCATCACCCCCTCAAAGGAATCCTGTCACCTCTCAGGGAGCCTTTTCCCAAAGGACTTGCGAGCAACCAGGTATGTCCCTTAAAATCCATACCTCCAGATTTACCTATGTAATGAGGATGCCAGAGGGTGTGAAGCAAAAGGTAAAAAAAAAAAGGAAAAAAAAAAAAGCAGTCTACAAAATAGATGCAACCTACAATCCGTGACATTCAGTCCTTCACTGTCTTCTCATAAAACAGCTGTACCATCTGCCTGCAGTCAAAACCACCAGCAGTTTTGGAAAGGTAAAAAGCTGGAATGAAAAGCTCATCTGCCCCCCCTGGCTCTTTAATAATGATCACTGTCAACAGCCTAAATACAACACCCGGACACCCCAGTACCCTAAGCATCTTATTGTAAAGCTGATTAATTGCAAACCATCCAGAAGTAACAGCAAAAATATACAAAACCATAAATAAAAAAAAATGAACCAAAGGCCACCTTGAAATACACAAGCGTGGCTCGGATTTCCTAACCCTACTGATTCAAAACAAGGAGGTAGCATCAATACTTCATCCTCCATCTTCACTAGCGCCTCACCAACCCCCTGCCCAGCTCCACTTTCACCGTTATTTGAAATAAATTCGATTGACTTAAAACAAGTAGACTGCCTCAATACCAGTTGGTTCCATACCCCCAAATCTTTTCACCCTGCATCCGCATCCACCATTCTGCATCCCGGCCCTCCCATCCTCCTCTAGTCATTCTCCCTGCGTCCCCCCCACCGTACCACCATCCTCCTCCTCGCCTCAGGCCCCCGCTGCCACTGTCCCTCCTCCCCCGAGGGCACCCTCCTCACCACCCCCTCGCCCCTACCCTCGTCCCTCCCCTCAGCCCGGGGGGCCGCGGGCCCAGCTCACCTCCAGCTCGGTGTCGCCGGGCTCGGCCACCCCGATGATCTCGCTGGGCAGCTCGGCCAGGTCGGTGACCCGGATCAGCCCGTCGTGCAGGAAGATGGTCTCCTCCTTCACCGACAGCCACTGGGCCGAGTCGGTGGCCGCCGCCGCCGAGGCGCCCGCCGGGGACCCCATGGCGCGGAGGGCGGGGGGGCTCCGCAGGGCTGAGGCGAGGCGGGTCCCGTTACCCCCCCATGGCGGGGGCAGGGCGGGGGCAGGGGGGTCCCCAGCGGCCTGGGTGCCGGACAGCCGGAGCGCGGTCCTCCGCTCCCCCCCGCCCCGGGGCCGCCCCCCTCAGCACCTCGCCCCGCACAGTGAGCGCCTCACCTCCGCTCCTCCCCCGGGGCCGCTCCCTTCACCTTCTCATCCCTCACGGAGCAGCGATCCCCTCAGCGCCTCACCCCCTCAGGCAATGGCCGCTCCCCTCAGCCTCTCGCCCCGCACAGAGTGGCGATCCCCTCAGCGCCTCACCCCTTCAGGCAATGGCGGCTCCCCTCAGCGACTCGCCCCCCACCCAAGAGCGCTCCCCC
>NW_015090783.1:386389-386707 GCF_001431845.1 Calidris pugnax | reverse complement strand
CGCGCTGGGCAGCTCGGCCAGGTCGGTGACCCGGAGCAGCCCGTCGTGCAGGAAGATGGTCTCCTCCTTCACCGACAGCCACTGGGCCGAGTCGGTGGCCGCCGCCGCCGAGGCGCCCGCCGGGGACCCCATGGCGCGGAGGGCGGGGGGGCTCCGCAGGGCTGAGGCGAGGCGGGTCCCGTTACCCCCCCATGGCGGGGGCAGGGCGGGGGCAGGGGGGTCCCCAGCGGCCTGGGTGCCGGACAGCCGGAGCGCGGTGGGCAACAGCGAGGAGCGGCGCGTTGCCACCGCGGCGCCGGGGGAGCGGGGACCCGCGGG
>NW_015090783.1:289828-386135 GCF_001431845.1 Calidris pugnax | reverse complement strand
CCTCCGCTCCCCCCCGCCCCGGGGCCGCCCCCCTCAGCACCTCGCCCCGCACAGTGAGCGCCTCACCTCCGCTCCTCCCCCGGGGCCGCTCCCTTCACCTTCTCATCCCTCACGGAGCAGCGATCCCCTCAGCGCCTCACCCCCTCAGGCAATGGCCGCTCCCCTCAGCCTCTCGCCCCGCACAGAGTGGCGATCCCCTCAGCGCCTCACCCCTTCAGGCAATGGCGGCTCCCCTCAGCGACTCGCCCCGCACCCAAGAGCGATCCCCTCAGCATCTCGACCCGCGCCCAGAAGCGATCGCCTCAGCGCACCGCTCCCTCACGCAATGGCCGCTTCCTGCAGCCCCTCACCTCTCTTCACCCAAAGGCCCCTCACCTGAGAGCTGCTCCCTCAGCCCCAGGGTGAGGGTTTGCCAGGGGAACGACCAGCGTGAGCCCGTTCCCCTCAGAGTTTTGCTCTTCAGCCTCACCTACTTGGCCAGTCAGGACCCCTCTAAAGCTGCCCTTTTCCCCTTAGGACTGGTCCCTCTCAGTGCCTCACGTTCCCCACAGGGAATTTCTCCCCTCCTCACACCTCTGGACACCCCTTTTTTGTCTGCCCCTCCGTCTCCTTCCAGAACGACCTCCCTTTCTCCCTTCCCCTCCCCGTCAGCCCCTCCATCACCCCCTCAAAGGAATCCTGTCACCTCTCAGGGAGCCTTTTCCCAAAGGACTTGCGAGCAACCAGGTATGTCCCTTAAAATCCATACCTCCAGATTTACCTATGTAATGAGGATGCCAGAGGGTGTGAAGCAAAAGGTTCACAATGCCACATGTGGGGAAAAAAAAAGGGGATCCAAAGAAAAATTGACCCTTCTTTCTCTCTCAAGGGGATCCAAAGAAAAATTGACCCTTCTTCTTTCTCTCTATCTCTCTCTTTTGGCCAGCATCGTGCAGCCTTCCCCATTTCCCTAATTTCACACTTGGTTGCCTCAGCCCTACACCCAAGCCTGTGCAGAGAGGCACAAAGTGTCAAGGCTGCTGTACCTGACTGTTCAGCGGAGTACGCACTTGTGAGACAAGTCATGTTAATGAGGAAGACATGAATGATAAATGTTAAATATTTTTATTGTATAATTACTGCGGGGATTCCCTTTTGCAAGTGGCTGCTTTTCATGAAACAGTGACTGTGCAGAACAGAACGGAGATGGAGTGCTTGCAGATTTATTTACCTGTTTGATCAGATTAAATTATTTAATGTATTAGTGCATTATAACAAATGTGTTGTGGTAGTGGAGGAAAAGCGTATTCAGAGCTGGAGGAAAATGAGATATATTGCCAATGCTGTATGTCCTACTAACCCTGGTTGGGAAGAAGCATTTCTTTTTTCCACGCAATGGGCCACCACTCAATTTACGACCCACACAAAGAGTCTTCGTATCACTGATTGAGCAGCAATGAGTGTTCACACAATTGCGTAGTTTGTTTTTGAGGCCAGTTCAGACAACATAGGGTTCAGGTAAGTTGATACAAGCAGTTTACAGATTTGTGTGATAGCTCAGTAGACTATTTGGTAGGGTATCACTACCATTCATGTATTGGAGAGCACAAGAGTCTCCAGGCTTGGTTTTATTATAGAAATAGATATTATTTGCCTCTGTGCTGGAGAGTGTAATTTTTGAACAGGGAGAGTATGCAGAGTTGGTATTAAAGGTTTTTGTAAGGGTGAGATCATTCATGGGCATCTGTTATTTTTGGTCAAGACATGACACAGAGAACAAGAGCTGCAGATGGACATATCCACAGATTTGAAATCCACCCTGATCCTCCCGCGGGAGCCGTGCTACTGCTCAGAGGAGAGAGAATGCTGAGATTTGAAGATTTTATGGCAGGTGGGATGTGGCAGCTGAGTTCTGGCAGTTGAGATAAGCTGTGCTCACAAGGTCTCCTTGGAGGAACGGGAAGGCTGCTGAGGTTAGATTAGTCACAATATTTCATTGCAAGCTAGTGACTGGTGTTATTGTTTTGTTACCAGAGAAGGAGTTTTACATTGTTTTCATTCATTCACATGAGGCAGGAATAGAGGAAAGAGAAACAAAGTGTGTATACATCCTATTGGGAGTAACACTGAAAAAAATTCTGTCTTTTGTTTTTGTAATACTACCATGGTACTAGTTGAATATCTTTCACAAAATCAATACAAATATCAGAACTGGGAGCAAAATGGGATGTTCCCTTCACAAGCAACGCACATGGCAGGAAGGCTTGTCAACAGAAAGGATTTGCAGTGTTTTGCAGAGGTGGTCGAGTTTTGGATGTATCTGTTGTTCTCCAAAGGACTGTTTCATAGGCTGGGTAACCCCCAGGCTGAAAATTCTTTGTCTCCAGCTCTCACGTGCTCTTTCCAGGGCCTTCTGGACTGCTTTATCCCAGAGGAATATGGTTGTCACAGTAGCTCCCAGATGGAGAGTCAGGGTTTGATATAGCTGTCGATTCAATCCACTAATTGCTTTGAAATACAAACCAAGGCCTTGTCTTTGAATAAGGAGCTGACTCAGAGTGAGAAGAGAGGTATGTGTAACTCTGGATGCATTCGTAACCAGGCTAAGCACAGAAAGAGGTGCTAAATTATATACTGGCCAGAGGCTGTGCTTTGTCATTTGATGGGGGGTCAGCGAACAATTTCTTGCAGTGAGAATCCTGATACATGTCTTTTTTCTGTGGGAAGTAACCTGAGCTGCCCCAGAGTGAAAAGCAGGGCACTTAACTGTGAACTGGAGATTGTGCAGACATTTTAGAAATCCCTTGTAGAAATCCTGTGAAGACATCCCAAGTTGAACAGAGGGGATGTTTCCCATTTTATAGTTATTTATTTGCTTATTTGGAGTTCTTCTGAATTGTATTGATTTGTCAATTCAAAGTCAAAAATCAGTTATTGAACTAATCTAATGCCATAAAACTGAAAAATCTGCCCTGTCCTGCCTCGGTGCAGGCAAATAAAATAATAACTCGTAAATATAAGATTTACTAAATTATTTTAGGTGCCTGCCATTCAGGACTGAACAGTATGTTGCACAGTCTGTAAGCTTATATAGCATGGAATGCTGACAGAGCTTCTACAGGAAATTTTCAGTATTAGGGCCCTGAACCTGTAACAAATTCAGCAAATGCAGTTTGTCTGGATCTGCTGCAGAAGATGTTGTATAATATAATGAAAAAAATATATATTATTTTTGTTCTGTGTGTCACCAGCAAATGTCAGCCACTGTGTCTTCAGTGTAGCATTCAGAGGTGTACTGCAATAACTACAAAGAAGTCTTGTACTACATTTATGGGAGATAACGCGGCTTAAAAAAACAGATTAGAATAACTCTGTGACATAAATCATCAAGCGGAAGGAATAAAACCCTTAACTTGCAAATAGGGTTGTACAGAAGAACCAGTCTTTTGCTTTAATGATTTTTGAGCAGATGGGTCAGCTGTCTACAGCCGGGTGTCTGCTGCTGGGGCTGTGGTGGGGTCTGTCTCTGCTGACCAGCTTCTGGAACGAGCTTCCTACCACGCTGGTGCTGGGTCCTGCAGCTGGATGTGCCCCTCTACTTCTCTGTGCATTTCGGGACATTTAGCAGAAGATGCTCATGGTCTGTGGGCAAAAATTAAGTCCTTGTGAGCTGAAAATGGAAATTCGCTGTTCATGCTTCGAGTTGACCATTTGTCTATTACATAACGGAATCTAAAGGAACGTTGTCTCGCCCTCCAGTTTAATTTTAATATTAACAGCTATAACATATGGTGGAAATTCTTTTCATCCTGAGGCTTTGCTGTACATCTTTCTGTTTATTTAGAAATGGCAGTTTCAGTTTTAATGACCATTGTGGCACCAAGAAATGTGTGAAACAGAAGAAATAGTTGCTATTTTTATGTGGTCTGCAATAACCAGATTTCCATACTTCCACTCCTCTACCTAGTACATGTTATTTAGAGAGCCTGAATGCCATCATTAATATGGCCACTGTGCAAGGAATATTGGCATTTCTTGGCACACTAACTGTGATTAAAAAGTACAGTTTCTTCATTTTTTCTCCAAGTAAAACTTAGAAAAGACTGAAGTGGAAAAAAAATCAGTATTTGACAGAGCAGAAATAACAAACTAGGCAGTGAAATAAAAGAATTTCAAACTTCAGAAATGTATTTTAATTACAAAGGAAAAATATTCATATTTTTCTCATTTTGGTGGATTAGCAATAATCTCTGAAGAAGGTTCTGACTGATAGCAAGGTAGGCTTGAGGAAGGAAGAACAAGTATAAAGAGTTTTTTATTAAAATGAATAAGGACAATTTTATTATAGGAAACACGACTATGAATCACATACCTTGCAAACATAGCCTTCGTTAAATTGGACATGAAACAAATGGAAATTATAGAATCATAATAAAAATGCTGGAATGTTTTCTTAGAGTCAGTCTAACCCAGTGTTATGACTCAAGCTGTAACTACTCTACTTGTGCCACATACTTGTCCCATCTAGAGTGATGGAGACTCCACCTGTAATTTCTTCCATTGTTGAGTTGTCATTACAGTTAGGGAGTTTCCTAATGCTTAATTGAACTTGTGTTACTGTAATTTCAGCCTTTTCATTTTTTTTTCAGCTTTTGTAGGCACAGAGAACGGCGTATTTCCTTCCTCTTAATGTGCAGTCTTTCTCATGTGTGAAGGCTGTGACCACAGTTCCTCTCCATTGTCTCTGCATTGAATAATCCCCGTCCTTTCAAGCTTTCTCTGTAGGCCACGTACTCTGGAAGTCTGACCATTCTTCTACTCTTTGGGATTTCCTCCAGCTTGTCTGCATCTCTCTTGAGTTTCTGGTGCTTCAGATGAAGCCTTACCAGCGTGGAATGGTATGGACAGATTCCTATACAATATTCCTGTTCAGTTTCTCAGTACCATCCTTGCTTTCTCTGCAGCTGCATGATATTGTCGACTCATACTGGGCTTGTAAATGAAATAACAACTTATGCTTAAATTCTGTTTGCAGTATTTCACATGCAGAAACAAAGAAAGCTGGCATTTAGCATTACTCTCTGTAATCTCGTGTCTCATTTTCTTATTCAAGAATTTAGCGCAAGTAGCCTTTTACGGAGGGAAGTATCTAAATGCTGCTCATCAATGAGGAAAAGTGGTTGTGAGCTGAACAGATCCCTTAGTGGTTGTCCTGAATTTCTGAATCTCTAATGTCTCAGAAGACTCATTATTAATATCCAAAAATAGGTAGGTTTTAAACACAGCTATTCGGTACTGTTTTAAAATTCAACCTCCCTGAAAACTGGTGCAGTAAGGAGGAAAAAAAATAAATGAAAAAAAGTCTGCTACAATATTCTGCTCAATATTGTAAAAATATAAATCTAACAAGGTAGATTTTTATAATTCATACAAATTATTACAAAGTCCACTTTACGAAGTGTTTCTCAGGGTTTCTAATGTTAAATTGACGAAATCTCTAACAGCTTGGTTGAGATCTGAGGATTTTAAAAATAGTTCTCGAGAATGAGTTACAAAACCATTAGCTTTTTGGATCAATGTATGCAGCAAGATCGGCAGTGTTTTCTTCCCCTTGTAAAAGAGAGGGCTGCTTGGCAATGCTATTGTAATGCTCAAAGTGCTAAAGCACAGAGATGGGGCTGATACTTAGACACAAGATTTCATCAGAACTATCTCTATCTTCATATTTTCCCTATATTTTATGTAAATTTTTATTTAAAACTTTTGGGAAAAACAAGTCCCACAAGCTGGTTTTCTGTTAGACCAGCAAGAATTAGTTTGAGTTTCTACATTTGTATTTTAATAATTTTCTCTAATTTCCCAAATAAATAGTTCGACAGTGCTGCAAAACTTCATGTTTGGGAGCTATTCATTGATAACAAGAAAGAATTCCAGTTACTCATGCAGAACATAGACTTTTTTTTTTTCTTCTTCTTCTAGGAGCATTGCCTTGTTAGTCAAAGATGTCCTTTGTGCCAAGGCAGACATCCAGAATGTTCATTTTTTTTTGATATTTTGTGTTAAAAGATACCAGGTTAAAAGATACCAGGTTTCATTTTTGTAAGATCAACGTAAGTCCCACTACCTCTATCATAATTTTAAATCTCGGATTGATAAAAAATGTTAAAAAATGAGAAGTTAAAAAATGAGAAAAGTTAAAAAATGAGAACAGATCAGTTAAACACGCTAAAGCCCTCTCATCTTTAAATTAAATACATTTTCTTCCTTTACATTAAATAGTGTGAACACAAACTGGTTTTACTTCACGCTTGTATCTTAAGGGGAATTACAATGTAAAGTCTCAGTAGATCATAGAGAAAATGAAAAGCATTAACCTCTGGCTCCCGCTGCTGCCCCAGCGCAGGGGCCCCGTTCAGGAACAGGCAACCAGGGTGTTAAGTCCCTGACCACGGGCTCCCACGGGAGATGGGTGGGGTGATCTGCGGGGTTTGTGTCTGATTCATTAGACTCCCTGAAATCTTCATTCAGCGCTGATTGAAGCATGTTGTCAAACCTGCCATCAGACTTCCCGGGGGAGGACGAGGATGTTCACAGCACCACAGCCTGATGGAAACGTGGGGATAGCAGCTGCGTTCACAGCACCACAGCCTGATGGAAACGTGAAGCATGGGGATAGCAGCTGTAGCTGCATCACGAGGTGGGGAAGCATCATACCTGGTACTCACAGGTGCTGAGGAGGGGAAGAGCTCCCTGTGGCCCCGTCACCAAGACCCTGCCACAGGAAACGTGCTCCTGGTTAGCTAGCCAGCTGGCTAACTACCTGGCTAACTTCATGGTGTGGGTGGGGAGGTTAGGTTTATCTTCCTTGGTACTGAAGAAGAGCTGTAATGGACAAGATCTGTATTTTACAAAACTTATAACCCTGGGAGAAATGAGTTCTCTGTCCCCATCAGGATGGCCCTTCACAGAGATTGTTTTAAAGCTGACTGAAAACTGGGCAGAGTTTTATGGAATATTCAACAAAACTGTTTAATCCCAATCACGATTAAAAGCTGAAATTTTGACATTTGAAATGTAACATTTCAGGGGAAAAAGTACATTTCAGGACAATTAATTTATTTCAGTTTTCTAGTTATTCCAAATTTACTTAAATTATGTAAGATTTTTATTTAATCCATATGTTATTATACTTTATTTTTATTTTATACTTCTTAATAATTTTCATACTGAATAAAATTAATATTGAAATGGAAACTCCAAATATCTGTTTTAACATTATAATTTACTTTTTTTCAAAATGAACTTTTGTTAACTATGACTCATGCACAGGATGAGTTGATTCCAATTACTGGCAAATTGTCTGCCAGCTGTACATTTTCTTAAAAATCTCCCATATCATTAAGGCTTGCTTAGGGACAGTCTGTATAGTGTTGCAGAAAAACATTGTTGTGACATCTACAGGAGCTTATTATTTATTTATAATTTATTTATCCTTATTTATATAATTACTGGCAATGGCGGAGATTTTTTTAATTATAGTGCATACATTCTAGTGTCTTTTTACGTCTTTTTTACATCCCAGTCATCCCATGAGAACCACAAATAAAAATTCCTGGGAGAAGCTTCCCAGCAGCTGTCTACACTCTCACCTTGGGATGGAGGGTCTGCATGGCACAAGGCCATGAATATGGGGAGGATTGTATCTACTTGAGAAGGTATCTACCCACCCTGAATTTATCTAATTGTGACAGACACTAAGACACTAGATTTTTTTTTTTTCCTTTTTTTTGTTTCTTTTGCCTCACTGAACCAAACTCAGCTGGTAATTGGAAGTAAATGAAAATCCAGAAGAAGGGATAGGGAGGCCAGTGTGCTCACATCCTTTGTATGCTAAAGGAAAGATATATTTCCCATGAACTCTAGAGATCAGGTCAACAAACAAAGGAATTAACTACTATGGGTATTCTGTAACTTAACATTTCTTACACAAATATCCCATCATATCTGTTTGCCTCATGTCTAAATATTTGCATCAGGCTTCAGCTTTTTTCTGCTGCAGTAATAATCAGCCTACCCTGACCAGATTTCAAAGTATTCCAATTCAGGAGCTAGTCTTCGCAAATAAGGATGCTTTTCCTCTGTGACAAAGCAGAACTAATACATGGAAATGAGTGCATCGTGGCTTTTTCATTTCTTGTTGATAAAAGTCTTGATTTGTTACAGGAAACACTTTAGGAGTTAAACGAATTAGAAGTTTTCATGGCTTTTTAGAATACTGAAAAGTCAAACTATCTAGGAAAACTTATAAATATTAGGCTAGTTTAATTTCATTCATATATCTCAGTCTAAATCCATCATATGGTAAGGTTAGGAATATTTTGACATTGAGTTTAAAATACATATAATAAATACAGCAAAATGAAATGTATGAATAGGTAAGTGGGTGGAAAGCGGGGATTACTATGACTGGCAAGAATTTTTCTATACTACTTCCTCTTTTTTTATTATCTGTAATTCTATAGCAGCTATAAGCTTCATGCAAAAACAAACTCTTACTGTGATGTTTTACAGACACAGAATAGAACTGCTTAAAAGCTAAATATGAATCACCACCTGGATGGCTGCGTTTGGAACTGATCACTGTGTTTCAGGAAGCCTGTGGATGGGCTGGGGAAAGTCTTGATGAGAGCAATTAGGCATCTTGAAAACACAGCATATGAGGAAAGCTTGAAAGGATTTGGTATGTTCAGTGTAGAGAAGAGAAGGCAGAGAGGAGACTTGGTAATGAATGTGTGAAGGGCTGAAGCAGAGAAAGGAGGAAGCTGCTGTTGGCAAGAAAAAAAAAGTCATGAGTTTAAACTGCACCTGGGGAGATAGAGGGCAGACATCAGGAAACATTCCAAGTCTATGGTGTGTGCAGCAGGAGATTGGATTGCTCTCTGAGGCAGTGGATCTCTGGTAATACAGGGCTTTGGCAATGCACTAGGTGAGGATCTGTGGGGCCTGATGGGGATTTAGCTGATTTCATGATGCAGGTTTAGATGGTTTTCATAACCCATTTGCTATTTTCTAGATTCTGTTCAAAGTAATTTCCATACCAATAGCAGGGAGAAAGCAGGAGGACCTGTAGGAAGGAAAAAGACCAAAAAAAAAAAAAAAAAAAAGATCTTATTAAAAGCTTACCAGTTGGCTCGGAGTTTCTCTATAAGAGATGTAATTTTAGTACTTTATTACTTCACGAGTTTTAGGGCAGTGGGGGACATTCTGCTTACCAGGAAAAGAAAACTAGACTTCGTAAAAATAAAACTATTCTCAAGCTTAAGAAAAAAAAAAAAAAAAAAAAGCAGCTTTGGGAATGTCATGTAATAGCCTGCCCACAGGGAGAAGTAACGATGGAGGCAATGATGGAGGCATTACTCAAAGATGGCAAGAAGCAGAATTTTGCCAGCTTGCTTCCATCAGCCATATTTTGCAGGTGTCATGCAGAGTGAAAGGCCTGAGGCAGCTGTTTACTACAAAAGGCTAAAGCTGGGTCTTTATGTAAGTTTTAGAAAAAGCTATGCCATTCCTGACAAAAAAGCCTATTTGGTCACCCATGCCGAGTTAGCAATATGGGGAATAAAACCCACAACTCATTACATATTATTCATCCAAAAATGACTTGCCTTCCATACACACATCTCTAAGTAAGGGTAACTTTGTGAGGGTGTTATAAAAGAGGTAACAGTGACTAGAGAGTCTGAAACAACAGGACACCGAAGAAAAGAGTCAAAGCAGGATTTTAAATGAGAATTTTAAATGAGGTGGCTTTTGAACTTTTATTATCTTTGCCTTTTACTTGAAATTCATAAATCAGTTTCAAGATCCTGTGAAGTCTTAATTAGCAGGTTTTCACAGGCATTGCAGCACTAACTACCCTTCTTCCTACAAAAAGGAAGGCAGGTCAGTGAATCCCTGGCCTGAGAAAATGCTATAGTCTGTACTGATTTTCTCTTCAATGGTGACAGGAATTCAAAACAAACTTAAAACTGAAAGCTGCTAATTGAGAACTGAAACCATGCAGCGCAAATTGGAATGCCTTTTCCTCTGGGAGGAACAATTTTGCTCTCTGTGTGGTGTTGTTTTGCAGCTATAAGTGCTCACATCTCCCAAGGTGCTCTTCCCGTAGTGCCTGCCTCCCCTTCCTTTCTTTCTTGAAGCATTTCTCCTGTTCTTTCCAGTATCCCTTTCCTATAATTTCCAGCCAATGAATCAACTTTTAAAGGAAGAGTAAGAACTATTATACAATAAAGTCACAGCGAGTGAACAACTTAGTGGGATATAAATATGATGGAGAGAAATAAAAAAAAGATATAGGTGTCTACTGTGGCTTTGTTAGTGAAGGGATGTTGCTGATTTCTGTGAGAAGTGCAATCTTCCTATGCTCACTATGACTCACCTGTTTTTCCCTCTGTTCCTTACAGCCAGATGGCATAAGCCAGTAAAGGCCAAATAATTCATCATTCCACAGACTTGTGATGGACTGGCCCTTACATGAAGCCAGGATGGTCGGAAATCTTTTCATGCTGCTACAGGTAGGACAGTTTCTTTATTTGTAATATTGTAGAGTTGAGTTTATGAAAGCAGGAGTGGAAAGTCGTGTGCTAATAAAATCCTGGTCTCAACAGGTAACAATCAGTCTTTTCTGGCATTGTTTTACAAACCCTTGACTTCATGCTTAACAGCGTGGCAGTGTCTCTTTAAAAAGAACAACCTCACAAGTAGCCTGCAGATAAACCATGAAGAGCAATTAATTGCCCTTCAATTAAAATAACTCCATGAACAATCAATCAACGGAAGAACTGTCAGCAGCGCTGTCAGTCACCCCAAGCCAACCGACTATTCGAAGGGCTGTACCAGCATCACCGTCTTCATTAGATTATTGGTGCACAAATAGACAGCAGCAGCCCAGCCTTTCACATGCAATACAGTGACAATATTACACGTATTGTGCTCATTCTTCCATTCTTCCAGACTGTTGTCATATGGCTGTTGATCGTGCATGATAAACACATAAAAAAAAGCCATTTCTTAGGCTTGATTCTCCAGTCTCCCCAGGCTTGGTGTGGTGGCCGATTGAATGACATGAAAAGTTGCAGCTCGGGGTGACAGGATGGGAAGAATGATAGAAATTCTAATGAGTATTCTTATAACTCCCCAGGAGACAGCTGCACTGACTGGCTCATGCTGGGACACCCTTCTCAGGTACTTGTGATATCAGCTGTTATTTCAAGTAAGCCCAAGCCGCATAATTTGTGCTGTTATTTGTATTATTTTCATTTTTTTTTGATTTAAGCTGTTAGCCATTTTGGAGATTAATGGGTTGCCTGTGTTAGAGGAGAGTTACACGATGATGTTAGACATTGTCTTGATGAAATCCTGTTTATTTGCAAAGTATGAAAAAGCCTTCTTTCCTAGAGTGTTGGATTAAGTAAATCACAGATTTTTTTTCACAATTCTTTGACCAAAGCCAGTCTTTTGATGAAAAAAAAAAAGTTCTCTTGCATCAGCAGGCTTAAAATGCAGTTTTCCTTTTTTTCCCGTCTGTATCCCTAGTATATGCTTGTTTGGTTTTTTTTCTCTCACACAAACACAAAGCACCAGATTTCAAATGCCCTTTTTGTGTCAGTCCAGAGGGAAGCCATGCAGATAATGTGTAATGTACAGAAGCTATACCATGTGTCTGTCACTTGGGTAATAGCTGCTGTTGTTTCAGTTCTCTGATTCTAGAGGGGCATTTGTTTATTTTTTTGTGCTTATTTTAAGGAACAGTTATGGTTACTCACCAATTTCTATGAAAACAGATCTTCATTTCAGCTTAGCAGGACATTGACACCAGTAATTTGAATGCTGATTTTACCTAAACATCTCCAGTGAAACTCTTTTTATGGCCTTCATATGTCCTTGTTGTGAAAAATAACCTTCCTCTTTTGTATAGCAAGGACATAAGATTGCTGCCTAGGACTGTTTTTGTACATTTTATCTTTGTATTTTATTTCCTCATGTGAAAATGGGCATTTTGAACAATAGGATACCATGTACAGCACATGGTGATATCTGAAAGCCTTAATTTTAAAAACAATTACATCCTAAGTGCATCTGTCAAGCGAGTGGGAAACCTCTATATCAAGTAGGACTGACAAAATAGATGAAGATGTAATTGCTTCTGGTTTAGTCTCCTATTTTCTACATAAGGTTTAAAGCCTTTCCTAGTGTTACTTGGTGTAGTTCTCTGCATCCCACTGACTTGCTCCAATGGACTGAATAAATAATTTTACCTTTGTGTACCATTTCTTGGTGTTATAATGGCAGATTTTACCTCTGCTGGGTGTCACGGGGCTAATGTGCTCAAGGTATATAAAGTATGAGAAATTATTTATTATGATAATTTAAAAAAATCTGCAGGCAAAGTGCTAGGAACTGCTAATTGGACAAAATGAGGAAAAACAGAATGTCACCAGACACACTACATCTTTTAGCTGTACTGTCCTGTACAAATATAATGGACTAAGTTCTGCAAAAAATGACATTACAACTGATAAATGGGACTATGAAAACATTTATTCCTCATGCCACCTGGGCCAGGCTTCAACACAACACAGTGTTTGTACTTCTTAGTATTAAATGTTGGTATAATCTCAATAGGGCAATATTAGAATAATACATTAGGTCTCCTCCTTTAAAGCATTGTTGTAAATTGTACGTCTGCAGAAGTTTAAAATCCTTCTTGAGAGCCGATATGAGAAAGTATTACTGCTGTTCTGCAGGTATGTGAACACTGACCTCACTGAAATTAAGTTACTTGCTCAGGATCACACAGAAAATCAATAGAGCTGAGAAAAAAAAAATTGAATTTCTTTAATTTCAAGTAATATTTTGACTACTATGCTTCCTCTCTCCTTATCATTATTACTACTAATAAGTATTTATGTCTGGTCTAGTGTGAACTATGGTTAGGTCATACAAGTTGCTGGCTGTGTGTACAATCTATCATGTAAAGTCATTTCCAGAAAGATAAACATTGAGATAATGGGGAAAAAACCAGGATAAAATGAACCAAAAAGGGCGGTCAGCTGACAAAAATGTTTTTTTGACTCTTCATCTGCAAGAGGGTCAAAACTGGTCTGATTTACAAAAAAAAAAAGGGTAAATAAACTATGAAAAAGCAACTAAACAAGCAAGAAATTTCATGATTGCTTATTGGCAAGCATTTAAATTCCACATATAAGCATCACAGACCAACCCTCTTGCGTGACTCAGTGCAAATGTTGACTACAGCCCGTGGGACTGGCTCGCTTTGCTCAATTAGTGGCTTCCTGACCAATGAGAAAAAATAATAGTGAGCTATTATGAATAAGATCCTTATAAAAATACGGATATAATTGTTCTAATTGCTTAAATAATGAGTTGTCAAGTGCTTAGTGCAGACTGCAGTGTGGGAGAACTGGAGAAATCAAATTAACAGGTAAAGAGTTCCCCTTTTCCTGCGTCCTCACGTTCTAGCTCAAGTCACTGGGAACCTCAGATGCTGTCACCAAAGCGGCACAGGAGCTCTTCTAATTGCTTAAATAATGAGTTGTCAAGTGCTTAGTGCAGACTGCAGTGTGGGAGAACTGGAGAAATCAAATTAACAGGTAAAGAGTTCCCCTTTTCCTGCGTCCTCACGTTCTAGCTCAAGTCACTGGGAACCTCAGATGCTGTCTCCAAAGTGGCACAGGAGCAATAAATGCTGTACCCATATAATTATGTAATTTATGTGACCTGCCACCTCAAAACAATAATGACTGAAGAAAGTGTAGTGGAGCTCATATGACCTTCTGATGTAGTTCTAGATCTCTCAGACTAAGTTGTCCACGTGTCCCTCTTTTAACTGAGTAATAGGTGATAAAATCGTAGGACCCAGTGTCTGATGTAGTTCTAGATCTCTCAGACTAAGCTGTCCACATGTCCCTCTTCTAACAGAGTAACAGCTGATAAAATCGTAGGAATCAGTGATGTTTGTAGGTCGGTGAGCTGCTTAACCCCCTAACCAGCACAGGGAAACAGGGTCACCCCTTATCCTAATGGGACTGTAAGAGACCTCAGTAACACAGCCTTCACAGTGAGCCAAGGACAGGGACCAACTCTGCTGTCCAGTTTCAAACTGAGCAGGGTAATTGCTCGCCTGGAGTTTGAAGCACTGGTTAGAAACCAGTTTTGACCTTAAAAACCAGTTGATTTTAATAAGGAGACATCAAAAAGCCCTCCTCACTGAAAGACAAGAAAAAAAATACACTGAAAGAATATACAAGAATCTGGAACAAATTCTGTTAGTTGAATCCATTTGAATGGGTTTTCTAATATTTGAATCATTTAAAATGAGGTGGGAATCAACATTTGGAAAAGAGCAGAAGGAGTTTTCTAGCATTTGCTAGAGGAAGGCTGTCTAGGCCAGCTCTTCCCTGTGAATGGCTTCTCAGCTGATCTTGCCTACGTTTTCTATAAGGCTAAAGCAGAGTTTCTTCCAAGCATCGAAGACCAATAAATTGCCCCCAAATTCTATTTATTATTTATTGAGCTTGTGGAGAGATCCCAAATGGCTTTTTGCAGAAGTGAGGCTGAGATCAGGTGGAAATGTGCTGATGGAAAAAGGTTCAGCTGCCCTTATGTGACAAGGCACATCCTATAGGTACCCTATAGCAGAGGTGAACTGAGTAGCTGATCACTGGACATCTGGGCATTTGGCATATTTTCCTCAACACCTGGCCAAAATGCTGCGTGCGATAGTCCTGTAAAAGCACTTTCACATTCTGGCCATGGTGTCTTCTCTTAATTAAAGTCAAAACCAAGTGTGTGACACCAGAAATGCCACAGATAACATTATCTGCAAAACTGGCACTGGAAAGTACCTCGTCTTGCAAATAAGCCTCAGTTTCTCCTAAGGCTCCTAGTCCCTGAAGCAAAGCTTGTGTCTGCCTCCCTGAGACTGCCTCCCAGCACAGCAGCTGGGACACGGCCTCTCTGGGCTGGACTGAAACCACCAGGTCATTCCCAGGGACAGCTCATAGGTAAAAATAGGTGCCTGGAGATAATAAGGCATTGCATCTTATTACCAATTCCCCGAGAAAGCCAACAGCCCTCTGTCTTTCCTCTCAAAAGGATGCTTTATTATAATTACATATCACTTTATTAGGCAGCTGAAGCAAAGAGCACATTTGATGCTAATGAAGTGCTGCTGTGGTTGAGTCTGTCACTATTTTTGGACCCCGCACATCTCCAGCACTTTTGATTGGGCGACCGAGGCTTTGGATGTCTCTGGCTTCTTCTGTGGGGGATGCTGGGTGGAAAGCAATGACTCAGCGAGCCAGGACTGCAGAACTGTTTACATGCTCAGAATGAGAAAAGCTGCGGGACAGTGAGAACGCACACAAAAGCTCTTTATGTGCTGGAAGTATTTTTCAGGTAGTGGACAGTATTATCTAGACTGAAAAATCCTTCTGAATATTCGCTTTGGTTCTGTGTTGGGGCAAATTCGGCATCATCTGTGTAGTATTTTTCAGGTAGTGGACAGTATTATCTAGACTGAAAAATCCTTCTGAATATTCGCTTTGGTTCTGTGTTGGTCATCTGTGCGGTCCTCAGTTTTCCTCTTTCCACCCCCCCTACTCCAGAGCATTTCAGAAAAAAAAGCCAGTTTTCACAGAACTCAAGGAAAATATTTTGGAGGTTAAGAGAGAGACAAATCACAGCTGTCCACCGCCTTTTCCTGTGAAAGACGAGAGTTTTGCCGTCTCCATTTTCTGCAGCAAAGCCTGAGGAGCTGCTTGGCACTGCAAAGGCATGATTTGGTGTTAAAATTTGACTTCACAACTAGCGCCCCCAGAAATAGGCCTGCTCCCACACCCCCACTTTGTGCCCACACCAACACTCAGCTGGTCCCACAGTGACTCAGTTGAGGGATCTAAACCAGCAGGGAAATACTCATTCCTCCCCCTACCTTGCAGGGCTGTGTTATTGGTCACCACCGAGCCAGACAAGTGACAGGACTGGGGCGAGGGTGGCACAGCCAGCACATGAGGCCATTTCTCTGAACCAGGACCTATTAAGACAACTTAATTATGTTACCAAATCACTTCCTGACAGCACACCGGGAGACAAAACCTCCCCATCCAGTAAACAAGCTTAATGGCTTAAGTATCATTTCATGTCTTCTGATACACAAATGAGGAATGTGTCAGAGTAATCAATAATTATAGAAAATACCATTGTATCTAAATGCCTAATTATTCTTAGACTGGGCCAGAGGGCTAATTTGTTCCTACAACTTCCCCATTCCCAGAGAAGGGGGGAATGACTGAAGCTCTGGTACCCCTGAAGTGTTCTCTTCGGTGGCAGCCGCGTGACCAAATCTTGTGTTACAGACTCTGTGATACCACGTGCTGCTACAAACTATTTTGATCAAGAAGTCTACTTGCTGTTTTTGGACTTTTCCCATTTAAGCGTTCCCACATACAATCTTTACTTTAACCCAACTTTCTAAGTATATCACGTTAGGATCTTTCTTTGGTAGTATCACTAAACTTATCTTAGTACGAGCAGCGAGATGCGTGCCACACTTTTGGATCTTTTTTAGACTTGATTTATGTAAACAGGCCAGTCCCACCACTGCAGTAAAATCTCACATCAGCTTAAGAAACCTCCAAGCATACCCATCAGCCACCAAACCACATACAACAGAAGCTGTAAGTCATCCCAGACATAGTTCTGATGACAGGGAAATACAAAGAACATCTTCCTGGGGCACCAGAGGGTGGAACACAGCCCAGAGCAACACGAGACACGTTCTGCATTTGGACAAAGCTTGCTCACAGGCTCCCTCTGCTGAACCACGCTAATATTCATTATGTTAATTATCAAGAGGAAGATGGTAGAAGAGTAACCAGTGCTATCTACTTCCACTCTGTAAACACCAGCCAGCATCAGCTCTAAAGACAGCCACAGCCCCTTGGTGCAAGAATCCACCAAGTCAGGTATTCTGAGGTTTTTTTTCACTGCTCCTGGAGCACTGGAAACCCAATTCCTCCTTCCCAATGAACATGGCTATTATGTGTCGTGTGGGCTTCCACCTTAGTGTGGGCTTAATTACTCCCTTTTCTACCCCCTTCTCATGATGCTTGTATGAATTTGCTGAAACCTCTACTCCCCATCAGGTTTGACCCCATTGGCTACTTCCAGCTAAGAATTAATGGGAAGACAGATGGTGCAGTTATATAAGCCTCGTTTCCTGCCCAAGTCTGGCTAAGAAAGAGCTCAAGCGTGCCAGATTCCTTCATACATACATCCTCGGCTTTTGTAAGAGCAGAGCTAGTGCTTCCCAGGCATCCTCTTCCAGATAGCTGGTAACTGACCTCAACAGAGAAAAGAAAACAGACAGGACTAACTTTCTCAACTCGTTTTCTGCCAGTTTCTGATAGGAAAAAATGTCAAGACTCCGGAAGTCTCCCAAGATAGAAGCTGTTTCCGTGAAACGCAAGTATTTTTCTGCTTTTTAACTCATTTCTGGGCCTACAGAATTTTCTAAGAGTCATGCTTTTGCTTTTTGATCTAAGCAGGTATCATTCCTGACTAAAAGCATGACATCCCATATGGAAAAACAGAGAACAGGAAAAAAAATAGGGGATTTGGGAAGGGACATACATTCCAAATTTTGTTATGGTTCCTGGGATTAGAGGTAACTCTGCAAACCTCTAAACTCTGGAGTATTCCCAGTGACTCCACTTCAAAATGCAAGGCATTGCTCCTGAAACACCTCTAAAAAGTTGCTACATTTGCTGAGGTTTATGTGGTGATTGATGGATCAAAGCTGTTCATCAGAAAAACCATCTCAACAAAGCTGTACCCAAGCTTTAAAACGCCAGTGAGTTACCTGGCAGTGTTTTGTTGTCAGAACTTAGTTCTTTATAAAATATAACCAAGACACTGGTTTCAACACAGTAAGGGTGCAGAGAAATATGTCAGCACAGACACTGGGCTGGATCTTATTCTGCAATGTGTCCTGATGGGGAATAAATCCAGCATTTGTATCTGCTATTCCCAAAAGATAATAATGTTGTTTTGCTTTTTTCCCCTCCTCCAACTTATTCATGGTTAAGAAAGCTCAATTCCTGTTCATACAAAATAGTTTTAAAAACCCAACCACCAGAAACCCAAAACAAAAACCCCTAACACCCCAAACCTTACACACTCAAAACTCTAGTCATCTAGTCAGCCCTTCAGAATTTCACACCACAAGGAGTTTTCCTATGCATTAACTAACACGCATTGCAAGATTTGTGCAACATGTCCCATTATGGATTGCAATGAAGACACCAGAAATCCTTGCTTTTTTTTCCTTTCAAATTTAATGTGGTGCTTTCAGAACACTTAGAACACCAATTTGTGAGGATAGACTCCATTTGAGAGACAGAAGGTAGAACGCAGGTACCCACGGAGCTGAGGCACCTTCTTGATTTGTGCGAGGACCTGGGAATCCACTGCCTTCTGGTCCGTCTTGCGCTGCTGCGTTATCTCGTATTTCTAGAAAGTATAAAAGGATCCCGTTAAAACCCTGCAGAGTGACTTCATACTCTTCTACAGAGATTAGGAAATTCAGGGCAACTGCTGAGTTCTGGCATTTTCAGGAAATCTTTTCTCCGTTTGTTATAAATATGGGAAAGGTGGTAGGAGACCGGAGGTGGCAGAGAGAACTGAAAGCCACTGCTGGGCTTACATTGCAGGTACAAGAGCCAGCAGCACACTGTTGGCAGAGTCAAAACACTGAAGGTATTTTTCGGTCAAAAAACTGGAATAATCACTGCTGCTGTTCTGCTAAGGTAGAAGCAGGAAAGAACCCCCAAATTTAAAAGGGGTTTATCTCAATGCTGCTGTATTAATTCATTTTAATGGCATTATCTCATTGTATTGAGGCCCACTTAAAATTCAATTATCCATTTCTTTCATAGTATTTCCCCCTTTCCAGCCTGGCTTTAAGTAACAAGGACATTCAGAAAGAGTGAGCACTCATGTTCCTTACTTCTTTTTCAGTGTCGAAGATCTCGCCTTCCTGATGCTTGGGCTTACGCAGCCTCTTCTTCTTAAAGTATGCATCAGTGAGATGCTTGGGGATCTTCACTCCAGAGATATCAACCTTTGTAGATGTAGCGATAACAAATTTCTGATGGGCCCTACGCAGAGGAACACGATTGATAGCCAAAGGTCCTAAAGACAGAAGAGAGAACAAGGTTAGCTTCCCTGGCAACAACCACTGCTTTTAAGTTGAATTTTTATAGTGTATAAGATTATTAAGGTTCTTCAGAGATGCCTACAGCTGAAATCTGAACAGTCAACAAATCCCTTCCCCACAGCATCTAGAAAAGACCCCAAAATGCTTCCTGCTCTCTTCCAGGTATTGAAGCTTAATTACCTCCCCTCCACCTGCCTGGAAAGCCACAGAGGATTCCACTTAAGATACATGAACACATGATGCACCAAACCATCCACATGCAGATCTGTAGTGCTACTGAACCCACAGACAAATGTGAACTTTAAAAAACCCAAAACAACCCAACCCCAAACCCATGAAACCCTCCAAACCAACAAAAAAAAAAATCATCACATTCCTGGACAAATTTGTTACCTGTAACAAGCAGGAGGCCAGTATCAAGCTGCTTCAAGAAGACGACGCGCTGAAAAGAGATGAGACGTGAAATTAGTCCTCGGGTCCTGGCATCCTGAAATACTGCAACCAAACTGGGACCCAGTCACTGGGACAAACACCAGTAAAGGATCTGGGCACGGACACAACTGTGTGACTTGAGAAGCAATCCCCACACGAGCCAAAGCCACCAACACTGCTCAGATACAGCTTTGCCAGTTACTGCATCTCTGACAGATCACAACTCTCCACGTGCTTCACCGCTCGAGGCTGAGCAAAGCCAACCAGTACTTTTTTTTAATCTTTGCCTATTGTACAGGATGGTGAGACAACCATCTCATCGCCCAAATTCTCTGTACAAGTTAAAGGCAAGAACTAGATAAACCCCAGAAGGGTTCCACAGCAGCGCGTGGTCAGAGCCATCCCCCAGTTGCTTTTTTTTTATCTTCTGGTCAAGATTTCCTCCCCTGAACCGCAGTCTTTTGAGTAATGTGACATCGAAGTCAAGGAATTCAAGAGAATAAAGGATGTCAGTAGACATCATTAAGATGAAGAATAAAGCTTAATGTAACAATCAAGTGTTACCTTGATAGTTAGATTAAGAATGATGATAATGTAATTCTTCCTTTGCAATAGGTAATCTAAAACAAAATTCTGGCCTCATTGCACAAGTAATATTGAGCGGGTCTGCCATTCCGCAGCACAAAGTCAGCTTGACATGAATCTACACTTTTCTGCACTGCAGGAAGACTCCCTTAATTTTGTCTAAGCAACTGGACTAGCCTGTTTTACTTCCAGCTCTGTGTAGAAGAACAGGAGTTTAAAGACTGTTTCCCCTGAAGGGAGGACAAGAGAAAGCACCTGGACAGAATTAATGGATTCGCATTCCGTGGCTGAGCTGTGTCCCGTGACATCAGCTGGTAAATTCAAGATACCTCTGCTCTGTCAAAATGTTTTCAGGGCAGAAACACTGCAAAGCTGCTGTGAGAGTGGAAAGGAAGAAGTCCCCCCGTTACCTTGCCCCTGTGGCGACCAGTCAGAAGGATGAGAACAGTCCCGGGAGTGATGGAGGCCCGCAGCCGCCTCTTGTGCTGGCAGAAGGGCTTCTTGCCGTGACTCAAAAGCTTGCGAGGAACATCTTCAGTGGGATAATATCTGGGCTAGAAAGAGAGAAGCGAAACACTGTACACCCTGTGTTCCACGAGACAGAAAGTGTCACTACAGTTTAGACTCCTCCTTTCATAGGAGGATACCTGCAGAATTCAGGATTCTTCAAAACGCAGGAACTAAGGCTAGCAAATGCCCAAGCCAATGCTGTAGACCCTTCCTCCTGACATTACAAACATCCTTCTCTCCACCTGAGGAGATCAGGAATCACTGCCCAACTGTCTCCATGCCAAAACTTGGATGTCCTGGGACCTGGAGCTGAGCTCCCTCCAGATCAGGGCAGTTTGGGGTGTCACTAAACAGAAACGGGAGTTCAGCCCTTTGGCACCAGGGAGGGTACAGGCTGCATTTATTGGGTTTTCTCCTTTGTATAACAAGACTAAGCCAGAGATGTGGAGAAGTAATTGTGAGCTTCCTAAAGTACGAGTGTCCCACTTCTCTTTCTTACCATTTTGCGGATTTTAACAACGCGGCTGCCTCCATTCTTGTCTCCACCAACTGGCTTGGTGATGGTCGCGCGTGGCTTCTCCTTCTTCTTCTTTTCTATCTGTAGGCCAAGAAAAGGGAAAACGTAAGAAACATTAAACCAAAGCCACCGTGAAAAACAGGATTATTTGAACAGAGCATTTATTTGTCCCACCTTTGTTTCCGGAGCAGTGTACTTGCGCTTGTACAGTGCTTTTCTGGCGTACATGGCTGAGCGGGAATATCTCCCGATTCCTCGGGCCAGGACGGGGTTGCGGCTGGCATGATGCCTCTTGGCCTTCTTCTTCTTCTCACCTACTTGTCCCTGGCTTGGCTTCTGCGCAGCCAGCTTCTTCTCAGCTGGCTTCTTCTTGGCTGGCTTCTTCTCACCGGCTGCCTTCTTCTCACTGGGCGCCTTCTCGCCCGCCATCTGTGGAACCAAATAAAATCGGAATTATGACCTATTACAAAGGTGTTACAGAAGAAGTGTTTAAGTTGCAGAAACAAAGCAGTAAAAGAATCGAAACTCGACTGTTTTACACCGTTCTAACTGTTGTCAGCCACCTCTTGCAGCCCTGGCTGACCAAGATGCTGCAGAGCCAAACGCCATCCTGCGCGCTGCCGGCCCATCCATCCACACACACCCCGCTCCTCCGCACCACTCAGAGCGGCTACAACCTACCGGGACCCCCCGAGCTCTCCTCAGCGGGACGCCCCGCAACACGCAAACAACACGCCGAGGCCGCCACCACCGAGGCCGCCCGGAGCTCGGTACTCCTCCCCAGCCCCACCGGAGCTGCTGGGCCCCGCCACTCCTCGGGGGTAGACCTGCCCGCCCGGGACACCGCTCAGCCCTCCAGAGAGGCCTCCAGCTCCAGCCCCACCGAGTTCGGCTCCCCCCTCTTAACTAGGCCCCGGCGGGCCCCGGTCCGGCCTCCACAACCAGGCACGGCCTGGCCTGGCCGGATGCGGCTTCACCTCCCACTCCGCCCCTACCCCATATCGGCCCCCCGGCTCCATCGCCATCCCCTCAGGGCGCCGGGCCGCACCCGTAAGCCCAGCGCAGCCCCTCAGGGACAGATGGCGGCGGATACCGCCCGCCAGGCCCCGGCCCTGTCCACCGCCGCTCCGCCATTCTTACCTTCCGGGGAGGGAAAGGGACCTACATCCGGGTACGAGCGGCCTAAAGAGAGCGCGGCGTCTGACGTCACCGCGCCGGCCGCGGAGCACGCCGGGACTTGTAGTCCGCTTGCGTCCGGCGCAGCCCGGGGCAGTCCCGGGTCACCGGGGGCGGGGGACGGAGACACCGGACACCCGCGATCCGTCCCGGAGGGGACTCCGGGCAGCGGGGGTCGCGGTCCGAGGTTGGGGTACGGCCAAGGTAAGGCTCCGTACCCCCCCCCGCCCCGATCGGCTTGGTAGGACGAGGCACCGCTACTCCCATGGCCGGTACCACCGGGACCCGCTGGAGCGGACCGAGCCCCCGGGGGCCGCTCCCTTCTGAGGCGGGGGCGGGGCGGCGTCGCCGGCCGATGACGTAAAGGCGGGTGACGTAGGGCGGGCCGCGCCGCGCTCCGTGCGCCTCCGGGGCCTGAGGCGGCCGTTGTTCACGCTCCCCTCGGGGCGCCCGTAGGCCGCGGCCCGCGCCGGGGGGGCTCCCCCTCCATGTGAGAAGCGGCCGTCGAGGGGGGCGGCCGGGCGCACCGCCACCCGCCGGCTCCACGGGAGAAAATGACATCGCGGAGGTGAGGCGGGAGCTGAGCGGCGCCGAGCCCGGCGGGGGAGGGAAGGGGACGGGCGGGCAGGGGGGCTGCCTCCCCCCCCACTGGGAGCGCAGGGCCCGGGTTCTCAGCGCCCGCTCCTGCGGGGCCGCTGGGCCGCGCCGCCGCCCCGTGGGTGGCCTGGCCCTGCAGGGCCTCCCGCGCCCCACGGCTGCTCCGGGCCCCTCTCCCCGCCCGTTCCCGGGGCGGGATATCCCTCCTCCCGCCGTCGTTGGGTTGCGGGTCGAGTCGAGGCCTGGCTCGCTCCGCTCCACGCTTTCCCCGGTGGGGCCCGGCGCGGGGGGGGCGCCTTCCCTGGAGCGTGTGGGGCGAGGGGGCCGGTTGGCTTCGGGGTCCGCCGACCCCCGTGCAGCGGCCTGAGCTGCCGGAGGAACGTTGGCTTCGTGGTGGGGTGTTCAGGCGGGTTCTCCCCGCCCCCGCGGGTGCGTTGGAAGCGGAGCTGAGATGGGGTTTATCGGTGTGGCAGCCAGCTCGGTTCTCGGGCCAGAATCCGAGGCCGGGGAGGGCCGTGTTGCCATCGGGAGCCCAGCTCTAGTGACGTTACTGGGACTAAAACGTGGGCCAACTCTAAAAGGAGTGTTAGTAAGCCGGCCTGAGGTGGGCTCTCACTTTATTGGCAGCATTTGGTCTTAATTTCAAAACCTTAGGGCGTTGCAATATCGGGACGGTAAAGAGTTGAATCTGTTTCTTTGTTGTAGCTTCTCACTGTTGTTAATGTGTCTTGGTGTTTGTCTACTTTTAACAGTCCCTTTTCGGCTATGAGTTAAGGTAAATGTTAGACTTAAAATGAATTATTGTCATAAAGAGGAAAAAAGATATTTCTATTCTTATCTAACATACCTTTTCTGAAATTTAATACATCTCTTTGAGTAATATCTATTAAAGTATAACTTCTTCAGCGTTGGGTTGTCCTCTTTCTTCGACTGCCAGATGGGCTGGTTTTCAGTCCGTTTGTGGTCGAATTTGGATTCGGGGTCTTCTGAAGTGTGTGGAGGATCTCTAGCATATGTTGGATTTTCTGACTGTCCCTACTCACGCATCAGAACAAGTGCACAATCTACCTTTCCCAAATGCTTGCAGAATTCCTCGTTGACAGGAGTAATCTTATTCTGCTCAGAACTTTAAATTGTAACTTGTGAGGGAGACTGAAAAAAGATGAGAAATACAAACTGATGAGCCTATAAATAGAGGTAATTAAACTACCAGTCACCACCTCCCTGACTGCTCTGGTTGTGACAGCTGAGACTCCGAACTGATTGAATCTCTCCTGCTCTTGAAAAGGTGATTAGAAAAGCCCAATCATGGCATGGAAAAATGTATTGATTTTTTTCTTTCCTCTCTTCAATTTGGTAAGAGAGAAACAGGCTGGCAATGTATGACACAGACCCTGCTGATCTGGGCTATGCTACCAAAAAAACCAAGCCAGAGATAATTGTAGCAAGGCTGTATTTTCTACTATGTATTAGTTTTAAACAAAAGGTTCCTGCTTAGCTGATATTCTCTTAGTTTTTTAATTGAGACCTCTGCTATTTCACTGGTTACTTTTCAGCCAACATTTTCATCTTACTGTTAAACTAATAAGGGGCTTGGAATGGTATGCTGGGTACCCCCCAAATCTGAATTGCTGGAAGGATTGTTCCAAGCATAGTGAGGACAGCTAGTTTAATTAGAGCGTGGGTTTATGTGTGCGTGTGTTACTTTCTTGCCTGTATTTATTGGCTGTGATGTCCTTTGCTTGGGATAGCCTCTGCACCTGCTCGTAATAGAGGTTGAAGAAGGAAAGTAGAAAAAAAAAAGAGTCTAAAATGCATTCCATCCCTATAAAAGGAAGCGTAAGAGAAAGTTCTCTATAGGGTTTATGTTACTGGTCTGCGGTCCCCTTTGCTCTCTCCTCCGGTTTTGGAAGGGATGCAGGCAGTGAGGTTCAAAAGCACACATGTGATGGCAGTACTTCAAATGATGCGATCCCGATCACCGGTCCGGAACCATTTAACAGAGATCACTAACACCCCCATTTTTCTATTTGGGGTGGCTGACAAATGCATCTTCCTACTCAAAGCCAAAAATACAGAGATGAGAGAGCAGGAGTACAAGTTACCACTAGGAAAAAAAAGTTACATAAAGTGCAATAAACTCCCATCGGTTTTCCAGATGCAGGTTTTCTTTTGCTACACTTACTTACTTTTTGCCATCTTCAGTAGGAGTGCATGCATATGTGGGGGTGAAATCTTTATTTCTAGACCATCTACCATTTTTTTAAATTTGTTTTTTGAGCACAAAGTATTTGTAGTCCCTTCTGTTCATTAAATTATTATGTTTCTGTAATTTTACATCTTTTTAACAACTAGTGTACAGTTACTTCCAGAAGCATTAGGGTTTAGGGTAAGATACAGAAGATATTATATTAATTAAAGTTTATGGAATGTCATGCCACCATATAATAATTCTGCAGGGCTGATTCCAATAATTTCTGCCTTGTGTGTTTATACATTTTTTGCACGTAGACTCAAAAACTTGCAAAGATGTCTTTTGAATTCAATGCGTATTTAAAAGGCTTATAAACTGTTCAAAATGTTGCTGCGCTTTTTTTTCCTGTTTTCTCCTAATAGAAGTAAAATTGTGGAGGTGGAAGTGTGGTAAATATCTTCCCAGCTTCTGCAGCCTGACCTGTCATATTCTGAAATATTTAATGTTCCGTTCACCTCAGGTACCGATGCTTGTGCAGTTTGTTTTGTGAGACTCATCAAAACAGAACTTCTAATTACCTTTGAGTGGTCATTAGATAAATGTAGCATTATTTATTAATTCATTCCCATTTGCTGTAAGAAATTGGAAGTATTTTTTAATGTATTTTTTTTTATGACCCATGCTGCATAACTTTTATTTACTTCTGAAATGGATTTGGTAAATAAGTAATCCTGACTTCCATCTGAATGACTTGCTTGAGGTTTGGATATTCTAGAATTTCTGAAACTGCAGAATGATTCTGTGAGAATTTGTGCCTGAAGAGAATGGGCTGGATAAGGCCTTGGTAGGAATATTGTCAGTTTTTCAGGATAGAAGGAATTGCTGAAACAATTAAAATAATAACTCTAAATTTAGACATGCACTCACATATTTTGCTGGTTTAGCAATTTAGCATGAAATGCTGACTCTATCAGGAATGATCAGAAGTGCTATTCAATTTTATTATTTTTTTTTTTAGATGTAGCACTCATCTGTAATGAGATTGGTTGCGGAGTCTTTTGCCTGAATGTTTTGCTTTACTCTGGAGAAACTAAGAACTTGGTGTACAAGGAGGAGTAGCCCGTGTTCTTTCTGCAGATATGGATGTGCATTTTCACTTGTGCCTTGTGTAGTGTCTGATTTATGGGAATTCTGAAAAATAAAAGAGATCATTTAATTGCTAAATACAAATCTGACAAAGCCACTAAGACAGTTCTTAATTGCTGTGTCCCCATCTCTGTCCCTGGGCTGTGTGGTGGTTTGTGTTTGATGTGAAGTTTGTCTTCTAAAATTGTGCCTTGTTAAAAACTCCTTTTATGCAGAACACAGAGATGCAGTTTAGTGCTGCAAGAGCGCAATAAACCCCCTCAATGATACATAAGAGAAAATGCAGATGTGTGAACTGAAGGGCTAAGAATAAGTCTCTTCAAAGTTGATGCCATAGGTGGGGACACCGAGCTTCTTTGATATAGCCCATATACAGCTCTCCTTTGGCAGGGCACTATATTAGTCATTCCAAAGGCTGTTTGTGGGTGGTGAAGATCAATAAGAGATTCCTCAGTGTTTGTATTTAAGCGGGATATATCCGGAGCAGAGGAATTGCCAGGGTAGTTGGAGGACAGAGCGCTCCTCTCGTGTCTGGCAGCGCTCAGCACCACCACCTCTTGAGGAAGGTGGAAGAAGACCGGGCAACAGAATAGCTTGTCCCCAAGTTCCTTCCTGACCCCTTTCAGCTGGTGGTCAGCCTGTGCCTGAAAGCATGAGGTTTTGTTAAATTTTTAACCTTTAAAATGTTGTCAAGTGTCACTTTGGATGTTTTATTTTTAAGCGTTGTTCCTCTTTGTCTTCTGGTTTCTTTGTGTGTCGTGTCTTCCTGGAGTAAGGAAAATGGCTTGTGGTCTCTGCTCACGTTGTATGTCTTGTCTTTGATATCATTTTAATCCAAGCAGTCAGTATATTTGGGTATAGCTCTTTCACTTGCAAAGCATCTATTACCAATATATAAAATTGCAGTGCAATATGAAGCAAAAAAATTTGTACTTTCTGCTAAGATAGAAATTCTTATTCATTTAGGAACAAGATTCAGTACCTCCTGGTTTTGAAGCTGTTGGATTGTTTTGTTTAGCCTTGTCATGTAAGTTAACTCTGAAAACCAAAAGATCTTCTTGTTAATCATTAACACTTTTTATTTTTAACCTCTTATAGATGGTTTCATCCAAATATTACTGGGGTGGAGGCAGAAAACCTACTGTTAACGAGAGGAGTGGATGGCAGTTTTTTGGCACGGCCCAGCAAAAGTAACCCAGGAGACTTCACACTCTCTGTCAGGTAAGTTTTTAAATGTGTGGGGTTTTTTTTCTCCCCAAATTGGTCTTCATCTGATGCTGTTGTGTGGGGAAAGAGTTGTAAATGACCTGCTTGTAAGAGATGGAAGAAGGCACGGATCACTTTTTAGTCTGTTTGCTTTTTTCCTATTCTTTTTCTCCTGTTTTCCCATATGAGATTCTTAAATAATTTTACCCAACTTGGGGAAACTATAGGTTGGAGAGTAGTGAATTCTGAGATGAGATTCTTAAATAATTTTACCCAACTTGAGGAAACTAAGTTGGAGAATAGTGAATTCTGATTCTGCAGAGAGACAGAAAAGCCAAGAGGAAGCAGAAGTTTCATTATAGCATTACTTTGTGCCCTTTAAAACTCTATTTGATAACCATGTGAAAGTTGCAGAGATGATCTGAATTACTGATCAAGCCCGTGCAAGGGAATGCTATCCAGACTCTCTTCTTACAGGAAAAGTCAGCAAGTTTTTAAGTGCAACTGTGGTGCTATTTTAGCTTCCAAAATAGGCCTTTTGTACCACTTGTCCCCTGACCCTGTCCAAAATAGGCCTTTTGTACCACTTGTCCCAAACCCTGTGTGCAGTGGTAGGGATGGGGAAAAGGACGGCAAGAGGAAGTAGATAAAGGAAAAAGGAAAAGTGGGGTTGGTGATAAGATGAATGCTGCTTGGATACCTTTGAGATAATGGCCTTGTTGAACAGAAGGGGACTCTTTGGTAGAGCTGTTCTTCATTAATGCTAGAGACTGTGGGAGCAAATAGTTTACAGCAGGCAAAGGCAACTGTTTACTGAAGAGGAGATCTTAGCAATTAGTGTGAAATTCTAGGGAAAGGAGCAAAGAAGCTCTGATGGGTGTTTTGTCATCGCTCAGTTCTTTTCACCCCTCCAGCCTTTGTGCTTGTGTGTATAATTCCTGGGGTTTGAGGGATCTCCATCTTCTGTTGGAGATTGTGAGGCCACAGAGCTTAAGACTGGCTTTAAGGATCCCTTTGTGACAGAATTAAGGTTGCTTTTTTATCCTATTCTTCCTGACTGTTGAACAGCCACTTCTTGCAAGCCACTGAAATGTGGCTGAAGCACACTTTAGAGGTGCACTGTCCTAGCTATTCTGCAATATTCTAGTTGTAAAGTGATGCAAATATAAGTATGGATTTCTCCAGCAGAACGCTAAATAGAAAAGTGATTGATTGGAAATCAGCTGATTTGTGTGGGGTTTTTTTTTCCTGTGTTTCAACTATTAGACGAACTGGAGCTGTCACCCACATCAAGATCCAGAACACAGGAGACTACTACGACCTCTATGGAGGAGAGAAGTTTGCCACGTTGGCTGAGTTGGTCCAGTATTATATGGAACATCATGGACAGCTGAAGGAAAAGAACGGAGATGTTATAGAGCTGAAATACCCACTGAACTGTGCTGATCCTACATCGGAAAGGTCAGAAATAGTGGTAAAAACCTCTGTGTCCATGCACTTCTTAATAAATGCATGTGTTTGTCCTTACTAATGCTTCCATTTGATGGAAGGGTGGCCACTCTCTTGTACTAAAAGTGGTCCTGCTGATTTCAATGAGGTAACTTGCAAAGTAGACTAATAAACGTGATGAAAGGCAAGATAATCTAAGCCCCAGAACCTATTTTCTTCATCATTCTTTCTGGTGTGATACAATACTGAGAAAGAGGGCATAGTTCCTTTTATTTTTACTGGGAGAATGTTTTAATATAGAAGTTCTCCTAAAGCTTCCTGAAGCTGTTATTACTGCAGGGAATTCCCAGGTATGTTTCTGGGTGTAACTTTGTACAATTTTTCCAGTAGTGGGCATGTGTGTAAGAAAGTGAATGACACGCAAGTCCTCAAATTGCTCAAACTCATATTTTTAGGAGTATGGCTAATAAGGAGAATTTGAGACATCATGTGTATGTCAGAAATAAAGTAGTATCTACTGGCTCTAGAGGTTTCTTTTTTTAAGTGAAAAAACAAAGAAAAATATTAAAACCAGTTCTCTCACTCCTCAGAATGGCTTGCATTTAACAGTAGTGGGGAGGATTACTGCCTTTTTGGCTGTGTTTCTTGAAGTGAGATTGATGTGATTATCCTGTCCAGTTCCTAATGTGATGGAAGGGTAAAGTCTCAAAGATGCAAAGTTTGCGCTGGTTTATTGGGAAAGTGCATCTTTGTGAAGGAATTAAAAAAAGAATAAATGCCTTGACTGAGGAAAGGGTTGCAGCGTAAGCTTGTGTTTATTGGACACCGGGGAATCCATTTGGACTGTTGTAAAGGATCCAAATCAAAGCTTAATTTGAGGCTTGCGTGAAATGCAAATGTCAGTGCTTGTGGAAGTGCTTGCTTTGAAGTGTTTCTGTAATCACTCATGTGTGTGTTACAAGCACACTTCAAGGCTTATTTTGTTTTTTTTTTTATAATCTGTGAGGCTTTCTCTGGACCTGGACACTGTTTTCAGCGTACACAAGTGTTTTACTTGATTATAAATATTTAGAACAAGCGGATTCAGCCATGGCTGGAATGACCAGTAGGGTACCTTTTTGTATCTTACTTTATTTAAAGGTGGTTTCATGGGCATCTCTCTGGAAGAGAAGCTGAAAAACTATTAACAGAAAAAGGAAAACATGGAAGCTTTCTTGTGCGTGAGAGTCAAAGCCACCCTGGGGACTTTGTTCTTTCTGTCCGGACAGGAGATGATAAAGGAGAAAGTAATGATGGGAAATCTAAAGTGACACATGTCATGATTCACTGCCAGGTATGATGAAGCACGAGCTTCTTTAACAGGGCTACTTCCACGGGCAGTGGGTTTATTCTGACAGAAGGGCCCTCTTACACTTCACTGTAGAGAGCTGAATACGTTTCCTCTTTCCCTGTGGTACTGTATGTGCTATATATCATCTGTTTGATTGAATTGACTAATTTGATAGCATCAAAATTCTATTAGTGTGGTGTTGTTTTTTTTTGACTGCTTGCCTGACTAAATCATGTCATACTATACTATGCTGTCAAGTACCTTCTAATAGATTTGCTTTTGATGGCATCAGAAGGCTGCCTCAAATCCTCTGCTGATGGAGCCTTTCATGTTCATGAATCTTCTTAAGTGAGTTGTAGTCTCCTGGATAAATTACATAAAAAGAGAGTAATTGGACAAATAGAGATCCATCCGAGTGTATCTGTTTCTCCTGCCATTTTATAAAATTGCACCTGATAAATGATCAACATTCTGTGCAAATGTTGAGTATTGAATCCAAGGAAAAGCTTTAAATCTAAAGCTTGAATTTACTATAAGGTAGTTCTTCACTGAAGTACTATTAAATTGTAGTCTTTTGATATTTTCATATATGTCCATGGGTTGCTATTTTAAATAAATAAATCGGTTATCCTAAAAGACAGCGCAAGATCTTAATTGTTTAAAAACAAGCAAAATGGAATAACAGAAAGAGTTTGGAGATAGAATTGACCTACCAAGACTGTAAAACCTAAATTACCAGATTATTTTTTTGAGAAAACCTCTTTGATTTGCTGTTAACTACTAGCATTTATGACATTGGGGAAAATAACTTAGTACTGCTTCCTTAAAGTAGGGATGGTGGTGGTCAATACCAGCCTTTCAGGACCCAATGATTCTCTTTTAGGAGCTTGAATTGATTTCCAAGGCTGTCTCCTGGATTCTAATCGTGTAGCTCAGCGTGATTGAGCTGGCTGAATATCAGTTCAGAAGGAGTCAGCTCTCCTAAAAAGGCAGATAAAATTATTTTCAATTAGATGACAAAAAGGGTGATGTCCTACATAGTGTGTTTCTTTTTATTACGGTTCTACCATCCCTTGACAGAAGGATTTTACTAGATTTTTCTACTTATGGTTTCAAAGATAATATGTTGCATAGTGTAAAGATGATATTAGACTTCATAATTTCAAATGCCTTTATTTTAATGAGCATCTGTCTTTCAAGGATCTAAAATACGATGTTGGTGGAGGGGAGAAGTTTGACTCTCTGACAGATCTAGTGGAACATTACAAGAAGAACCCTATGGTAGAAACTTTGGGCACAGTATTGCAACTCAAGCAGGTGAGTGAATGGAGAAGATGCCACTAAGCTTTGTTACCTTAAGCATGTATTTTTCGAAGTGCAGACTCTTCCATGCCTTCTGTGACAGATTATTTTTATTTTTTTTCCTTTCCTTATGCAAAACTGTAGAATTAAACTTAATGAAACTGACTGAAGCCAATCATTTAAATGGGAACAATGTTTTACATGTCTGTGAAGGATAGTCTCTGATGCAGTGCAGAACTTCTTTTGGTTTCATCATGGTCTGTAGGCATTTTAGGACTAACCCAGAAATGAGACAACTTTATGTACTGAAAAACAGCATGAGACTTTATCTAAAAGCAGTTGTTCCCTGCCCTCACTGCCCTTCATTGTTTGAATTGTAAAGTTTTGAAGTCCAAATAGATGCCTGCATCCTAGAATTGCTTATATGAAGTATACTTGGTGTAGGGAATTTGTGTTTTAACTGTCTTCTCACAGTTGTCATTTGTTATACCTTTGTTTAATGTTTGTCTCTTTCTTAGCCTCTGAATACTACCCGTATTAATGCTGCAGAGATCGAAAGCAGAGTGCGAGAGCTAAGCAAGCTAGCAGAGACTACAGATAAAGTCAAGCAGGGCTTCTGGGAAGAATTTGAGGTACTTCATTGCATTCCAAGTGTTATGGTATTAAATCTCTACACTACTAAAAAGTTAGGTTTGCTACTGCCTTCCTGACTTTTCCTCATCTGCCCCTCCATCACTTCAAATCCTTGTTCTTGCTCCCATCTCCTGTGTCAGGTACAGCATGGGTTAAAATTTTACCAATTCCACTGTTGTGTCTGCTAGTAAAATGATTGAAATATTTGCTTTTTTTCCTGATTCTGAGAGCTAATGATTCATTCAGTACCGAGCCCAGTCTCTCCTGAATATCCCCCCCTTCATGAGGCAGCCTTACGTACAACTGTATCTGGCCCACCAGGACAATTAATCAGATTAATTCCTGTGTTCCTTTTCTTCATGTGGACAGGAAGGGTTCTGTAGGTTGGATTAACCTTTCTGGAGGCAAAGGACTAACTCTTAGCCTACGATAATTACTTCTGGTGACCTGAGTGCTAGTACAGTAGTGGGATCTGATGCAGTTGGGATGTGTCAGATGTATTGTGCATACGAAGGGGATTGCACCGTGCTTTCTGTTGCGTGTCAGTGCAGAGGATGTTTTGGTTTGGATACCATTGCTTTAAGGAAACTTCAGTGGGATTTCTCAGTCAATAAGTGCTCTTGCCCTTGAGTTTGTGGCTTTTTGATAGCTGTTTTAGGAGATCTTAAAACTATTGTGAAGTAGTGGCATAGCAAGCTCTATGATGATGCAACATTGATTATCTGTACTCCTTGGACTCCTGGAGATTTATTTTTGTTCTGTTTGGGTGTTTTGTTTCTTCCTGCAGCCAAAATTCCATTTCCCTCCCAGAAAGCAGCATTGCCTTTCCTTCTGTCATATCTGCACACCTCTTGTGTGTGTAACAGAACTGTGCTGGCCCAGCTCTCCCCTTCTTTGAAGCATTAATGATTTGAGGGAGCTACTTATGTTTGAAAGCAAATACAGCCAAAACTCTTTAATTTTTCAAGCAGGGCAAATGAAGTATAAGTGTTAACTAACACATTCCAAAATACTTGAGTCTAGCCTGGGCCCTAACCCTTCTCTGACAACTGGAGGCACTTACAGCTGTGTGCAAGTGATGGTCATAGCCAAAACTTTAAAATTAGTGTCTTAAATATAATGGACTGGTTTATACCATATACACACACACAACTATGGTTGAGTTTGGACTTCCACCAGCAGATGGCAACAGGAAACTGGAAAGTCCTGATCTTTGACAGAGGCTGATTCTGGCAGTGTAATGCTATTTTGAGAAACTTCTTGAATACCGATGGATTTGCAAAGCGACACTTCTTGAAGAAACTCTTTTTTTTTTTTTTTTTTAATCAGAAATATTAATTAGCTGAATATAGTGTCCAGTCTGTTTTGAGGTTATTGTCAGGAGAAGAAAAATAAATCCATTAAAAGCAAAAGACGCTTATCAAAGGGGTAACATGTTTCACTAACAAATGTGGATGGAATATATGGAGGTGGGGTCATGACAGTGGGGAAATCATAATATGAGGATTTCTTCTCTCTCTTCCTTTGTGCCTGGTGCAGGGAGGGCAGTTTGATCCAGGGCTGCTGAATGGTCAGAATCCTACCTGGAGGAGGCAGAAAGCCAGCAGAGGCTGCTCTGGCCATTGCTGAGGACCTGGGGCTGTGTTTTACCCCGTCACTAGAGTGGTGGATCTCCTGGGGAGCAATTCTCATCTATGGCTTGTGATCCTCGCCAGGAGGTGAACTGGCCTCAACCTTTGAGTTGCTTCTCTCGCAGAGTTCAACACTTGAACTTCAATATGGGGCCTGAAGGGTCAGGAAGATTAGCCACACCTGGTCTAATGGCTGAAACTTGCATATGGGAATTAACTGCTTTTTTACAAAGACTGATGAGTGCTGTGCTTTATCATATCATGATACAGTCATGTATATCGTGCCTGTGGTTTGGCCTGAACATGCATTTGCAAGTTAGCCAAGCTCAGGGTGTCTGTTGGCTTCCCTGTAGGCTCTAAACATACCTTACTGTTGTTCAGAAGGGCATAAAAGGGAAAAAAAATGTGCCCTGTTGGCTTACCCTTCTTGTAACTGGTGCTGGTTTACTAGAAGGTATGTGAATTAGTGGTTGGATTCTTTTTTTCTTGAAGTGTGGTGCATTTAGGAATGGATTGTTGATATGTCAAAATATGACTGAACTGTTACTTGATGCCAATGGCTTCTTTTCTGACCTCTGGTCTCTTGAATAAATTTGTCTTGTAATGGGTTTATCAGTTGGTCCTTTAGAAGCAAGGTGTTTTCCTGTCTTGTGACTTTCCTGAAGAAGGGTATTTGTGAGCAAGGCAGAAGTCTTAACAGAAGTAAATGTAAGAAATGGAAATGTTTTACCTGTGAGACTTTCCACTTCTCTTTCCCCTTCACTGCTGTTAGTGAGGTCAGCACAATCCTTATTTTTCCCCCCCCGCTGTTTTTGGAAATGAAGTAATCTAATAGCAGTTTTATTGTGGTGCTTTTTCATTCACCTCAGGTAAGCTGTAGCTGTCAGCCTTGGTGGCAGGAGGTAAGGGAGGAAACTCCAGGTTGTCCATGGATCTCTGCCTGTGCTGTTTATGGTTTGGCAGGCCAGATGGTAGTTATAAATTACTTGTCTTCAGGCATATTTAAGAATGTACCTCTTGTCCCGTGGACCACTAGACAGAATTGTTGACAGTCCTTGTAATGTTTTTGCTTCTGAAAAATGGCTATTTGAGCTTAACACTTGGATGTTGCAGTGAAATTGACTGACTGTGTTTCAGATTTATTGTTGAATTGTGTACATCTCTTAATGGGCTTGTTAGAAGTCACTGCTGCTCGTGGATCTTTCCTCAGGGATGCTCAAAGCAATAATAATTAACTGTACGAAGTGAAGATTTGTTTGAAGCTGTGGTTTCCACACACTTAATGTTTCCTCTTTTTATTTTTGTAGCCTGCCAGCAAAGTTAAACTTTCCGTTCTTTTGCTGGAGGCAGAGAACTGAAGGCCTCCAGATATCCAGTATCCTCGGTATCCAGTACAGCTTGGGTAGAGAAGCACTGGATCACAAAGTGCCTTACTCCTTTGGGGGCTGGCAGTGGTTTGGATGCATTAGTTCCTAATCTTTATGGCTACTAAAGCCAATTCATTGGAAATTTTTTAACTTCTTACCTGCCTCATTCAGCAAAAAGAACTGTGATAGTATTCCTTCCTAACTTTTATGTTTGGTGAGAAAGACCTAGTGATAAATATGTTTATTTGGTCTTGCTCTGTAGGTTGCTGTTTGTGTTGTTTGGTTTATTTATCGTGCCTTTTAACACGGCCAGATTTCCACAAACAAAAATTTGTTGTGGTCCTTTGTCACCAGTTACATTTTCTTTGCACAGTGTTTCACAGCTAAAAGCTTTAAGCAATCTGCTTGCTCAGAGCAAAATCATGAGCACTTGCTGGTTATAGTTTGTGGTTTAAAGAAGCTTTGAATTCATAGGTGTTTATAATTATTGGATGGAAAATAGCTTGCCTTGTCACTCCCATGTTTCTTCTACACCTTGGAAGCAATGCTGTTCTAATTCTGAATGGAGAAATCCAGTACCCCCCTCTCTCTCTCTGTTTCTTCTACACCTTGGAAGCAATGCTGTCCTAAGTCTGAATGGAGAAATCCAGTATCCCCCTCTCTCTATCTTTGACTATCTGGCATTATAATCAATTATCATCATTTTTGTGAGACAGGATCTCTGTAATGATGGTGAAACAGTACATGCTTTATTTGTGCTATTACCATTTAAAATTTATTTGTGCTGTTTTCATTTAGACTTTACAGCAGCAAGAATGCAAACTTCTCTATAGTCGTAAAGAAGGTCAGCGTCAGGAAAACAAAAACAAAAATAGATACAAAAACATTTTACCCTGTAAGTATTGATTTCTTTCATTACAAAGTAAGCCTGCTTCTTTTCTATGCTTTATTTTCTTAGCTCGTAAATGCAGGGTTAATTAACCGTCACTGTGCTTTCTTTTCTTTAGTGATAATTTCCCCTCTCATGTTGTCACTATTAGTCCGTGCAATTTCCAATTTGTGTTCAAACACTTGTACTTTGTAGATACCAATATTTTGATTCCCAAATACTGTTTCTTATCTTTGGCTTTCATTTAAAGGCGTCACATCTCTAAATGGTTATTTAGCAAACTGGAATGCTTCGATTTAAGAGGATTAATTTGTGATACGAGACTGCATGATGCAAATCCAGTGGCCGTTTGCCTTAAGTGCTTGAACGTCCACGTACTCATGAGTTATTGGGGGGCATGAGCACTTCTTTTGATCAGGCTTGCTATGAATTGGCCACTTGTTTTAAGAAATGGCAAAAGAGGAAAGGTTGAGTATTCTAGCTGCTAATTTACTGATAACTTACTAGCTTTTGGTAGCAGTAAAAAATGTACCTGTCTGTGGGATGTTTAAAAATAGCTGTGTGTTCACAACTGTAGGATGCAAGCACTTAACACGCATATATTTTCTTCCAGTTGATCATACCAGAGTTGTTCTACATGATGGTGATCCAAACGAACCTGTTTCAGACTATATCAATGCTAATATTATTATGGTAAGTAAACTCCTACCTACAGGAGTCTTTTTGGAATGTCTACTCTTTAATGTGCTCATCTAAAGCCAAGTCAGTCTTGTTACCGTTTGTCACCACTTGTTAAATTGTTTTTTTTTTTCTCCAGCCTGAGTTTGAAACGAAGTGCAACAACTCGAAGCCAAAAAAAAGCTACATTGCTACTCAAGGGTGCCTACAGAATACCGTGAATGATTTTTGGAGGATGGTATTCCAGGAGAATTCTCGAGTTATTGTTATGACAACAAAAGAAGTAGAAAGAGGAAAGGTAAAAACAGGCTCTCAAACTGGCCTTAGGAAAGATCATGACATTTGAATGCAAGTAAGGGCTAACAAGAATTGGTTATATTGATTTATTTGCTGGAATCTGGTGTCTCACCACTGCCTTTGGAGACCAGGAAGGTGCTGAGCATCTTTTTTTATTGGTGCCTGTGGGAGTTGAGGGTACACTCCTATCATATCATCAGACCTCCCTTTTTTAAGGGTTGACTGATTAATTTTTAGCTACTGAATGTGAATCTATGTATTTTAAAATTATTCAGGGAGTGAGGCACTGGAATGTGAGATGTAGCCAAACAGGCATTCTGCTTGCTTGAAGGGATAAACTGCCTGTTCCTGTAACAAAACTATTGCCATTTATTTTAGCTTTCCAAGCTTGTATAGACTTTACTAGAAAAGCAGAATTGTGGGACTTCATTAATATAAGAATGAATTTAGATGATATTGCTTCTTACCTAAAAACTACAGTGTAATGTGAAAGTTACTGCCCCAGACTCACCTCATTCAAGTCACATTCACTAGACACTACTAGAACGCTGTTCTCTCTCCTGGCTTTACCTTCTGTGCTTGAATTTGATAACATCCTTACTCTGTGCTGAGCTAGTGATTACATCTGAAACTGTACCTGGTTAGGAATCACTCAACCAGCTGTGATTTAATGCTTTTATTCTTAAAGTCAGGTCCTTTGTCCTGTTCTGCATGAGCACAGCTGCTCGTTCAGCCTCAGGAATCCGCAAGCCCCTTGTGAACTGCTCTGGCAGTATTTAATGCTCTGAAAGTGGAATTTTTTCCTGCAGTGGTGCATCCCAAGAACCTGTGTTTCACTTTTTAAGTGCAGAGATCTTGTCTGATGCGCTGTCTTCTGGCAAATCTGAGGCTATAACTCTGTTCCTGGGTTTGAATGAAATGTAGCAGGAAAGAATAGAAAATAGTTGAATATTGATATTCTGGCAAAAGTCACATTCAGCTTCCTGTATATAATGTAATTTTATCTTTGGAATGTGTTGCTTTTGATCTTTTTTCTGTTTAGTAAACAGTTTCTGGTTTTTTTTCCATTTCTCTGCTTTTTCCATGTACCACTGTCCACTTTTTCCAACAATTTGGTGATCTGTTTCTGGGTAGAAAGTTGTTAGCTTGTTAGAAGAGTGTCACTTTTGGAAAAAAAAATTGAATTTAAAGTATTGCTAATGTTTTTTCTCTGGGTGACTGATAATTGCAGGGGTTCCTCACCACTGCCACAAAAAAAGACACTGTGTGTACCCTCAATTTCTCATTTGATACTGTGCAGACTTGTATTACATTCACAAGCTAACAGGAGATGCTTTTTCCTGAGCTTTTAGAGGAACCAAATGAAAGTAGTAATAGGTGAAACCCACTTTTCAGTGGATGGAATATATCCCTGGCCAAAGAAAATCTCAAAAGAGAAGCAGCCTACCAAAAGCTCTAAATTTTAAAACCCACAGACACAGGAGGCTTTGCTCCCCTGCCACAGGGAGTAATTCTGTGTTGCTTTGGTGATTGAACTCAAGAGCTATGTTAGCCCTTTCTGCTCGAAGTGATGAAAACACAGCCATCCAAGTTTCATTTCTGCAAAAAAAAATATGGCTTATACCTTTGACTTGTATTTATTTTACAGGCTGTTGGGTTTTGACTGTAGAATAGCTGTAAGGCTGGAGCATTCCACTGGAAATTCTCAGTATTTCAAAACCCGTAGTTGGGTTGGAGAGAGAGAAGTAACAATATTTTAGTCTGTGTTTTGAAACTATTGAGACAAAGCAGGTACTAAGGTGATCATGAAAGCCGCTAGAAGGAGAGATTTCCTGTACCTATTTGTCTGAAATCATCTGCTGTTTGTCACAGGGAAGAGAAACTTCCTTCTAAAATGTACTTTACCTCTTTACCTTGTCAGCCAACTGTCCAGTTGGCAGAGGTAATTGTCCTCTGTGATCTCTGTATCCTCTGTTCAGAAATGAAAGCTTCAGAAATGTGTTTGTAAACCACTTTATGAACCAGCCTCCTTCTTACTGATTACTGGTTTTTTGACTGTTCAGAAATGAAAGCTTCAGAAATGTGTTTGTAAACCACTTTATGAACCAGCCTCCTTACTGATTACTGTTTTTTTTTTTTTTTTGTAATCTTGCAGAGTAAGTGTGTCAAGTACTGGCCTGATGAATATTCCCTAAAGGAGTACGGTGTTATGCGCGTTAGGAATGTGAAGGAGAGTGCAGCACACGATTACACGCTACGAGAACTTAAACTTTCTAAAGTTGGGCAAGTAAGTATGTTAGCAACCCTGTCCTTTTCATTTAGGTTGCAGATCACGAAAAAAAAAATTGCAAAAATAGACTGCTGCTTTGGAATCAATAAAAGCACTAAGAGATTAATATATTGAGCCCTGTCTCTTTCTTTGAAGCTCCAGGTTTAGTTCCATACATCTTTCTCTTTGTCCTTGGGATAATTGAAGATTCTTATACCTAAGCACTTTTTGGCAGAAGATGCATTGCTGCAGAGCTTTGAGGAAATTCGGAAAGAGAGACAATACTTTTAAATAATCACACTTAAGTCTAACCAGGCATTTGCTCCCTTTCATGGAGAGGGTTGTGTGTGGGTCCGAGTACATTGAAAGTACACTTAAGGGAAACAATAAAAAAGATGAGGACAGAAATGGTGAAATGGCATTGAAATAGCACTTCCTTGTTAAGGGCCAATTTGGATCAGGCTGCAGAAAGACTGTAAGAAGCAAATTAGCAGGATGTGTTAGATTGGTGTGTCCATGGGATGGAACTGAGTGGGAAGAAGTGCGTAAGGTAAGTGCCGCTGGGTATGAAGGATGAGTATGGCAGATGAAGGTCCCTTGCTGTTGGTCACCTTCAGACAGAACTTTGCCATGGCTTCTAAAGGTGAAGATGGAAACGTTGTTGGCAACAACTGCATGAGAAAGAGGGAGCTGAGGAAGCAGGTGGTGTGATTTGACTTGTCAGGCCAGGAAGAACTCTTGCTTGTTCCCTCCTTTGAGGGTTATGGTGCTGTGGATACTGAGAAGCAGGTTGGATATGCCACCTTCTAATCTGACTCAAATTTGGCACATAAATGCTTTTAGTTGGGTTTTGATCTAAGGGTGTTTTTTTTTTTTTTTCACATGATGACATCTTCCTTCCAGGGGAACACAGAGAGAACAGTCTGGCAATATCACTTCAGAACTTGGCCTGATCATGGAGTCCCGAGTGACCCTGGTGGTGTTCTTGACTTCCTAGAGGAGGTGCACCATAAGCAGGAGAGCATTTCTGATGCAGGACCAGTTGTGGTCCACTGCAGGTATGGTGGTGCACTGCACCTCTCCTACTACTTGCTCCCTAGACCTGTGGAGTTCATTAGTCATTAGTTCTTTTATGACTTCTGTCTCTTCCATGTTGTGTTGATTAAGTCTCTAGTTACTTTTGGCTGTGTGGCTTGGTTTGACTCTGGCTGTAATTTGGAAGTCTGATGTTAAACTCGGACTTGTGTTTCGGTGTCTGCTCAAAAAGAGCAAAACACTTAACTTTTTTTTTCCCCTTCTCTTTTTACAGTGCTGGGATTGGGCGAACAGGAACCTTCATTGTGATTGATATTCTTATTGACATAATCCGAGAAAAAGGTAGGTCCCCCCCTTTTATTTTCCTGTGGGACATTGACAGATACATCACAGTGAAACAACAGGAGCGTTTGTAGAATAGAGGGATTCTAGTGATGCTACAAAGCAGGTGTGTGTGTTTGGCATAGAAGGGACTTGCTTATTCTTCTTGACTTAGCTGGAATCTAAGTGCTAAAATGCTGCTTTCAGCTGAGGATTAGTCAGGAGTCTGATTAGATTTTTTTTATTATTTTTATAATTTATTTTTCTTTTAAAATCATTCATGAGCATGTGGCTGTCAATGTACTCACACTGAATTTGAGTAACTTGTTTTTGGAGAACAGTGTTGTATTCATGTATAAACTGCCATAAACACTAACCAACATGTATGTTGAGCTGTGTTGCATTTAAAGTTTTCTTGGAACAGTATGAAATGATGCAGTTTGCTCCCCCAGGACAGCTTTCCACATCATCCTCAGTTCTACAGATCTGTGTGTTAGTTGTCAAGGTCAAATCCTCTGTGTTAAATGTTAGTACTTTTGCTTATTGCAAAATCATCATGGAAGAAGAGACTAATCTCTCCTCCAAAGATAAAGTTTATTTTACTGTTCTTAATGTTCTGATGATTCCTCCTAGGTGTGGACTGTGATATTGATGTCCCAAAGACCATTCAGATGGTGAGATCGCAACGGTCAGGGATGGTTCAGACAGAAGCACAGTACAGATTTATTTACATGGCAGTACAGCACTACATTGAAACGCTACAGCGCAGAATTGAAGAGGAGCAGGTATATTTGTCCTAAATATAAACTGTTACATAGGAACATGTTATCATTTGAACAGGGAGCAGAGGTGCTTGCTTGCTGCTGCTTGTTACTTTTGGAGGCTGGGTCTGTAACCGGAACATGTTATCATTTGAACAGGGAGCAGACGTGCTTGTTTGCTGTTGCCTGTTACTTTTGGAGGCATGACTGCTGGCTGTATAACCAACACCTTGTGATAAGGCTGGGTCTGTAACCTCTTCTTAACCCTGTTCAGAGAAGTTAGCCTGTATTTCAATTCATGAAGCTTAAGAATGACTTAAACTGTGAGGTGGAATTTGAAAACTAATATAAGAACAGTGTGTTTGGCCACTGGCAGCCTGAGAGACTTCCCGGTATGATTGCAACTAGTGCTGGTTTACTTTCCATGAAAATGCTTGTGTGTATGGGACCCTGTCCTCCCTCTCCCCCAGTCCCTGCACCCCAGATCTCAATTTCTGACTGAAAGATTAAGGGATGAGTGTGGTGATACTGCACTATCTGACAACAAGCAGTTAAAGCAGTGATTTGGTGTGGTAAGACAGGAAAAGTTTTGGAACATGCGGTGACAACCAGAAGACTTCACCTCACTCTTCCTGTTTAAGTACTTTATGGCACTCAAATTCCACAGTCTTTTACAGAAGTTACCTGGTTTTGTAATAAAATACTTGCTGTTTCTTTTGTTCTCTGCCCTAACGTGTGGTCACCTGGGATTTTTATCTTTTTGTTTCGGAATTTCAGTATCTTTCCTTCTGCAGCTGGCTTGCTGCTTGGAAGAAGATAAACCCCCCCAAGTGATGGGGCAGATGTGTGGAGCTGCACGGTTAGCAGAGTGCCAGGTGTAATCTCTGTTCAGAGACAGAGCGTGCCAACTCGGGCTTGGCACTCGTGTCTGGCTTCTGGCTGCTTTGGAATGTGGCAGAGCTTATTTTATATTTGCCTACATGATGTAGATGCTCTGTTCAGCAGAGAGCAGAGAGGCTTTATTCCTCTCCCCAGGACAGCTGTTGTGTGCTCTGATGGTGATTAGACACAAAGTGAAGAACAAGAAATCCCTCAGGTGGACTTTTTTTTTTTTTTTCCCCTGGCTTTGTTGTCTCACTTTGCCTTAGAGCTGCATCGTATCTCTGCGTGTGTAATTATGCAAGCGTCGTATCCTCAGCTTTTTGAATATGGTCTTTTTTTGCTGCTGCCGTTTACAAAGTAGATCTGTAACTCTCTCTTGATGGTTGTAATGGGATTTGAATAGTATTTTGATATTGAGTGGAGCAGTGTGGTCTCATAGCGATGAGGCTTGGTTGTATTTCACCCTCTATTCTGTTACTAGCTCAGAAGGCCCAGGCGTAAAAGTTTAAGAAACTGGAAATAAAACATTGCTTTACTTCAGGAGGTCTTGACCTATAACTAGGGTTGGTGGCAGCTACAGGAATAAAACAATATAGAACTTCTCAGACAAGAGCAAAGCTTTGTGGTGACTATAGGAACTAATGTCCTGAAAAAAACATGGCGAATTGGGATGCAAAATGTGTTTTGATAGAGTAGAAAAACAAATTGGCCGAGTAGTAGAATACTGTGCAGAATGCTTGAATTTCACCCCAGTAAGTTTTGGAATGAAACGCTGTGTTTCATTCAACAAAAGAAACCAAACAAAAACCACCACCACCCAAAACCAGTACCCTGAAAACTTTAAAGTGAGGCTTTAATTTCTCTCTAGGTTTCAGTGTATGCGTGTGCTGTGAATGTTTATCTTGAAAAAGGGGAAAAAAACAGAATGCTTGAATTTCACCCCAGTAAGTTTGGGACTGAAACGCTGTGTTTTGAGAAACTTTAACTTCTGGAATGTTCTTCTCTACACTTGCTTTAACTACAGTTGCAAAGGTGAAAGTTGGGGGAAAAAACAGGTGAAGTCAATTAGAGCACCTTTGTAGGAAACATGAGGTCATGATCCTTTACAAGCTGGATGAACACAAGCTTTCTTTTCTGTTAAATCAGGTAGTCACATCAGCTGGCCCGTTGTCATGCAGGACTTGCAACCAGCTGGTCTGAAGAAGTGGATATATGAATATCTGCATCCATTGATGTAGATAGGCCTCCTTTTTGTTTCTCTTCAGGAAAAAATTTCCCTGCTCTGCTGGCATTCCCTCTTGCATTACAATGCCGAGAGCCTCAATTTTGTGTTAAATATTGCCTGTCTTCTTACAAGTGTAGAAGAAAAGCAAAGTTAATTTGTTTTAGTTGTTGTTTGTTGTTTTTTTTTTTCCCTGTGAAAATGTGTATATTCTCTTACACCTAGGAAACAAGTAGTTCTTGCCACAGTTCTGTTATTCTGAATTAGAAAGGATAATTACAGTGAATTAAGTGGAAGGAAAAGAAGCCAGATATCTACTTTTGGTTTGTTTTATCTGTTTCAGTCAGCCTAAGTAATAGAACTGACTGAATCTTTTAAAATGGCTTTTACTGTACAGTACATCTGTCACTTGAAATGCCATTCATCACGTAGTTTGGGGTGGGAGGTGGAAATCAAGCCCTAGTTTTGGGCTTCAAAACTATTATCTGAAGGTGAGGGGTCTGTAGCCATAACCCTGTAGAATGCAGCAGAGTTTGAACCTTTGCGTTTAGTTTAGATCTTATTATTTAGCATTAACCTTCCAGGTAATTGATCTGGACTGGTGGTCTCCTTGAAAGGGGTTTGTCAGGACTAAGAAGGAGGCTGAAAGGGGAGAAGTTCAGTAAGAGAACGGAACAAGTTGAGCAAGTTTAGAGCAAGTCTCAAAAGGCCATCTCGGAGAACTTGGATCTGCATTGCTATAGTGAGTGTTCTTAATGGAAAACCAGCAAGCCAGAACTCCCCAGAGGCTCTGACTCCCTCTGTTGTCAGATTGATTTGGGCCAGTTATTTAGTACTTGTTTGAGCATTTTAAAAAAAAAAAAAACAACAACAAACCAACCCACACCCAGAAACAAACAAAAGAAACCAAACAAAACCCACCACCACCCAAAACCAGTACCCGAAAACTTTAAAGTGAGGCTTTAGTTTCTCTCTAGGTTTCAGTGTATGGGTGTGCTGTGAATGTTTATCTTGAAAAGGGGAAAAAAACCATCTCCCCTTTCTTTCCTAGTGTAGCCTTGCTTGCTGGAGCCTTCAGTCTCTTTAGATGAATGCCAGCACAATTGGCTACAGCTTGTAACATATGCTGCAGAACACAAATAACAGCTTGGGTTCTTTTTATATCAAACCTAATGGGCTAAGATGTTGTTTTATTAGAGATCTTGCAAACAACGTTGTTACTCATTTGGCCACATCTCCAAGCTGGAAATAAGGTCAGTGGGAAGCCCACTGGCTGGTACTGTCTATTAAAGAATGAAGTGTGGTTTCTTCTGCCAAGTAAGATGAAGATTGCGTATGAGTGCTGGTTCATAAGGTCAGTATGTTCTGGAGATGGTGGTGGAAAGAGGAATATTGAAAAGTGAGGCTTTTCAGGTGGTGTAACAAATAGCTAAAGCCAGCTTTTAGGTCCTGTCCATGTTGTGTGTGTTATCTACAGAATTGAGCTCTCTTCTGTTCGTAGACAAGCCTTTCTTCTAAAAACATACATGGCTAGTTATATGTGTAATTTCTGCACTACTTCATTGATTGCTTTCTATTAGTAATTCAAAACCTGGCTTTTTCTTGTGTTTTGCTTCACAGAAGAGTAAGAGAAAAGGTCACGAATACACAAACATTAAATATTCTTTATCGGACCAGACAAGTGGGGATCAGAGCCCACTTCCACCCTGTACCCCAACCCCAACGTGTCCAGAGTAAGTTTGCTTCTGTTATTAGTGTTTTGAACTAGTCTTCAGGGACCTCATGAGAAGTTTGCTTCTGTTATTAGTGTTTTGAACTAATCTTCAGGGATCTCATGAGTTATCACAGAACCTGCCCTAGACTGTTGCCCTGTGCTTTGTCTTGAACCAAATTGAGAATAGAAATTGTCACTGAATGGCATTGGTGTGTACAAGTGCAGTTTTCTCAAAGTAGCTTATTTGGACTGTCAATATCTGTTTCATTTCAGAATGAGAGAAGATAGTGCTAGAGTATATGAAAATGTGGGGCTGATGCAACAGCAGAAAAGTTTCAGATGAGAAGATGTACAGAGACTTCATGCAAAGGCAGGTACGTGTGTTCAGGAGTTGGGTGTGCTTGTCCAGCCTGGAGTTGTGGGGTTAGGAGAAAACGTACACAAACCTGAATTGTGAGAAGAACTATAGGAAGGACTTTATAATGCCTAAAATGCTTGTAATCTGGCCCACTTGAAGTATTAAAATTCTAGAAGGTAATTTTGGTTGAATTGTGTCTGTGTCTACCCTTTCAAAATAAAGTGGAATATCAACTTGGTAGTTTGGCCCCTCTTCTCGTGCCCTGACCCACCAGTGACAGAAGTTGGAAATCTTTATAATTCAGGAGACTGAAACTGTGTGTGCTAGCAAAAGATGAGGAGCATCTAGAGTCTGAACTGCCCATGTCTTTTATGAGCAATCTTTGCTCCTGGTCGATCCTAAGGATTTGTGTGCATCCAAAGAGATTCAAAGAACAGTTAATCTCGTGCTCAGCCTCGTAAAAGATGGGATGAGCAACGTTACTGCTGTGCCTGTGTGCTGTGAGCAGTTGGGGTAGTATTTTTGTCATACTAGGGAAAACTACATCCTTGCTTTTGGTGGGAGAGAAATCTGTAGATACTTTTTGTTAAGTTTTAAATAATCTGTTAGGATTTGGTTCTTGAAATCAGACAACTGAATATATATATTATTGGTTGTTAGCTAATAACCAATATCTGATACTTCAGTTAATGGGCTGTGAATGGGCTTTGAATTTAAGGTGTCTTTAGTCATTAACTTCTTCTGGATTTTAATCTAAAGCCTTTGTCACTTTCCCCTCTGTGTTTTCAAAGACTTCAGAAATCCTATTTTTCTTTTTCCATTTGGTAGCTGTGTGTTTCATCCATTTGGTCCAGGGATCCTTCTCCAAGTCTATATACAATCTCAACATCCACTCCCAAAGTACCACACAGTTTATAAGCAAGGTTTGCCTTCTTTTTTGCCTAAATAATTTTTATTTTCTTCTCCCTTCCTTTCCCAGAAATGAATATGTTTTTAAAAAGGTCAAGAAAGAGACGGAAGAAGCTTCACATGAACGGTGAACTCTGAGGGCTTGGTACCTTTTTATTTACGGTTTTAATCCTTCAACAGTAGGCAAAACTTAAGACCATCTAAAGATTGTTTATATCTCTTCTCTCCGATACCTGATTTACAATTGCTCATTTTCCAAATAAAAGGAGATCGTTTCTACAATGTAGACAACTACTTTGTAGAGTCAGTTTTGAATCCAGCAATCTATTGGACTGTCATCCATTTGTTTTTTTAAATAGTATTTTTGTTTCACAGTATGGTTATTAGTTGGGTTTTTTCCTTATTTGAGCAGTTGTGGGATTTTATTGTTTTGGGGGGTGGGGTGGGGTGGTGGGAGAGCAATGATATGGATAAATCCGTTACACTAATGTCAAATACTGATGGGAACAATACTTGATTGTTTGTTTGAAAGCAGTGGATCACCAGCGTGAATAGAATCACCTACATGATAAAATTAGTCCTAATACATTTCAAGCTCAGACTGAGTTTCATAGGGGTGAGCAGTTATTGATATGAAGGTGCTTTTTGTGATAATTGATGGCTTTGATTATGACTTGGCTGAGTGGCTGGATGGGCTATTTTTGAGTAATTATGCAAGGTAGCCTTTACATCAAACAAAATTTCTTTCACGTGATCTCTACCCAAAATAGAAATTTACTGTATCTCTCGAAAGACACAGTGGCCCAGCGGTTTGTGAGGGCACTGTCTGTGTTAATTTGTCTGTGTGTGTCTGTTAAGCAAGAGGTTGAACTTGTAGACTTAAGGTATTTTTTAAAAAGTTGCATGATGACACCTTGCCAGCATATTTAAAACAGTGAAACAAGTGACCCACGGCGCAGGCTGTTACCTTGGGATAAGGTAACCCTTTCCCCCTCCTGCTGCAGAGGTGGAAGATGTTGAGCCTTCTGGATATTTTTTTTTAGTAAGGCCTTATGCTAGTGTAAGGGGCTGAATTAAAGTTGTGTGGGGGAAGCAGTGCATGGGAGCTAGCTAAAATTGCCTTAGTTGGGAAGGGCAGCATGGGCAGGAAGGCCAGCAGGCTTGTTCTGGTTCCTTCCATCGGGCAGGAGTTTATTACTGTTCTACCTGAAGTGCCTTTCAGAGCTGCATTGGATTTGCTGTCCCTGTTGGATTAAAAAAAAAACAATGAAATCACATCCATCTGAAACCACTTCTGATTATTGTCAATGAGACAAAGCCCTCTTATAGAGAGCCCAGAAGGAAGAACTGCTGTTAAGCTGCCGGTTAATTGGGTTTCTTCACTTTGTTTGCTCTGTCCCATTATCTGGACCAGAAGCTCCCCTTGAAGCCATTAGCAGCTGCGTGTGTGTGTTGATGGCAGAATTGGTCCCTGGCAGTCTCTTACCAACGTCTTTCCCCATGTTTCTGGGGAAGTTCTGGGACTTAAGCAGTTTTAAGGAATTATTGCCATTTTCATACAGCAGGTGCAGGTGGCGAACGCTGCGGTAAATGGCTGTATGCAAGGGTGCAGGGCCGGCAGAATTGCGTTATTGGCCTCACTAGTGAAATCATGCTAAAGCCTGGAATGTAATTAATGCAGCTTTGTGAAAGGTTAAGTGGGAGATTACATTACCTTTTCCTGAGAGTGCTTTGCAAAATCAAATATTTGAACACTTTGTTTGAACTGAATGAAGGTGCTTCTTTCATGTTTAGCAGAATTTTGTTACTTTGCCTATTGTCCTCTTTGTCTTTTGGGGCTTTGGGTTTGGTTTTCTTTTTTTTTTTTTGGAACTCCTGTCACCAGCATACCATAATACATGTTTTAGTGTCATAGCCTTATACTTTAGTCATAAATACTGGTGCCCTTCCTAGATCTAAAATCTCTCATCATGATGAGAGAGAAATCTGTTCATTTGGTAGTGAGATACCTCTTCGACATCGCCTGCTTCCTCTCCTGTCCCTATTTGCAGCTTCATCCTGCTGAACAGGGATCAGTTTTAAGTATTGGTATTTGTATAGAGCAATCGACAGCAATTAAGTACTTGTCTAAAGTTAGACAAATTCTACACTTCATACGTTCTAGCAAGGTGGAAATGCATGTTTGGGTTTGGAGCTATTCAGCACCAAACTGAAAAGTCAGGGGGAAAGTCAAGAGAAGCAAGAGAAGGATCCTAAATGAAGCTGAACTCTGTTATGAACTCAGTTAATGTCATGTGTCTTAAAAGATTGACCTGTCTAAGCAGCAATCAGTTCCATGGCCAACAAAGTTGCCTCTTTTGACCTCATTTTATCTGTTTAGAACCTGCCGCTGTAGGATTTCTTCTTTTTATTTTTTTTTCTTGGAACCAGGGAATTCTTACTGCAGAATGTGTATTAATCCTGGGGAGCATATGGTAGAAGAATGTCAATGAGGGGGGAACAGAATCTGAAAGATTGTGAATAAATACTTCTCTCTTCACTGGAGTGTTGGGCCCTGCTGAATACCAAAAGGGGAGACCTTGCAACATAAAATCTGCCTTTCACGCACCAGCAAGAGAGGGATGATTCCTCAAGTGTTTTTTAAAATTATTTTAAACAATGGCTGGGGTTTATGACAGACGAAGCAAGAAAGAGAAATGTCCTTTGGTTCAAGGGAGATAAATGAATGTGGGTTTCATGTATTGCTAGTGAGTTTTTAGAGAATAAATTTTAAGCATTGATTTGCAAGCTTTTGCTGCATCAATGGAATGGAAAAGGGATGCAGTTCTGAAGTGTTCTGTTGTAGAAGACTTTATACCACAAGGGAAACTTTAACCCAACTCCTAAGGCACAATAATTTATGCCAGCATGAATTTGCTGCAGACTTCATTTACTGAATGTTTTATAGCATACACTTTAATTTCAGCTAACTATTGTTAGGACTGATTGGTTCTCCTATTAATCCTGACCAAACTTTACTTTTTCCTCTTAAGATATGTGTTTGAAACACGATTAACTAGGATATGGCTAACAAAGTTATAAAACCTGTTTCCTTTTTTGTTGTAGGGATGGGAAAAATCACAGCTGGTACTAGGATGTGTTGTCAGGTTTTGATTTTCTACCCATAACTTCCTTATTTCAAATTCATTTTTAATTTCTCCCTTTTAAATAGTGAAACGTAATTAATAATTTCAAGCCTGTTTATTTATGACATTATTGTGATTTTTTTTTTTTATTACAGTACTAAAGACTAATGAAAAAGGATCCTCTTATTAGGTGGAGTAGACCTTGCATTTATTTTTTTTTTCCTGCAATGTATGAAGTATTGTACCAGAGTATTAAATGAAATGTAATATTTTATTGAAAAATCTCTATCCTTTAAAAGGAATACATTTAGGATGTCATCAATTTGATGTGAATCATGTAAATGTTGATAATGCGCTGTTTATTATACATCTAGTGTTTCAAAGGACTCACTTATTGCCTTTTGCCCACGTACATTCTGTAGACCATTTACAATTGTCAAAATGTGACATTAAAATAATAGTTCATGTATAGAAATATTGGTGGTTGTCCATTGTTTTCTGTGCTGGTATTTATGGGTCTTAGTTCAGCTGCTCTGCTAGCTGCATTGTGATTTTTATTGCTGCAAAGCTATATTATCAGAAATAAAAGCGTATCTGTAAACATCAGAACTTCAAAAAAAGGAGAAAAAAAAAAAGAAATGGAAAAAAAAAAAGAAATAAAAATCATTTTCTTAAGATGATTTGTCAGTTACTCTGTTCTCCAGCTTGCAGACAGAAAAGGTGCTGGTGTGTGGGCACTGATCTTCAAGCAGAGATGACAGTGTTGGCGAGTTGAGCCCCCTGCGGGCTGAGATGCTGTTGGAGGGAGCCTTCCCCAGAGCCAGTGGAGCAAAACTCTTAATATGATGTATGTGAGCTTTTTTGGGTGTGTTCCTACTGTCCCCTGCCAGCGAGCTGCTCTGGGGGAGGTTCTTGGGGCTGGCCAGGTCCTGCCTCTCCAGCGAGACCTTTGTTCTGGGAGTCCTGTGCTCCTGGGATGGTTGGGTGTCCCTCCTGCTTTCTCTTTCTGTTCCACCTTCAGATAATTAACCTTTATTGTTTCTTTCCTGTATGTTTATTTTGTCTTTAACTTGGTGTGGAACATGCCTGAAACCAGAATGAGGAGGATTGGCCTCCCTTTTTTTGTGATTTAGTGTATAATCCATCAGCTATAATTGGGGAAAAGGAAGGACAATCCTCTTCTTTCTGTGTCCACATCACACTTAACTGCAACCCGTGCTTCTGGGGTGAGGGAGAAAGAAGCTGTTGCTCTCCCTCCTGCTGCTCCTTCCTTCTGGATCTTTCATCTCTTGCACTGTTTGTCTTTGGGTCTCTGCTGTTTCCTGAGACCCTATTATGGAAAGGAGGGAAAGGTGCTTTGGAGAGGAGCTGTGTTACACCCCAGGCTCCTTTCTGCCAGCTGCTGCTACCCTTCTTCAAAAGCTATCAACATTCTTGGATAAACACTTGGAGCCAGATGCTACCAAAAATGTAACGTCCTACCCCTTCTCTAGGCTGGAGGCCCAAAATATTGCGTATCAGCCTAATTTTAGGTCTGCTAATAACACTTTTTTCCTTCTTAAAGCTGTTGGGAATGTTCCCACGAGGCATGTCACTGCTGGTGCTGAGTGCCAGGATCTAGACAGCCTGAGTGGCTTCACTAACACAGGAAGGGTTTTTTTAATCCAAGGAAAGGTTCTGCTGAGCGTTACCTCTCCCCTCTGTCTACTTTTGGGGAAAATTTGGTTTGAAATTCTGCTTGAAAACGCGACCGAGCCATCCTGCAACTTTTTTTCAGGAGCCAAAGGCTGTGTGTTGTAACACGGGCAACGTGAGCGGCGCCGGCTGAACGCAGAGCAAATATCAGCTGAATTTTGTAGTAAAACAAGCTTAATCTCAAGGCGATGGCGAAACAGAGAGATAATCTACTGAAATGCCAGGAAGGAGGCAGAGCCCCGTGGTTTGAGGCCTCTGCAGATTCGCAGGCAGGCTGCATTCAAATGAGGACAGGAGCTATGTAGAGCAGCTTGGTTTTAAGGCGATTATCCTGCAGAGTAAGATATTTTTTATTTTTTTTATGAATGCGTCCTAACAGTTTGCATCGCTCTCTGTGTATAGCAATGGTTTTATAAACTAGTCTGGGGTTGGGGAGGGAGGGGAACTGCTCCAACCTGAGAACTTTGACAAAGATTGAAAGCCTTAGTGATGTGGTGACACTTAGAGCCCCTCCTGCTTTCTCCTGGGTGGATGTGTTGCATTTTTGCTTGCCCCACATGGGCGAGAATGAATAGAATTTATTCTCGCAGCACTCTGGGTGTTTATACAACCCTGGATGATCAGCTATTGCTCAAGGACAAGTTTATCTCCGTTAAAACCTTGAAACTTGGGCTGACTTTTCTTCAACGCAGTCAGTGTTGAGGTTAGGTGAATTCTGAAACGTGCCTCCTGTTCTTTAGCAAGATGTATTTGTCATACCCTCTTCTGATCCTGTAACAGCCCCCCAGCACGGGTCAGGGAAAAGGAGGGTGTCCTTCAATCAACCCGTTTGTTGTTTCCAAAGCAAGTGTTTTTCCAACATGTCTCTCTTGGCAGAGCTTGTACAATTCAGGTTCCATTTCCAGGGGCAGTGGTTCTTTGATGTCCCCATGTATTGCACCTTTATTGTTGGGCTTTTTAAGCCTTTACGTGTCCCTCCCTTCTTTTGGGATCGGTCACTCTTGAGCCCATCGCATGGCGCTGGTGCTCCAACTCTCCAAAATGGCCTTAAAATAGATACAGATTCAAGCCTTTTCTCCTTTTTTCTTTTGTAATGGTTGGGAAAGGTACCTTCAAAGGATTCTTAATATGCTGATTGTCTTCCTGTTTCCCCCACGGAGCTAAGACTCAGCATAACAATTCATAGATCAAAATGTTTGATTTGGGGAAAAAAAAAAACCCAGCTCTCCCAATGGAAGCCTCCAAGTATCGAAGGGGCTGCTACTTTTTTATTGTGCATCATCGTGACAACTCGCTGTTTTTCTTGATGATGTGCGTGTTCGCTCCTAATGGAGGAAAGATCTTTGGATTTTTATGCTGGTGCTTTTCTCAGTTTTCTTATTTGTGTCACTGGATGTGAAACGGGAGGGGGAGGAACTCCCCGCTCTCTCTTGGGCTGGAAATCAGGCCGGAAGATGCTGCGATTCCTTCTGGTCTTTTTATTTAATAGTCCTGTGTCTGAGCTTAGTTTACGATTGTTGTTTTTTTTTCTGGCTGCATTTTTTAATTTTATAGCTCTGTGAAAGTCCTGTGTATATTTACAGCTAGTAACAACAGCCGAAGGGATATAAGGTGCTGTATCAGAAACAGGAGGGAGAAATAACACGTTAAGTGGTGGCTTTTTTTTTTTTAAACTGCTTGATCTCACTTCATCTTTTGTATTTGTAGTGGGGTGAGTGTCCTTTTGAGGGAAGGGGGATGGCTCTGTCCCTCCTGGTGACTTGGCCGTGGGTGTGCAGAGCAGGTCGAGGGCTGGCTGGAGAAGATTGGGTGCCCTCACTATTTCAGGTATGTCTGACCTCAGCTCCTGCCTGGCTGTAGCCATCCTGGCTTGGGCTGTAGCCATTTGGCCCCCCTGGTCTTCCCATGGGAGAGGGTGTCCCCTGGGTGCTGGTGCTTTGGATACGGACCTGCACATGGACACGTCCTCCCGTTGCTTCCCTGATGCTTCTGGCATCCTTTGACAGCAGCTGATGGTACTTGTGGCACTGTCCTCATTTAGCTTTGCAGAAAACTGCTTTAATTGGGGTGTTCTTTGTGCAGGCATTTGTGCAAAGAGCAAACCCCCCCAGGACATCTCGGCCCCACAGGCTCCTTCCCCCAGCAGTGTTCAAATCTGAGTTTTCAGCCTTCACTCACCTGGGCTGCAGTTCTTGGTGTGTTGTGTGATCTGCTCCCCTTCCTTCAGCCTCCCCGAGTCCTCTTGTTAATCACAGATGCTTGCAGTGACTTATTGTAATTAACAGCCTTTTCTGCACGTTGCAGTCAATTCACGTTCCTCATGGCTCATGAAATGCAGCACTTCCAGAGCATCTCCCCCAGATCCCTGCAGGTGTCCTGCACTCACCTCTGCGTAGCTTCCAGCCTTCTCCTTTCTGTGAGACAGGGGCTGCTGCTGTCCCCGAATAAAGAGATTTGACTTAAATACTGCATGAAATCTGAAGGCGATCTCTAAACGTTCTCCCACAAGGGTCTGTCTGAAAGTGAACCTTTTGATTCACAGCAGCTCGTAATTGTACAAATCGTCAGCGGCTGTACGGAATCTCGATTAGCTTTGGTCCATTTCCCAGGCCTAGATCTGCATAGCAATATCAGTGTCTGGACAATCTGCTCCTAAAATTCAGCTGAATCAATCAAAAGTCTTTGAGTGGTGACTTCCAGCGCAGAGATGTGTTTCTGCACAGCATAGAAAAGCAGTAGACTCTCTTACTCAAATTGCTCTTCCCAGGCACAGGTCACTTGATGGACTCGATCTGGATCATGGTGCTTTTATCAGAGGCACAAGAAACACATGAAGCTGCCCTCCCAGATACTCAGTGCCTGCTGTTGGTGAAGACCAAGGGATGGAGCCAGCGTGGTGGTGTCACTCTGCAGCACAAGTAAGTGTGTCCTCAGGGTGGTCAGCTGTGACACTCTGTGCTCTGGGGACCTGCTCCCTGTAGCGATGTCTTGTCCTTCAAGCATGAAGCTCTTTTGGGTGAAATGCAGAGTCTTAATGGTCACAAATAAATGGAGGATGGAGCCCTCTTCTTGCCCCCTACCTGGGCTTCTTCCTCTCGGTCAGCATCTCTGTGCCTCAAGCTGTAGGACAGGAGGGTCACAGGAGGACTGATGTGGGGAGGGATCCCCATCCCAGTGGCTTGGAGCCTTTCCCAACCCCTAATTTCATGAAAGGTATGGAAAGAAGGGCTGTGATAGTGGTGGGCTTCCTTCTGCAAGGCTTGTTCCTCTTTCTTTGGCTGGTTGCTGAGTGTTTCTGACACGCAGCACGTTCCGTGCTCTGGTTTGGGATCAGAAACGCCAGGGAGAGGCTTTGTTCCAGTCTGGGCTACAAATGAGCTGGTTGTTGGTGCGTGAGAGCCCGGAGGCTCTCGGGTGTGAGCGCTTGAAGCTCGGCTGCAGGAGCCTCTTTGTGCTGAAGGCGTTCGGCTCCTCTGTGCTTTGGGGCAAGGGGCTGAGTTAAACAATTTGCCAGCAGGCTCTGGCTCTGCTGAGTTGGACCCTCGGAGATGTGGGGAAATAACAGACTGTGCTGACTTGTCAGGTCTATTGTGAAAATAAACACCGTGGAGATCTCGAGCCTCTCAAATCTTACCCCAGCCAGCACCTTAATTACCCGGCGTGAGGTGCTGGTGGTTCATCTGGTTGGATTCCTGACTCCTCTCCCCTGGAAGCCCCTTTTGCTGGAGCGAGGAGGTAATTTCGAGGAGGATGGTGCCATCAGCCCCAGCCAGGGCTTGTTATGAGCCCTAAGCATCACCCGCACCTTCCCAGGAGGCCAAAGCATCCCTGTGCCATGACGGCAGCGCCGTCACCCTGCTCCCTTTGCAGCACGTCTCGCTCTTACAGGCTCTTAATTATTTGCGTGTTAAACGTGCAAAAATAAAAATGGTCTGTGTTTGTGTTTTCCTTTCCCCAGCCGTACTGACCCCTCCTGCTTTCCCTTTCGCTGGAGGCTGCGTTTTGTTCCTCTTGTCCTCGGCGTTCAGCAGTGCTGCGCAGGCACAGAACGCGCCCCGTGTCCCATCAGTCTGGGGCTAATACGCGCTGTTTTATCTCTATTAATAGTTATTTCCTCACCGAGGATCTTTTATGCTTCCCTGCATTTAGGGAAGGTTGCTTTCAGCTTCTCTTCCTATCACTCACGATAAATGGTGTGTCAGTTGCAGGATAAATAGGCAGGATGGGAAAGGCGTTGCCATGGCAACGGAGGGATTTCAGTGATTGGTATCCATGGCGATTGTTGCTAAATTCTGAGAGATTTTAAAAAATTCTTTATTTAAAACATAATGAGTGTGCCGCTGCCTACGGTGGCGGCGCGGTGGGGAGCCCGTGTGTGTGTGTGTGTACGTACACGTGCATGCACAGGCACACATGCTTTTGGGAGGAAGCTTAATCATGCATAAGGAAGGAGGGGAAGTTTATTTTAAGGCCGTTTGGATGCTGTGTCATGTGGCAGTGGGACCTGCCTCAGCAGGGTCCTCAGGGGCTCCGTTGCTGCCGCCGGGGGATGCTGAGTGACCCTGGGAGAGGGGGCTGCGGGTTTGGGAGGGTGTGAAGGATGCTCGGGTCCATCTCCCCGGGGTGGTGATGATGGAGCACCTCTGGAGGTCTGTGGACGGCCAAAAAGCTGGGGTAGGATGCTAAAACCTGCTGAGAAGACTGGGTTATGCCCTGTGGGTCCCTGTCCCCGGGCAGAGGGGGGCTTTGTGAGCACAACCACCTTGCCCCTGTTGTGTTGGTGCCTTTGCTTCTCGTAGAGGAATGGTCTGTGGACGGCCAAAAAGCTGGGGTAGGGTGCTAAAACCTGCTGAGAACACTGGGTTATGCCCTACGGGTGCCTGTCCCCGGGCAGAGGGGGGCTTTGTGAGCACAACCACCTTGCCCCTGTTGTGTTGGTGCCTTTGCTTCTCGTAGAGGAATGGTGTGGGTGAAGTCAGCTTGTGAAGGTGAGGTGTGGGGGGATGCTCCTGGCCCCATCACATATGGTGAGAATGGGCTCCCTGTCACCATCTGGGCTCTGGTGGTCCCCGGGATGGAAGCGGGCAGTGTGGGCTACCAGGGATATGGCTTTGGCATCCTCAGTGGGGGAAGCACTGCCGAGTTTCCACACAGGCTGGGAACAAACAGAGGAAAAATTCCTGTTGCTGTAAGCCCTGTGGCTGCGTAGGAGCCGGGTAGGTGGCCCCGTGTGCAGGTGGTGGTGGCCCATGAGCTGGTGGCTCAGCGTTGCCTCCTACGAGCCCATTTTTATTGCCAGGGGAGCAGGAGCAGCTGCTGCTGCTTCATTCAGTGGCCCATCTCGACAGGAGGCTGGAGAGGTGCAGCAATAACCGCCAATTAAACACCTCTCCAAAATGATCCTGGGGCAGCCAGGAATTATATTTTATTAGCAAGGTTGGAGACGTCAGAAAAATCATCCTCAGGGACCCAGCTGGTGGTGGCTTGGGGTTTTTTTTTGTGTATCTGCAGGATGCAAGTATTTAACCCGCTCACTTGGAAAAGGTCCATGTAAAGCAAACAAGGGCCAGGAGAAGGTCCACACGTCTCCATCTGCCAGCGTGTCCCCCCCAGGCTGGGCAGAGCCCTGAGATCCCCACACGGTCACTGGCTCCCTGCCCCGCTGCAGAGGGAGGTCCTGAGCACACCTTTGGTTTTTTCTAGGGGAAAAAAGTGCCATTTAGGAAAGAGCAGCTGGTGACAGTGAGTCTTAGTGGCTGGTCTGGTTTAATAGGTGGAATTTGTCTCTCCCCCTCTTGGTCCAACTAACCTTTTTTTTTCTGAGCCAGAAAAATTCTGCTGTTTTTCACCCCAGGTTTTTGCTCCTGTTGGACATCAGCAGGGCTGGGTGTTTTGTTGATCCACCTTGGTTTATGTAGTGGTCGCTCATGGAAATGCCTCCACCTTTGCTGGCAGAGATGCAGGTGCCTCCTTCCTTCCTGCACTTTAGGACATTGAAATATGAAGTGCTTTGTAGGTCCTACAAAATAACAAGTTCATCTGATTACACTTCCAGCCGTGATCTTGCAAACGCTTCCGTGCAAGACAAATGTGTCCAGCGTGGGAAGCTTTTTCCTTCCTGAGATTTTCCTTTGCTTTTCAGTCTGGTTGTGCCAGGGATTAAAAATATAGCTGATTTTTTTTTGTTGTTGTTGTTGGGTTTTGACAGCTTGACTCCCATTAGCCCTGCATAATCTTTCTGCACCGAGTGCTGTATTTCTTACGTCAAATCTCTGTATTTGGAGTTTTTTTTGAGGGCATCCTGCCTGGCAGCCTGACCCAGAGGCTGCCTGGGGTTTTCTCCGGGGTTGGTCTCAGCGGGGTGGCTTCCCATCAGACTGACATTCTTCCAGCTTTTGAGTCCTCAATGCAGGAAGGACACGGATCTGTTGGAACAGGGCCACGAGGATGATCAGAGGGATGGAAGACAGGCTGAGAGAGCTGGGGGTGTTCAGCCTGGAGAAGAGAAGGCTCCAGGGAGACCTTACAGCAGCCTTCCAATATCTGAAGGGGCTACAGGAGAGCTGGGGAGGGACTCTTTGTCGGGGAGTGCAGTGACAGGACAAGGGAGAACGGTTTTAAATCAGAAGAGGGGAGATTTAGATGAGATATTAGAAATTCTTTGGTGTGAGGGTGGTGAGACACTGGAACAGGTTGCCCAGAGAAGCTGTGGCTGCCCCATCCCTGGAGGGGTTCAAGGCCACGTTGGATGGGGCTTGGAGCAACCTGGTCTGGTGGGAGGTGTCCCTGCCCAGGGCAGGGGGGTGGAACTGGATGATCTTTAAGGTCCCTTCCAACCCAAACCATTCTATGATTCTATGATATCTTCTACCACCGCCCTCTCAGCGCGCTCTACCCAAACCATTCTATGATTCTATGACATCTTCTGCCACCGCCCTCCCAGCGCGCTCCGCTCCCCCGGCTGATGAGACACTGGGGTAAATGTTGTGTATAAACAAAATACATTTGGCCTCGCTGGACTCTATTAGCGCCGCGTCGCCGGCTGCTGCGCCTGCCCTGACTCATCCCCGGCTTGGTGACAGCAGCTGATGTGATTTTTGGGGGCAGTCGTCACCAAAGGCGATGCTTTGTAACCCGGGCGAGATATTAAATTGCTTTGTATTTACCGATTGAAACGTTAACCTGGGTTTTATGTCTGGGTGCCCAAAGCGAGTAGCGCCGGAGCGTGTCAGCTGCTGGAGATGAAAAGATCCGTCATGTTTTCCAGGAGGGATGGCTGAGCCCTCCCCGTGCTGGTGGGAGAAAGGAGACATCTCCTGGAGAGGATGGGGCAGAGGGGACAGCAAAGCACCCAGAGCATTTCCTTGGCAGAGTTGCTTTTTCTTGGGCAATACATCAGCTCTGGCACACGCCGAGTGCCGGGGTTTTCTTTTTTTTTTTGGTCATTTGGTGCTGAAAAATGAAGTGTGCGCTAGTGATCGTAGCGACGCCCGCCAAGTTTGTTAAAGGATCTTTTTATGAGCCCATTCGCACAACTCCCTTTCCAGGCTGCTAGGCATGATAAAATACTGCCGTTCAGCCTGTCACGGGGATAATTGGTTGGCATTATGAATCATAAAAGTATGTTCCCCCCCTGGAATTTTATCCTGACATCTGATTTAATTTTTCTTGACATCACATCCATTATATTGCGTCGCTTTGCCCTCGGTAGCTGAATTTGCATGCTGGGAGTAAGGACCAACAGGTTGCTTAAAGAGCAAAGAGGCTGTCGGTCGGGAGCGTTTGCTCTGCATGGAGAAAACCCTTTCAAAATGAGCTAAAATGTCAGAAAAGTGGTGGTGAGGAAGTGGGATCCTCCCTCCTGCTTAAACCTGCCAGCAGGAGGAGGGACGGCTCTGCTTTCCGATGGGGATGTGATGGGGCTGGTAGGGCAGGAAGGAAAAGGCCTTGGGTGGTTGTTTTATCCAGCCTGGCTCCGCCTTTCTGTGCTTTCAACAGCCTGAAAACAAGGAGATGGGGTAACTTCTATGCTGGCCACCAGAGATGTGGAGCAGAGGTGGTGTCCCCCATGTGCTGTGCTTTCCCCGGGACCCTCCTGGCACAGGGTGATACCCTCAGCATGGTCGTGGTGGGGTCTTCAGCCCACCGTCACCAGGGAGGATTGTGCCAGGGCTGAGCTTGGCTACAGGATCAGCTCCTTTCCTGGTTTAAAGCCTGGGTGACTGCAGGTCTGGGGAGACACGGCGATGCCACCGTGAGTGGGTTTGCCTTGCGGGGGGTTCACTGAGCTTTGTGCAAGGCCCTGAGCACCCTGGTGTGGCTTGGAAGGCAGGAGACCCCCCTCGAGCTCCCCAGTCACCCCCACCACTTCCATTTGGCACGACTCTAGATGGGGGCATCCCCAACTGGAGCCAGGATCATAGAATCACAGAATGGTTTGGGTTGGAAGGGACCTCAAAGATCATCCAGTTCCAACCCCCCTGCCCTGGGCAGGGACATCTCCCACCAGACCAGGTTGCTCCAAGCCCCATCCAGCCTGGCCTTGAACCCCTCCAGGGATGGGGCAGCCACACCTGAGCACCCTGGTGTGGCTTGGAAGGCAGGAGGACCCCCCTTGAGTTCCCCAGTCACCCCCACCACTTCCATTTGGCACGACTCTAGATGGGGGCATCCCCAACTGGAGCCAGGATCATAGAATCACAGAATGGTTTGGGTTGGAAGGGACCTCAAAGATCATCCAGTTCCAACCCCCCTGCCCTGGGCAGGGACACCTCCCACCAGACCAGGTTGCTCCAAGCCCCCTCCGACCTGGCCTTGAACCCCTCCAGGGATGGGGCAGCCACAACTTCCCTGGGCAACCTGTTCCAGTGTCTCACCACCCTCATCTGCTGCTCCGGCGGGTCCACGAGCGCCTGCCCTCCCCCCCGGCACAGCCGCCTCTCGCGCAGACTGCTAATTAGCACCAGTGTAGGATCCTATTAATTGCGGCAATTGTGATGTTTAGATTTCTGGGTTAATTGCTAATATCTGGTGTAACGTTTTTTCCCTCTGGATATTTTTTTGATCACAGTAATTAACCTCCCCCATTTGGGGGGGGGGGGGGAGGCGCGCGTCGCTTTGCTGTGCCGTGAGGATCCTGGTGGGATCTCTCTCCGGGGTGGGGGGGGGCGTGGTGGGCTCTGTGCTTTAGGGGAGAGACTCACTGAGGTGCATCCCCTCCAGGCTTTTATCCAGCGTGTGCTCAGGAAGCTCAGGAGGGTCGAGGCTGTGCTGCCTTGTCTTTGAACCACCAGCAATAAAGCCAGTGCCAACGATGCGTGTTTTTAGGAAGAGGCTGGATGGTTACAGCCGACTTCGCTTTCTTATTATTTTTGTGATGACAAATGGGGAGTGGAGACGGCACCACGAGTGCCAAAGGCAGCTGCCTGAGCACGGCGCCCTTCCGTTTCCCTTCCCTTCCCTTCTCCTGCAGTCCTGATGGTAAACGATGATGAATGTCCTGTTCTGGCTGCGACCAGGACAGGAGAGCAGGAGATGGAAATCAGATTTGTAAAGGCCAGTGTGGCGTTCCAGCACAGCTTGCTCTCTGCTCTGTCACCCTATGATGGGATCTGTAAAGGCAGGTTTGCTCTTACTGGTGTGCTGCCCGAGCCCTTTTGGGTGGGTGGTGGTTCTCTGGGTGGGTGGTGGTTCTCCAGGGATGCTGGTTGAGCTCTTGTAGGGCTGGGGACAGATTTTAGGTCTACTTTGAAAACTTATCCCTGCTGGCCGTGGAGCTCTGGACAAGCTGAGCTGTGTTGGGTTGTGTCTCATCTTGTTCTCCACCAGCTTACAGTGTGGAGATGCTGCTGAAAGCAGCTTTGAGCCTATGGGTCCTACAGCAAAATGCTTGACTTTTCTGAAATCCATCTCAAACAACAGCTTGTAGGCAGGGCAGGTGCCAAGTTAGGACTGGCTAGGAGTAGGGCAGGTTCCCTGGGTGTATTTGTCAAGAACTGTGTGCCACTAAAGTCCACCTCTGGTCAGGATACCAGCCCCAGAGGGAAAAACAAGGGTGCATAGGGTGGGTCAAACTCATCAGAAACTTGATGTCTTCTGCAGTATTGTCTTAGTGAGCTCTCCTGTTGAGAATGGTCTTTACTGAGAGTGCAGTACTGACAGCATCTTTCCATCTGTGATTGGTGTCTGCATTTGAGATGGCAGCCCATCTGGAGGGCTTTGATGGAGAACCACTGCTGGCAGCGAGACATCTAAAGTGTTTAGTGTATTGAATTAATATCCTTTTTCTTTTTTTTCTTTTTCCCCCAGGAATACCTGCTTTCTAATCCCAGCTCTAGACCTTTTCTCTCAATCTACTCCTTCTCCCAAGCGTGGGGCACATCTCTGAGCAGTGCAGGCTGAGTGGCTGGAGAGCCAGCTCTTTGGCCACCAGGTCTACCCAGGTGCCTTCATCCTGTTAATGTCTGTTTGGATTTTAATAATTTTTCTCCCACTGGGCACAAACTGGGAGCTGTAACTACAGCAGGGGGATGGATAAGCCTGGATGCTGCCCTGGCGGTGCGTGTGGCCCTGTTAGAGCAGGCAGTGTGACAGCGGGGGGGTGAAACCATCCCTTGGTGTTCCTCCTGCTTTCAGCTCAAACCTGGATGAAAGGCTGGGATTTTCAAAGGCATTGAATAGAGGCCACTGCAGAGCTTCATCACTCTTGGTTTCCGACAGGCTGGGGTAACGTCATTTGAAAAGCCTGGCTTAACCCAAGGCAAACCGCAGCTTGCTTTGTTTTTTAATTGGCACTTTATGCATTTTCTGGTTTAAATTGGAGGAAAAGTGAAAAATCTAAGGAGCAGCTGCGATGGCGTGGGCTGGGCAGGTGGGAAGGGGGAGGCCAGCAGCCCACTAACCCAGGTGGCTGCGGGGACGCACGCCTCCCCAGCGGTGTTAGACCAAAAGGGGCTCTCAAACAGGTGAATGGAGAACAGGTTTAATGAAAATCCATCACCTAATTTTTTTCAGAGGATTATCCTTCATAATCCCCTTTTAAAATAATTTGGGTGAAAGCAGTGCTGCTTTGTGATTATTTTTTTTTTTTTTTACCTTCTCTATTCTTGGAAAATAACAAAAGGTGCCGATCTTCCCTGAGAAGGTATATCTAATTAATTGCCTTTAGCAGGGCCTGGAGAGCTTTTGATGAGAGACAAAGTGTGAATACGAGGGACACGGGTTTGAGCTGTGTCTGCCACTGCGTTGTCTTTAGGTACTTGTCTGGATTTCAAATCAGCTTTATCCTCTGTAGCTGGTTGGGTTTTCCACCCCGGCAGTGGCCCATCCCCACGTCCCAACTGTGTGGTATATATGACAATTGCTTCTTTACCTGGATTTAGCAGCTTGTGAGGAAAGCAAGAGAGAAGATGGCACCATCCTGGCTCCCCGTGTCCTCGGGTCCCGGCGGTGATGGGGAAGTGGGATGATTTCTGTGCTCTCACGGGGCTCTCAGGACCAGGGCTTGTCCGTGAAGAGCCAGAAGGTTTGTACTTTGCTGAGCAAAACACGCTTCACTCGGTGATGGGAGCTCTCACCGGGCATGGTTACGCGTGAACTCATCTGGTTGGGGTCACAATCGCTCTCCACCCGAATAGCTGCAGTCCTGCTGCTACCTCAGGTTCCTCCCCTGAGGGAAAGATGAGGACAAAATGCTTTTTCTCTGCCTGGAGAACACTCTCGGCTGCCTTTCGGTGGGGATAAATGATGAGGAAGCAAGTGGAAATAATTCTCGACTGTCTTAAAGTTATTGACTTTGCAACGATGCTGTGATGATGATTGTTTTTTTAGTTAAGAGCTGAGAGAGGTGTGATCTGAGCTGACTGCAGATTTGTGCCTTCTAAGGGCCCGTTTGCCAGCCTGTCTTTAATCATTCCCATCATTAGGGCTTTACTTGCTTTTGTGTTTATTTTTTTTTATAAAAAAAACCCAAACAACCAGGAAATCTCCCCCCTTCTTCAACTAAACTAAAATGATGCTTAAAATTCAATTGACAACTGCTTGATTAGTTGCACAGATTAATACAGGGGGCTGGAGGAGGCTTTATGTATAGAAGATAACTGCAATCATTTACTTTGTCAGAAGCTGTTGGTGTGAGTTTGTTGTTTGGGGTCTGTGATAAATCTCGAGCAGGAGAGAAGGGGTTGGTCACTGGGAAGCACTGGAAGTTGCCAAAAGGGGTTGGTGGATGGAGATGTGGCTCATCTGGTCTCTGCCATGTGTCCTGCTGGGTCCAAACTCAGAGGGATAAGGGCTAACGGGAAGGATGCTAAATCTCGAGCAGGAGAGAAGGGGATGGTCACTGGGAAGCACTGGAAGTTGCCAAAAGGGGTTGGTGGATGGAGATGTGGCTCATCTGGTCTCTGCCATGTGTCCTGCTGGGTCCGAACTCAGAGGGATAAGGGCTAATGGGAAGGATGCTCCTGCTTTTGGGAATCAAGACCCTCTGCCTCACAGGGTGGTCCAACACTGGGCACATCCCACGTGCTGCTTCTCCATTCCCTGGAAGAGTCGTGTTTTGGCCAGTCTCACATGGCTTTCTTCTTTAGTGCCAAGTCCTCCACTTGGACTTGCTGTATTGCAGCATTCAGGTCGACTTCTCCTCGGGAGCATCCCTTGGTGAAAGCAGGGCCTGTAAATGCAGCCGTGGTGGAGTGAACAGGGTGTTTACGGGTCAGTGCAGTGAGAGTGCTTGGATGGAGACCCATAATGTGCATCCTTCAGTGTGCTCTCTTGGGTTTGAGTCATCTCTGAAGGCCTTATCTAACCAGGTTCTTCTGGTGCCTTGGTGTCTCTGAGCATCAGACCAGGTGCCTGATGTGATGTGCCCTTCATGTTCCCCTCTCCTGGTTGTGTCTGGAGAAGGAGGAGAGTGAAGTGTGGGAGAACCACTGGTGACCACATCCTGGGGATGAATCAGAAGATCATGTCTGAGTGTAAAACTCTCCAGGGAGATGTGATGAGAGGGTTTGGGCTTCGTGAGCAGGATGGCTGTGGCTGTAGCATTCAGGAGTGTGGTGGGGAGGAGATGTGCTCCTGGGCCATCAGGAGGTACCGGCCTCAGGTTGTCACTAAAGGGCTGGCTGATGGGCAGAAATCAATCCCGGTTTGTGACAAGTCTCTAGGACAGGAATCAGTGTCTGGGCAGACCCGAGGAGGGACAATGTGATGACTGGGGTGCATTGCCCAGGGAGCACTGATGGGTCCCTGCTGCTCCCAGGGGCAAGAGGTGGCAGATGCTCCAGGGCCCTAAAATCAAAGGTACCAGCTGATCTTCCAGCATTAATTCCTCCTCCTCTCACAACTCCTTCCAGACAAGAGCGCTGCCGACGAGCCGCAGCACGGCGGCCACCCCCTGTCCTCCTCTCCAAAGAGGTGACATTTGCAGCAGCGCCTGGCTCAGGCTGTCCTATTATCCCTGCCCAAAGGCAAAGGAGCGCGCGGGGCTGGGGACAAAAGGACTCATCAGCGTCGGGAGGAGGGTTTGCTCCTCCGCCTGCGCCTGGGCAGAGACGTGAAGGTTTTGCAGAGGAGCAGAGGCTGGGGAGGAAGGTGGCTCTGCACGCCCACAAGCACAGACCTGCTTTTTTTTTGCTCCCTGTGATGCTGCTGGCAGGCTTGCCAGGGGGGCAAACGGGGAGCAGAAGCTGGTTGCCCACCCCAGCCCTGGTTTGCCTGGTGCCTTTGGGAGAAAACCTTCTCCCTGGGTGATATAAAAGCACCAGAGGTTGAACAGGGCTCAGCCAGGTGCTTGCCCTGCTGTCTGGCTATTTCCCACAGCTCCCCACTCCCATTCGGGGCTGGGGACAAAAGGACTCATCAGCGTCGGGAGGAGGGTTTGCTCCTCCGCCTGCGCCTGGGCAGAGACGTGAAGGTTTTGCAGAGGAGCAGAGGCTGGGGAGGAAGGTGGCTCTGCACGCCCACAAGCACAGACCTGCTTTTTTTTTGCTCCCTGTGATGCTGCTGGCAGGCTTGCCAGGGGGGCAAACGGGGAGCAGAAGCTGGTTGCCCACCCCAGCCCTGGTTTGCCTGTGATTATTGGCTTTAAACCTTCTCCCTGGGTGATATAAAAGCACCAGAGGTTGAACAGGGCTCAGCCAGGTGCTTGCCCTGCTGTCTGGCTATTTCCCACAGCTCCCCACTCCCATTCTTCCTCCTGCCACCCCCAAACCTCCCTGTCACCCCCAAACCTCCCTGTCACCTTCAGCCACCACGAGGCCAGGCAGGACAGTGGCCTTTCTGACCACCTCCTGCCACCGGGGTCCTCCTGGCAGCCCCTGCACGTGGCTTGTGTGGCTGTCACCCTGGGGCTGATGTGACATCCTCCTGCATCTCCCCCAGCTCTGAGGTTCTGGCCATGCTTTTGTCCCCATCCTGCTGTTTTTCACCCCAAAGATGTCCCCAGACACCAGCCCTATGGCCATCGCCCTCCTCCCCCTCTGCAGCTGAGGGTGGCAGCTGGAGCTTTTCGTGCATGGACTGCGCTGAGCAGAGCAGTGATTCCTCCAACCTCAGTGAAGGTTGTAAAAGGGACTTTGCAAGGAGATGGGGGTGGCAGTCGGCCAGCGTGGTGGCTCTGGGCTTCAGCACGTCCTTCCCTTGGAGATGCTGTTGGAGGAGAGTGTGTGTGCGTGCAGAAGGCGCTGTTTTTCACCCCAAAGATGTCCCCAGACCAGCCCTATGGCCACTGCTCTCCTCCCCCTCTGCAGCTGAGGGTGGCAGCTGGAGCTTTTCGTGCATGGACTGCGCTGAGCAGAGCAGTGATTCCTCCAACCTCAGTGAAGGTTGTAAAAGGGACTTTGCAAGGAGATGGGGGTGGCAGTCGGCCAGCGTGGTGGCTCTGGGCTTCAGCACGTCCTTCCCTTGGAGATGCTGTTGGAGGAGAGTGTGTGTGCGTGCAGAAGGCTCCCTGCAGTAATTAGCAATGAGGGAGAGTGACCTAAGCCAGGACATCTCCTGGGCAGGGCAGCAACTGCTTTGAGCTGTGGTGGGTCCACAGCTTGGGCAGGGAGCATGGTCATTACACCTCCAGGGAGCCTGGTGGCCCTAGGGAATCTCCGCACATGGGGAAGAAGCTTTCAAACAACTGCAATTTAGGTAAAAAAGAAGGTTGAGCTGACCCCATGGGACTCCCATGTCCTCTCCAGGAGAAAAAGAAGGTTGAGCTGACCCCATGGGACTTATCCGAGCCCCATGTCCTCTCCAGGAATGAAAATGTCAGGACCAAAATGTCTGGTGCCAAAGCCAACAGTTGCCCAGACATGGGCAACAGGGCTCTGCCACGTCCTGCTTCGCTCCTGCTGCCGTGGGGTGAGAAATACCCCCTTCCCAATGCAGGGTTTGTATGTACCCCTTGTGTTGTCCAACCAGCATGTGATACCTACCAAAAAAAAAACCCACCAGAAAGCCTGGGTCTGTTGATGGCCTCCTGCTTTGCTGCACTTTAACCTCCGTGTCCCACGCCGGGTGGCATCGGCAGCATCTCTGCCCCCCCAGTGTCTGTGTTCCCCCCCTCAAAACCTCGCACGCATTTGGCTTTTGGATGAGATAGAGCAGCCTTGATTTCTAGCACTTTCCTTTTCTGATTGTCCTAATAAGTAATTTTTTGTTGGATTTTTATTTCTTTGGTTGTTTGCTGCCTGTTGCAGAGCTTGCTACTGATTTCCCGGGAAAGGAATAAAAAGCTGGAGCACAAATACGGCGTGGAAAATAACATTCAGTGGGCATATTCCTTGGGCTGAGGATGGAGCCCTGTTTGAAGCCGTGTGTGTGCATCCAGACAAGGTGGGAGACGAGAAAAACCCCTGCACCATTGTCACCAGATGCTTTCCTGTTCCCCCAGTTCTCCATATTAACAGCTTTTCAGGCCAGGAGGAATCTTTTAGCCCGAGCTTTTTGGCGTTACCCCGGCTGTAAAACTGCTTTCCCTGCCTTCGTTATTAGCCCTCGTTATTTAGTGACTCGTCAGCCAGCAGAGCAGCCCCGTCAGTGGCGATTCTTTCCTCCACCTGACATTTGGGCAGCTGTGCCTTCAACCAGCTGTTTGGAGATTTAACAGGTTCTGGTGTTGATTTTTATCTTGTTCCAGCTTCTTCATCAAAATGTCACCCGCAGCTGAATCAGGTGCCCTGTTGCGTTGGTAAACTCATTTTGGAATCTCATAAAAAAAACAAAACAAAACTCAGGTTGGTCTAATGAAATCTGCTTTTCATAAATGTGTGCTGATTGGCGCTAATTAAATTTCACTTCTTCATTAAGTGAGTCCTGTTTTGGATCTCACTTTGTTTCTCCTGCCTTCAATGTCAGCCCGGCAATTTGGATGGATTGTTTTAACATACAAGGAAATAAATAACACTGCTGTAATTTAAAGTAGCCTCTTTAAAAAGGAATTAAAAAAAAAACAATCTAGAAATAACTTCTTGGCCATCTCTTTAAAACATCTTTGATTCAATTGCTCCAGATCTTGATGATTTTTAAAAAGTTTGGCATCAATAATCTCTGTTTATTGGTTTATTTTAGTTCGTGTTGCAATACAAGATGTCTCTTTGTACTATGGCACGAATACATCGTCTCATTCTTCCTCTTCCATATTAAATAAACCCAATTTCTCCGCATCATCGTCAGCACTTCCACCCCATCTGTTGATTGCAGGGCTGCCACCTCTGCCTGGGTTTCTCCCCACCTAATCTCATCTGGCTCAACAGGGGGGACCACGGATTTCTCCTGAGCACTGCTTGCTCTCCTTCCTTTTGCTCGCTTTCTCATTTAGCTGCTATCAACTACCTAGTTCTATATATTGCATTTTTTTTAAAAAAAAACAACCAACTTTTAAAGCCTGATTACACTTGCCTTCTGAGCGAGGCTTCTATGGATTTCTTTCTCTGCAGCTTTTTAAATAATTAAGTAAATGTCCGTAAGCAGTGTCCAGTTCTCTCTCTTTTTGCATTAAATTCTTTCTCCTATGTGTGTGTGTGTGCAGAAGGCTCCCTGCAGTAATTAGCAATGAGGGAGAGCGACCTAAGCCAGGACATCTCCTAGGCAGGGCAGTGACTGCTTTGAGCTGTGGTGGGTCCACAGCTTGGGCAGGGAGCATGGTCATTACACCTCCAGGGAGCCTGGTGGCCCTAGGGAATCTCCGCACATGGGGAAGAAGCTTTCAAACAACTGCAATTTAGGTAAAAAAGAAGGTTGAGCTGACCCCATGGGACTCCCATGTCCTCTCCAGGAGTGAAAATGTCAGGACCAAAATGTCTGGGGCCAAACCCAACAGCACCCAGACATGGGCAACGGGGCTCTGCCACATCCTGCCTTGCTCCTGCTGCTGTGGGGTGAGAAATACCCCCTTCCCAATGCAGGGTTTGTATGTAACCCTTGTGTTGTCCAACCAGCGTGTGGCACCTACCAAAAAAAAAAAAACCCACCAGAAAGCCTGGGTCTGTTGATGGCCTCCTGCTTTGCTGCACTTTAACCTCCGTGTCCCACGCCGGGTGGCATCGGCAGCATCTCTGCCCCCCCAGTGTCTGTGTTCCCCCCCTCAAAACCTCGCACGCATTTGGCTTTTGGATGAGATAGAGCAGCCTTGATTTCTAGCACTTTCCTTTTCTGATTGTCCTAATAAGTAATTTTTTGTTGGATTTTTATTTCTTTGGTTGTTTGCTGCCTGTTGCAGAGCTTGCTACTGATTTCCCGGGAAAGGAATAAAAAGCTGGAGCACAAATACGGCGTGGAAAATAACATTCAGTGGGCATATTCCTTGGGCTGAGGATGGAGCCCTGTTTGAAGCCGTGTGTGTGCATCCAGACAAGGTGGGAGACGAGAAAAACCCCTGCACCATTGTCACCAGATGCTTTCCTGTTCCCCCAGTTCTCCATATTAACAGCTTTTCAGGCCAGGAGGAATCTTTTAGCCCGAGCTTTTTGGCGTTACCCCGGCTGTAAAACTGCTTTCCCTGCCTTCGTTATTAGCCCTCGTTATTTAGTGACTCGTCAGCCAGTAGAGCAGCCCCGTCAGTGGCGATTCTTTCCTCCACCTGACATTTGGGCAGCTGTGCCTTCAACCAGCTGTTTGGAGATTTAACAGGTTCTGGTGTTGATTTTTATCTTGTTCCAGCTTCTTCATCAAAATGTCACCCGCAGCTGAATCAGGTGCCCTGTTGCGTTGGTAAACTCATTTTGGAATCTCATAAAAAAAACAAAACAAAACTCAGGTTGGTCTAATGAAATCTGCTTTTCATAAATGTGTGCTGATTGGCGCTAATTAAATTTCACTTCTTCATTAAGTGAGTCCTGTTTTGGATCTCACTTTGTTTCTCCTGCCTTCAATGTCAGCCCGGCAATTTGGATGGATTGTTTTAACATACAAGGAAATAAATAACACTGCTGTAATTTAAAGTAGCCTCTTTAAAAAGGAATTAAAAAAAAAACAATCTAGAAATAACTTCTTGGCCATCTCTTTAAAACATCTTTGATTCAATTGCTCCAGATCTTGATGATTTTTAAAAAGTTTGGCATCAATAATCTCTGTTTATTGGTTTATTTTAGTTCGTGTTGCAATACAAGATGTCTCTTTGTACTATGGCACGAATACATCGTCTCATTCTTCCTCTTCCATATTAAATAAACCCAATTTCTCTGCATCATCGTCAGCACTTCCACCCCATCTGTTGATTGCAGGGCTGCCACCTCTGCCTGGGTTTCTCCCCACCTAATCTCATCTGGCTCAACAGGGGGGACCACGGATTTCTCCTGAGCACTGCTTGCTCTCCTTCCTTTTGCTCGCTTTCTCATTTAGCTGCTATCAACTACCTAGTTCTATATATTGCATTTTTTTTAAAAAAAAACAACCAACTTTTAAAGCCTGATTACACTTGCCTTCTGAGCGAGGCTTCTATGGATTTCTTTCTCTGCAGCTTTTTAAATAATTAAGTAAATGTCCGTAAGCAGTGTCCAGTTCTCTCTCTTTTTGCATTAAATTCTTTCTCCTACCTGACTGGGCTCACCAGCATCTCCAGCTTCTGTGTTATTAGACTTCTTAAAGCAGAGGGAGAAGGGGTGTGCGTGTGAGAGACTTTGTCAGTTCAGGCTTCGTTGTGCCCGAGCACAACTTGAAAAGGGGGATGCTCAAAGCAGCATCCTTTCGGAGAGCTGCAGAAAGGCTTTATTTGCCTTGAGAGAGAGGAGAAAACCAAGCGATCGTTAACTTAACCCGGTCTTAAAATGTAAACGACGCCTCTTTGCTGCTCCTTGGTTCTCTGTCTGTTTTCCTCGGTTTAAATCTCCTTTTTGGATCTATTGTGGTTTTCAGGGGCTGGGTGGTGCCAGAGCGAGTGCCTGACCCTGGGTTCCCTTGGGATTTTCTGGAAAGCTGATGGCTCTGCAGATCTTGGGAGGGGGAGCAGCACAAGGATCCAACCTCGCATCCAGAAGTTTTGGGGGGCACCCACATCCCCACCCCTGACACCCCCCCTTCCCGTGGGTGCAGGGTGCCAGCGTGGCGGGGGTGTGAGCACCCAGGGGTGCAGGCACAGCGGGGAGCTGTTGACAAACACAGCCCTACAGAATCTGCCTCTGGCAAGTGTTTTTATGCCTTGAGATTATTCTCACGCGGTGCATTTGGAAAGCCGTTAGCGCATCATTTTATGGGGGGAAAAAAAATCCCATTTCCTTTGAGAGGATGTGTTACGCGTCTTAAACTGTGCTGGGAGAGTTTTAAGTGCACTTTTAAAGTGATTTGCTCTGAAATACCGCACTAGGTTTGTTCCCCTCTTATTTTCCTTTTCTTTTGGGGTTGGAAGAAGAGGGGGAAGAAATGCTTCAGCCTCGTGAGGCGGTTTAGCGAGGAGAAAGGTGCATGGTCCCAGACAATCCTCCAGGGTTTTAACATCCTTTTAGTTTCTTCTTCCACCCTCTCCCCCAACTCTGCTACAACCTTTATGTCCCTGTTTGGGGGCTGCACGGTGTGAGCGGTGTCCTGGCTCCCTCCCCACGGGCTGGGGATGAGCTGCCTTATTGGTTTGAAAAGTGCCGAAATCTGATGCTTGTCCCTAAAACAACACGGACACAGCCCAGTGGCAGAGGAGAGCTGTCCCCCGTGACGTCCCATTCGAAGGGAGCTGACTCTGTCCAGACTTAACAGTCGGGGAATATTTTTTTCCTTGGCTTCAGGTTGATGAGGCAATAAAGAACCACATCTGCTGCCATCAGCTGCTTTGTGGGAGCCGTTTGTCGGTGGGTGCTGGGAGGCAAGATGGGTGGTAGCACAGGCTGGAAAAAAGAAAGGGAGGAAGAAAAATAGAAAGGGAAAAAAAAGAAAGGGAAAGAAAAGGAAAAAAAAAAAGAATCAAGCAGCAGAAGAACCCAATTTGCTTGCCACTCTTTCTTCTTGTCTCGTCTTTCTTGATTCTGGAATATTTTGCAGTTTCTCCTGGAACGTGCTTTTGGACTCAATGGGAATTAGGGGAAAAAAGAGAGAGGAAGATCTGGAGGATCTCTCCTTCCCCAGTGCGTTTTAGCTGGATGATGTGCAGCTCCGATGGGTGCCTGTTCCCTACTGAGACAAGCACTTTGCTGATCTCACCACCCGCCCACGAGGAGTCCCATGGGGAGAGGGCTGGGAGAAGTTCTGTGGTGATGAGGTACCCGAAAGGATAAACACTCAAAGCAGTAGTGCTGAAAGCAAACACAGCCAGACGCTTTGCTGCACCAGGATTTATTTCTCTCTCACCCACCTCCCGGCAGCCTTGGCATGATGGCATGAGGAGCTGCCATGTCCCTTTCCCTCTCCTGCCATTGCAGGACCCCGGGAGCAGCCTGTTGAGCTCAGCTCCACGCACAGCTTGGCCGGCTGTAGCTGCTGGCTGGGTGATGGGGAAGGTCCATCCCACCCAGCGGAGCAGTCCACGGTCCACCAGCTTCATCCCAAAGCGCAGCCCTGCCCTGTCCTCTCCATCTCCCTGCCTTTAATCGGGGCAGTGTCCACCCCTGCCAGCCCCAGAGCTGTGTCTCCCCCTCTTTGGGGGACGTGGGGAGGAAGCACAGGGGTTTATTCCAGCTCTCTCACCCCCAGGTCCACCATCTGTGGTGGCAGGAGAGGAGCCCTGGTGCCTGCTGAAACCATCCGCGGGAGGGATGGCTGCGTCACCCTGTCTTGATTTACTACATCCCTGCTCCCACTGCACTGCGGAGCAGATAGAGACGTTCAGTCCTTCTGTCTTCAGGGCTTTGCAGAATTCCACAAACATGCTGGGTTTTTTTTTTTGGTGTTGGTTTTTTTTGGGGGGTTTTTTTTGGGTCTTAAATCCTTTTGAGCGGAGAAGCTTCAATGAATTTTAAATAAGCTCTCGAAGATATGCATTAAAACCTAACGAGCCATAATATCAATTATGCTGATGTAAAGGAGGAGTAGCTCCAGGGAAGTAAGTGGTGGCTTTGGGTTGATGCTGGTGTCGAGAGATCAGGACTTCGCTGCGTGATGGGGGGGAAGAATTAAACCCGCTTTCTTCCTCTTCCAATTATCAGGGTCATGGCTGCTCAGAGGGAGCCTGAACAGTTAAACCCTGAAGGGGAAGAGAGTGAGGAGCTGGCAGTTCCGAGGAGACTTTAAAAACTAGGGTAGCTGGGGATGCAGAAGGTCTCCAGTCTCCTGGGCCAAGGATGTCACACCCTGAGCATTGTCCTGCTCCAGGGCACAGCCCGATCCGTCGTCTGCTCAGACCTTTGTTGCTCAGTTCTTGCTGGCACCTCCGTGCTCTCCAGCTTGTCTCTCTGCTTCGTCTTGGGACACCTCTGTCTGCACCAGTTTCTGTAGCTAAGAGGGATGGATCTGGCTGGGTCTCTGTCCTGCAGGCTGATGCACCAAAATCCCGATCTTCCCTGCAAAGTCCCCGTCTCCTCTGGCTCGTCCCCATCAACTCTGATTAGAAAAAAGGAGCCACTAATTTTCCTTGCAAGGATCCTGCCAACTCGATGGAGGTTATTAATGTTGTATTTGTCCTGGCCTGTCCCCTCCATGTTGTTTTCATTTGAGCTCAGTTTTCTCTCTGTTAAGTTTACTAGTGCTTGCTGTTTTCCTTCTGGTAGCAATTAAACCCCCTAAATGCAAACGTAGGTGCAGGTTGGCCAGAAGCTACACCCAGCACTGTTGGCTCCAGCGTTTGCAGGCTCTGCCCCAAGAACCATGGCAGAATCTGGTCTGGGGGCTGCTGGTCACCGTTTTAATGAATTTTTGACAGTTCTTGAAAGGAAACCTCTTTTATTTTATAAGGCAGCTTTGACAGCACAGAACTAAATCACTGGAAGAGATTGAATCTGGGCAGCTGATGAGTTTGTGTTTAACCTCCTGGCCCGGATCAGCCGACAGCAGAGAGGGCTGTGCTCCAGGGAGAGAGCTGGGTGATGGTGGCAATGAAGACCATTGCTGGAGGGGTCCTGGGGTGGTCCCAGGACAGTGGGATGTGGGGTGAGCCAGCACCACTTGCCACAGCCTCGCTGGGTGCAAACAGTGTCCAACTTCCCTCCTGCAAGCCAGACCAAGCAGGGACGAGCTCAGAAAATGGACAAAGTGTGTCTGTCTGGGATTCCTTGTGGACTGGAAGGACTGGGAGTGGTTGACTGAACCATCAGTGCCCTCAGCCCTGGTGTGGCATCGCTATGGGATGCTTAACCCTCTTGAGTGTCAGCCCCAGGCATCTGCAGAACATCTTTTCTGAGCCAGCTTTCCCCAAAAATGCAGGCTGGTGTGACTGCCGCCTTGTCCCCATCCTCCAGCACGATATGAACTGTTGCGCCACTTGATGAAAGGTTTCAAAGGTAATTAAATTCCTCCAAGTTGGTGTGTTTAATCAGCAAGGCAGAGGAAAAGCGGAGATGTTAGAGTAAGTGCTCAATCTTTATTAGACACCAGAGAATCTACTCAGGATCCCAGAGAAATGGCCTATGGGGGGGGGAAGTTTGTGGTGCCACGTGCTCCCAAGGGAACCCCAGGATTAGGAGGGCTGGGGGGGCCCAACCCACAGGGAAGTGCTCCCGGAGCTTCTGCATGGACTCTGCTTGGGGCAAAACCTGGCTGGGAGGGAGGAAAGAAAAGAAAAATGTATATTTTAACCTGTTTTGGGGAAAACTGAAGGCGACCAGCTCTGTAAGGGGGGGGATGAATCAAGGCAGGAGAAGCAGAGTGTGGGCCGGAGAGGGTCGGCGTGCATCATCTCGGCTGGTTGTTATAAAATTGCCGTTTCCAAAACATCCCCAACTTTTGTATCTGTTAATTTAGTGGCCGACTCTGCAGCAGATAAATCCAGGGCAGGTTTGTAAATGCTGCATTGCTGGCAGCCAAAACACAAATACAACCTGAACGGCTGCCAAACAGTAAAAAAACCAGAAAAAAAAGAACCAAACCCCTCTGTGTCAGGATTTACAGCCCTAGAACAGAAAAGGCTACAGCAGCCGGCTTGGGCGGCTGGGAAGGGGCTGGCCTGGCCTTGGGCTTCCCTCCTGGGGGCAGATGTTGGGAGGAGAGAAAGAGAAGCTGTTCACAAGCTACCCACAGCACCAGTCCTGGAAAGGGGACTTGAGTGTTCCTCAGGGCTCCATGAATCACAGAATGCTATGGGGTTGGAAGGTTCCTCTGGAGATCATCTAGTCCAACCCCCTGCCAGAGCAGGTCCACCCAGAGCAGGTTGCACAGGGATGCATCCAGGTGGGTTTGGAATGTCTCCAGAGAAGGAAACTCCACCACATCCCTGCACAGCCTGTTCCAGGGCTCTGCCACCTTCAAAGGAAAGAAGTTATATTCAAGTTTGTGCCCATTTCCTCTTGTCCTGTCCCTGGGCACCACTGAAAAAAGACTGGCCCCATCTTCTTGACACCCCCCCTTTAAGTATTTATAAGCAATGATCAGTTCCTCAGTCTTCTCTTGACTAAGAAGACCTAAGTCCCTCAGCCTCTCCTCATAAGAGAGATGCTCCAGGCCCCTCATCATCTTTGAAGCCCTCTGCTGTACCCTTTCTAGCAGTTTTCTGTCCTTCTTGAACTGGGGAGCCCAGAACTGGACACAGTGCTCCAGATGGGGGCTCACCAGGGCAGAGCAGGATGACCTCTCTCGACTATGATGCTGTAGGCTTAGAGAAAACCAACTTTGGGAAAGCGGATGGGTGGAAAAATGTGTAAAAAAATCTGTTTGTGGTTGCAGGTTTGGTGGCTCCTGTCCTGGTTGGAGCATCCCCGCTGCCCACCCATCCATGGGCATCCTGCTCAGCCATCGTCCCCCCTTCTGCCCAACTCCTGCAGCCCTTGAAACGTGCCCATAGCCCAATTTTTCCTGTGGTCAGGGCTGGTTGTGCTGCTCGTTGCTCAAGCTGCCTGGCGTTTCCTATGATCGGACCTTGGTTTTCAGCTGTTTGTCGCTTTTTGTTTTGCCAAAAAAGCTGAGGCTGAAATCGTAGAGCTCTTTCCAAGAATAAAGGAGAAGAGGAAGGCGAGCTCTCACCTTGCAGCTTGTTGCAAACGGGCGGATGTTGGCAGTTCCAGCCCCTGACTTTCATTGCCCTTCTGCAGAAATGGGAAACGGGCTTTGTGTTTAATTAATGCTACGCATCATGGAGTATCACTTGTCTGGGCAGAGCTCCCTGCTCGCTGCCAGGTGAGCACCAAAACACACCATTGCTGCTGCTGCAGCGGTTCTTTGCCCATCGTCGTGTGCTCTTTTTTCCTTCTTTTTTTTCCCATTGCTTTTTTTCCCTTTTATTTTCTTTTATTCTTTCTCTTCCTTTCATTTTTTTTTCCCATCAGGTAGGTTTTACACACTGGTGTGTTGTCTGCTTGGAGCGGGGACCTGCCTGGTGCCTCCCATCCATCTCCAACAGCTCAGGTCACCCCATGGGCTTCTCATGCCCGAGTCAACATCCAAGGATGGGCTGGGGAGGACCTTCCCCCAGCTGGCAGCAGGATGGGATTCCTCCATCTGCCCCGTGGGGGAAGCTCCCCTGACCCATTGCATACATGGGTCCGAAGTCAGAGAAACCAAAGGATGTGAAGAAATCCAGAAAAGAGCAGAGGAACCACACAGGACAGGGTTGACTTCCAGCTCTGGGCATGTGTCATCTTCTGGACTCGTGCATCGACCTGTTGGGATAGATAAGGAGGTGTTTTGTCCCACGGCGCAAGAATCGATGCTGGCTGGTCGGTGTCCTGCAGGTCTAATTTATTTCCCTGCAAAGGCACATAATGATGCAGATAAAAATTATTGATCGGGCGGTGCTGGCAGCAGCCACTGAGTGCAGCCGCGCCGCTCGGCCCTGCCTGTCCCCGGTGCCACCCCGGGGTGCTGGGACACGGTGACGGGAAGGGACACAGGGTGCTGTGAGGGCACGTGGCCCCGCTCAGCCCACAGGAGAGGACGTTGCTGCCAAAGCAAAGGTTGAATTCACCCAAACACCCAGATCTGATCCTCCAAATTGCAAATCACGGTCAGGTTTTTCTGTGTGGAAATTCAGGTCAGGTTTTGCAGGTGCATTTTGTGGGCACAGTCCCGTGGACTCCGGCTGCGGTGGGGGGTGTCTGGGGGGATAAGCTCATCCTGGGTTGTTTTAAAGCCTTTTTTCCTGCTGTCTTAAGAGGAGGCAGCTCTGGGACAGGCTGGTTCTGTGCGTGTGAGGTCTCTGCCCGAGGGATGCTGACTGGGTGCTGGGCTGGAGCTGGGAGCCTGGCAGCGTGGTGGCACGTGCCACTGCCACATGGTGACAGTCACCCTCCCTACCCCGATCTGGACCTCAGGGGCAACCAGGCACAGGACCTGACACGGGGGATGCTTTTGCCAAAACCCTGAGGGTCTGGGGAAAGTGTGTGTCCCCAACTGGGTCACCTCCCGCCTGCGGCCAGGGATGCGCCGGAGCCAGAGGGGGACGTGGAGAGAGATTTAGGCCACCCATCAGGATGCACCATCCACCACGTGTCGGAGCTGTGGCTGAGGTGTCCCTGAGATGTCATTGGGACACCAGGGCTGCAGCACGGCCACAGATTTACAGCCATGGCTTTTGGCTGAAGACAAATTAAGGAGGACACGTAACCCCCTCTGCTTCCTAAGAGGGGAAGAGGCCGCTCAGCTCATGCCCTGGTGATCGCAGGCAAGAGGTGGCCACATCCAGCCATAGCCAGGGATCCCACTCATCCTTCTGCAAATGTTTTTGGCCCAGCTGCAGGGACCAGCAGGGCAGAGGAGGGGACTGCAGGGCAGAGGGATGAAGCTGTGAGGATGGGGAGCTCAGGGAATAATGAACAGCAGAGTCACAGAATCACAGAATGATGTGGGGTTGGAAGGGACCTCTGGAGATCATCTAGTCCAACCCCCTGACAGAGCAGGTCCACCCAGAGCAGGTTGCACAGGAACGTGTCCAGGTGGGATTTGAATGTCTCCAGAGAAGGAGACTCCACCACCTCCCTGGGCAGCCTCTGCCAGGGCTCTGCCACCCTCAAAGTGAAGAAGTTCCTCCTTATGTTTAGGTGGAACTTCTTATGTTCAAGTTTGTGCCCATTTCCTCTTGTCCGTTCAATGGGATCAGGTGCACCTGAGCAGTCTTGGAACTCAGGTCACTTTAATCTGTTTCTGGAAGAAAAAATAGTTTTAACAAATATTTCTGAGGTTGGTAGCTGTGAAGGTGTTCGGAGTGGCCAGAGGCAGCTCCCGGCTGGCACCCCAGGTTGCTGTGGCTGCAGGTGTAGACAGGCCATATTTTGGGTGAGCCTTGCAGGAGGGTGGGACAGATGATGGAGCATGTTGAAATTTGCACATTTGTCTCTGCTGATTTAGTGGGAGGCTGGTCCTGACTGTCACTTCCTAAGCTCTCAGCAGTGCCAGGGCTCCTGACTAGCAGAGATGCCTTCTCCATCCCACTCTCTGCAAGCCTGGATGGCACCCTGCTGTGCTCAACGCTGAGTTTCTGTAAGGAGAAAATAATTGAGATGGAGATAGATAGTTTTTCTTGCACCAGGGCTGATCTGTGCCATCCTTTCATGGGTGCCAACCTTTGGTGCTGTTGGCTCCGACGTGCTTGCTGGAAACTCCATGTGCTGAACCCCAGGCAGCTGCTCCTCACGGCTGAATTTTCTCCTTCCTGCCATATCTCCCACTTTCTGAAGAGGCATGTGGAGATGGGACTGGCTTCTCACCTGGGATCACCAGCTTGTGAATCTCCACTGGCTTTGGTGGACGTGTGGAGATTTACAACCGCAGGGCTCTGGGCTGTCACTGCTGATCCACCACCCGGTGCCGTTCTGGCACTAACGGGGTGCTTTCTCCTGGTGCTGCTCGAGGCACCTTCTGCTGCCTCCAGCCAAATCTCCGTGGCTGGGTGCAGGCTGTAGCTATTGCCAAGTCACTTTTTCTTCCTTAGTTTTCTCTTGATCCAAACAGAATGTGTCTATTATATCTTATGATTTCTCAATTCAATAGCTGGAGGGGAGCACCCGTCTCTGACCTTGGCTGTGCCTGCTGAGGCCACCATCTCTTGATCCAAACAGAATGTGTCTATTATATCTTATGATTTCTCAATTCAATAGCTGGAGGGGAGCACCCGTCTCTGACCTTGGCTATGCCTGCTGAGGCAAAGATCGAATTCACCAGAAACACCCAGCTCTGATCCTCTGGGAAAGAACTGCATATTGCAGTCAGGTTTTGAAGGGAAATTCAGGTCAGGGTTTGCAGGTGCATTTATGGTTCCATTGGAGCACGGGACAGGGTTTGCAGGTGCATTTATGGTTCCATTAGTGGGAAGGTGTTGCCCGTGACCCTGCAGCCGATGGACAGCCCAGCACTGGTGGCTTTGTGCTGGAGCATCCTTTGGGGAATGGGATTGAATGAGATGTGTCAAGCCAAGCGTTGATCTCGAGCTGTCTGTGTCCTGCCTTAAACCTCCTGCCTGCGATCGTCCCCACTGCTGGGGAGCTGGGACTCTGTGTTTGCTGTGTTATAGCAGGAGTCACTGCCCGGCCGAGATGCTGCTGCCCAGAGCCAGGGCAAAGCCTGGAAATCCCCATGCAGAAGGTGGTTCTTCAGCAGTGACACAGAAATATATCACTTGCTGTTGTGTCCAGCAGGGATGTTGGCCATGTCTGTCTGTCTGTCCGGCAAACACCCAGCAATACATTTTAGTGTATGTCTTCCACCTGTGCCCCTTTTTTGGGTCATGAGTCTGGTAACAGCGTTTTATCTTCAGTAGAAAACCTCAGAGCTATAGATCTCAACCAACCGACCAGCGTTTGCCCAGCGGTGAGTAACTTGCCTTTATTTATTGGTCTGATCTGGGTGACTTTCTCTGACCTTCTGCACATTTCTCCTGGAAGAGGAATCATACAAGTTCCCTCCTGGGAGGATGCTCAGGTCGAACCTGGGATTTTTCGCTGGGACCCTCTTTATCCAGGTTAACAGAATCAAGGGTGAATACAAGTTAACTACGAGGGAGCTTTTCTCAGCCTGCTGTTTTCTCCGAGTGTTTTTTTTTATTCAAGAATATCAGCCTGCTGTTTTCTCCGAGTGTTTTTTTTTTGCATTCAAGAATATCAAAGCGCTTGGAGGTTGGTTTTTTTTTTTTTCTTTAAGCAGCAGCTATAAGACTCCACAGCACTAAAGATCAAAACAACTAGTTCTTGGCAGATCTCAAAGGCTCTCCTCTCCCTTCCCTGCAGATGAGATGCAGGTGTTGGCGAGATTATTCACGCAGCGATACTCCAGGTTTAACCCTTCCCAGGTGCCAGGAGAATTGCAGAGGCTCCAGCTCTCTCCATGGCCGGCTGCGAGGAGCTGCTTGTCCTTGCTGGGCAAGTGGAACATCTCAGCAGGCTGCTCTTAGCACAGTTTGCTGGCAGGCTTGTGCAGGGGATGAAGGATATCTGCTGGGTTTCTCCCAAAGCTGGCCATGAGGGCAGCTGTAAATACACCACCCGCGTGTCCTGGGAGCTCCAACCAGCCCGTTTTTGGCTCCCTGAGTGAAACCCTTGCACTACCAGCTGAGGAACCTTTCTGCTTGCAGCCCCGTCCCTGTGTCGCGTGAGAAACTCAGCTGCTGCTGCTTTAATTTTTCAAAGCAAATCATTACCCTGAAGGCAGCAGCCTGAGCAGCAATCGATACCCTGCAGGCTTTGCCGGGAGATAAAACGAGCTGGAAACCAGCCCTTCCTATGAGGTGGTTGCTGGTGGCTTTGGGCTGAGCGTGTCCTGGGGGTGCGAGGGGATGCTGAGCTGCTGCTCCCTGGGGGACCCCAATCACAGCCCTTGGACCCTCTGTTCCCCCCCACCCCGGGGCTGCCAGTCCGGGCTGGGATTTGCCCCTGGGATCGGCCCCGACAAATCGCTGGGTGCTGGGAAGACTCGTCGGCCAAATCCCTTTGCGGCGGTGTCTGGCTCACGCCGTCGTTTGGAGAGGACTTGACGACAGTATTGATTTCTGAGCTTGTTAAACAAGCTGCGCTCGCTGGAAAAGGTCCCCTCTTGCTTGGTCCCCATGTGAGTATAACGCGTGCTGGTTTAACCTCTTGATTGCCACCTGGAGAATAGAGACTCTGGGATTATGGGTTCAAGTTGCGCCAGGGTAGGTTTAGACTGGACATTAGGAAACAATTCTTCACTGAGAGAGTGGTCGGGCATTGGAATAGGCTGCCCAGGGAGGTGGGTGAGTCACCATCCCTGGCTGTGGTTAAGGGCCGTTTAGATGTGGTCTTGAGGGATATGGTGTAGGGGAGTACTTTAGAGTAGGGTGGATGGCTGGACTCGATGATCCTGAGGGTCTCTTCCAGCCTAGATAATTCTGTGATTCTGTGATTGTTTAGACCTGTCTTTTGCTGTGGATTCATATGGGAAAGGGGGCACCTGTGGCATGGAGATGTGTCCCCACAAAACCTGCTGGCCTACAGCCCTGCACAGCCACGTCCCATGTGCCAGTGCTGGGAAGGGACTTCAGCCCCCGGGCACAGTGGGTCCTGCGGGGCAGGGGACAATGGTCTGTCCTGGAGCACCATAGGAATGCCTCTGCAAGGCTCCTGGAGGGTTTTAAGTATTGATTTCCTTTCTTCTGCCACGGTTGAAATCTTGACACAAGGGGCTGAGCGGTGTGCCTGGGGTGCAGGGCACAGAGCATCCAGAAAATCAAAAAGGGAAGAGCAACAATAACAAATGATCCCATGAGGGTGCCCTTGGAGGGGAAACAACCAGAGGTCATGGTCACCACCACTTGAAATGACCAAGTAATTATTTATGCTGTCGGTCGGGGTCAGGGGCAGTCGTGGCGTCTCCAGTGTCTCGGTGAGAAGCGCCGTGGTGACCCGGTGCTGATGTCTCCATCACCTGAGCAGCCTTTCTGCTTCCCCACTGCGGGTCTGTGTGTGACTCCCCGGCTGGGGAGGGACGGGGGAGCCACCAGCTGAACTCTGCCTGAGTTTTTTTGCCAGAATGGGAAGATATTCTTGGAGTTGGGCTGGGGAGCGAGCAGACACCTGCGGGCTGCCGCTTGCTGCCGGGCTGGGCTTTTCTCTCCCGGCGTAAAATTTCCATTTGGAAGCTGCTGGGCAGTGAGATAAGAGATGGGGTGAAGCTTCTCTGCTTCAAAGCAGAGCAGCCCACCTCTCTGCAGGAGAGCATTTCCAGGTTTCTGTGCCTGGCTGGGAATGTGGCCGCCTGCCTGGACATCGCTATTTGCTGGCAGTTAATTATTGCAGATCGAACCGAAATCCCTGCTGGAGGCTGCAGGTCCCAAGCTGAGCTGGGGGCTGGTATCCATGATGTCTTTATATAAAGTCTGACATGGGGTGGTTATCCTCGGGCACCAGTTGGGGCGTGGAGGTGAGACCCAGTGACACGGGGAGCTTGGGGTCAGCATTCCCTCCAGGAGCAGGGCACAGCACTGGGTCCCTGTTGGGGCTCCCCGACCCCCCTTGGCAGGTTCTCCATCTTTCTGCACCCACCCCAATGCCCTCGGGGTTGCTTATTTTGGGGGTGCAGCGTTGCCAGTCCCAGTGCACCCCGTGTATTGCTGCGGGTGCCCAGAGGAGCGAGCCCAGGGGGTGCACAGACCCCGGGTTTGCAGCCACCCTCTCACACCTCTTCCCCTTCGGCTGGCGGCTGCCACAGCCCAGGAGTCTCAGCCTACGGCCGTGGAGAAATGGGAAGTGGAGAGACTCTATTTTAATGCACCGCTGTGGGTTGGTGACCTAGAAAAGCAGCTCGGAGAGCAAGAGTGTGAAGTCCAACCTCCCCCGCTGCAAGCGTGGCTCTGCCGTGCCGCCGAGCACAGGGTGACCTATATAAAGCCATGGAAGAAGCATCGGGGGGTGCTGGTCCCCCAGCCCTGGGGTCGTGGCTCGGGACCCCTCTGTGGGCACCCCGTGCCCCCGAGCACCATTGCACTGGGCTACAGAGGGGATGGGAGATGGATAAACGGGTAAAACCTCTCATTTGGTGAGGATGCAGCAGATCCAGGCGTGCAGGGATGCGGTGGGTGGGATGCAGGCAGGTCCCCCCAACCGCTGCGGGATGGAGCGGGTCCCTCCCAGCCCTGGAGGGTGTCACCAGCAGAGACAACTGTTGTTATCAAATATATATTGTCAAGGCTGTAGTACAGCCGATGCTCTGTGTTCATGGGTTGAAGGGGGAGATAAAGCTCCTTCCTCCCCTCTTTTCAATGTGCCCTATCAGAAATAATTCAAATAATTTAAAGCTTACAGGCGCGTGCTCTTCGCAGCCTCTAAAATGAAATGAAAGCCAGTTATTCTCAGCCAAAACCAGTAAGTTTCTGAAACGCTGTACTCAGCTGAGTGGAAGACATGCTAATTAATTAAATCAGTAAATAAGTTATACTAATCCCATTAACAAAAGAGGAGCTGGAGATTAAATCTTTTATGGCACTTACTGAAAAATTAATGCAAGGCAGTCTTTTAGGAAATATATTCTTCCCCCCACCTCACCAAGGATAATAGTGCAGTTATATAGGACAGAATGTTATCAGAAATGAAAAATGAATGTAAAACTAGCACATATCTTATTAAAAGAGTGTAATGAGCTGCCTACATGATTGAGCTGGGCCAGCTGAGCTTGGGGTTGTGCAACGGTGCTGGGACTTTGGGCTGAGCCCTCCAGCTGGGCTGGAGATCCATATCCTGCCTGTGCCACTGCAGGGGCTGTGGGAAGGGGACACAAGGGTGCTGGCAAGGGATTTGGGGTCCTCATGGGTTTCCTTGGGACTTGGTGGCTCTGGGTCAAGGCAGTAAGTGATCCAGGGAGGAGAATTTTCTCCTGGGGTTGCCAGCACCTGTGATGGGTGGGATGCTGAAGTCCTGTCACTGCAGATGCTCTCCTGCATCTCTGGCAGGGAGGGTGCCAGGATGGGGCTGGTGAGGGCTGAGATGCTGAGGAGAGACACAGGGGATGGTTAAAAATGTCCCAGCATCCTCACAAGGTGCTTTTCCTCCTCTGTTTCTCCAGCCACTGGTTCTGCAGAAGGAAAAAATCCCATCACCAGCCCTTGGAGCAGCTGGGTGTCCCTGTGACAAGGGGGAAATCTTGCTTTCTTGCCCTTTCCCTTGCACCTGGGTCCCAAACCCTCCAGTTTTGGGAACGAACCAGGGTTCAAAGGTGGCCAGAAACTGTCTAGCACCAGCTACAGCAAGGTAATATCCATCTTTTCTTTTTTTTTTTTTTTTTTTATTCTGGGACTTTAATCGAGGATGTCTCCTCTGGTTTTAATATCTCTTTTTTTTTTTTTTTTTTATTCTGGAACTTTAATCGAGGATGTCTCCCCTCGCTTGTGCCTTGTTCATTAATTTCTGAGCTGGGAGGAGCTCAGGCCGGAGGGGAACAAGGTGTTAATTAAATAGCATGGGTTCAGCTGCATCCCTCACAGGTCCTGAGGGAGAGTCCAAGGAATGATTTTTTGCCTGCTCTGGCCTTAAATCTTGGCTCAGCATTTTGTCCTCTTGAAAAAGTAGGTACAAACTCTCTGGTCCCCAAAATGCTGGCCACAATGTCCTCAGTTTCAGCTTCCAGGGTCCATCCTGCTCGGAGAGCTCAGGCTGGTGCCCATCATCCCCTTCTCCATCCTCTTCTCCCTCTTTTTCTCCTCCGCTTCTTTCTCCAACCGGTGTTGGGCAGCTGGTTATGGATTTTGGGTGTCAGGAGGTGGGTCCTTCCCCATCTCTCTTGCATGTCAAATATTTAAGTCAGCACTGAGGCGCTTGGGTTGAGTGTGGAGGAGGGCACGTGCCGAGGCGGCCGGCGGTGAGTTACGATGTGGGTGGCACGTTTTTCTTGCTATCACATCCCAGGGAGCTCCTGGGGGCATCCGCCGGGATCTGTGGCCAGGCGAGCTTGCATGGGGGCTGGGGGGGGAAGCAGCTTGGCTTTTAGTGATTTACAGAAGTGGAAAATGCTCTCTCGGGTGCCCGAGCTGCCATCAATGATTTTAATTCAACTCATGCAGCCATGCTCGGAGCTGTGGCTGCGAGGAGGGGGGGCTCGACGGGCTCCTGGTTTATTTTTCCCGGTATCGGAGTCAGCGACAGCAGCTGTTCCTCAGCCCTGAGCTTTCCTGTGCCCGAGCTCTGAGAGTTTATAGATTTCCGCTGGAATGCTTTTAATCCTAATTAAAAACATTGAATAAAAAAAAAAAAATGTTTTGAAAAGCTCATATTCCTTTTTCCAGGGGACTGCCTGACTCTGACACACCGGAGGGATAACCCCAGTCTGGCTCTGGCTCACTGCTCTCTAGCTCCCTATCAGCACTTCAATTAGGTGCAACTAATTGGGCTATAAGATAAGGGGAGAGGTTTCCTCCTGGGCAGCGGTGCAAGGGTGGCAATAGCTGAGTACGGCACGTGCTGTGCTTTTGATGCTTTAAAATTCCTGTGCTGTTGTGTTTTCAGTGTTTGTGTGGCCACGCTGTCCTGGGGGAAAGCTCTCCATCCTCAGCTCCATCCCCAGCACCGGCTGCAGCTGGGGATGGGAGGCAGCTGGAGGAGAAGCAGAGCCCAGCCCCACGGCCTCCCCTGGCTGCTTCTGGTGATGATTTGATGCCTGGGGCTGTCTGTAGCCATGAACTTGGTTTTATTCCTCAATTATTCCCATTGATATCAGTGGGGTTGCCAATGGAAATAGACCCAAGACCATAGGTATGGCAGGATGGAGGCTTGCTCCATGGGCTCCGGGTGCATCCAGCCTGAGCTTCCACGACCTCAAGCAGGGAAATGCCATGAGGCTCTAACAACCTCTAGGAGTTTTACCTCTGCACTTGAACTCGAGCGTGCAGACAGGAGCTCTAATACAGAGTGCTGTAGCCAAACACCACAGACAGGCTCCGTCCAAGCCTCCGGACAGGATGGGTCTGGGGTTGAACGGAGCATTTTGCAGCGTGCTGCTGGATCACAGGGGGAAATATGACAAATTCTTGAGAATTAGAAGGGCTTGCAGACGTAAAAATAAACCTGGGAGGAAATAAATAAATAAAACTCCCATGCTTTGATCTGCTGCGGGAGATGCCAGACTGCCAAAATGTATTTATAATTCAACAAAAAAATCAAACCGGCTCTTTTATTTTTAGAAGACGGGCTAAAAAAGGGGAACGAAAGTGTCAGGTATTCAGAACAGAGAATTGCAGGTGTTGCTTTTTTCCTTTCTGGAAAGCAGGTTTTAGATCTGATTTTCAAATTTCAGCACATGCTGCTGCTTTTTGTGAATCTCCAAGGAAGGTGTCAAGACATATCAGCTTGAAATCACTGTGCTTGTCTCTCCAACTACTTTGCATAAGCGAGGCATTCTTTTACTAAGTAAAAATACATAGTTGAGCCTGGAAGAGAAGAAGGTGTCCATCATGCATCTAGGTGAACGCCAATCAAGATTGAACCTTGAGTGGTGGAATACTTTCCTTGCTGAAGGTAGAAACTCGCTCAATCCTTCAAGGATTTCTGTCACTTCAGGGATTTCTTTTTAAATCGAAAAAGAAAAGTAGGATTTTCATGAAAGGCTTACTAGCAGCTGGTTAAAAATCTTTTCTATAGAAATGGTGAAATAAATATAGGAATGAGAGACTTTCCTTCCCCTTCCTGGCTTGGCCATCACATCCTTGGCTGTGGTTGAGTGTTGCTCAAAGCCTGTGGGTCTCCTCCTGCTCGCAGAGGCAGCCCAGAGCCACAACCCACCCCCTCAGCTTCATCTCACAGCATCCTTTTCTCCAACTTTTTTATTAAATTTCCCTCCTCGGCTCCTCATGCCGAGGTGTCAGGCCGGCTTATTTCCATCCCCTCCTGCCGACAGATGATCTGTCCACCTCGCTTCACCTGGCAAGAGATGATGCAGGAACAACTGGCAGGAGATCTTGTGGAAAGCCATGAAAGCCCGAGGGTGTTAGGGTTCCCCGCTGGAATATTGGGAGCGGATAAAACGGGGCTGCTGGGGCTGATGAACTTGGCACAAAAGCATGTTGGTGAGCTGGGCTCCATCCCAGCCTGGCTCCAGTTTGCTACCGGCTGCGAGCAGAGCCCCCCACCTTCTGCATGGTCCCTGCTGCAGGGGGAAGGAGGTCAGAGCCCTCCAGCTGGGAGGTGCGAGGTGGTGCCTGGGGGTGGGTTCAAGCTGCTGCCCCTTTCAGTTTGTGAAGCTATGGGTGCCTCAGCTTGGGAACAGGGTTCCCTCTGTGCTCTGCATCACTTGCTTTCCTTGTTCCCTGCAGTGATGTTCCCTACGGGCAGGATCTGTGCTCTCCTGAAGGTCTGAGCAGTGCTTAAGTCACTGTAGAGCTTGGTCAGAGGCAGCGTGTTCCCCGCTTGTGCATGGGGCTCAGGTTGGTCTTTAGGACTAATCTGGGCAAGGGCCACCAGGCTGTGGGGTTCCCTGTGCTGCTGAAACCTGAGTGCAAGGGCTGAAACCCCAGGGATGGGGAGCTCAGCCAGGCAGGCAGCTCCCACAGCTTTTGGCTGATGCTGCAGGTGGTGCATGGGGGACATGTCTGCTCCTCTTTGGGCCTCCACACGCAGGTGGGGAGCTGCTGGGGGGCTGCAGGCAGGGCTGGTGGAGATGCCCAAAGCCCGGTGTCTCCCAGGTGATGTGTGTGCATGAAAAAACTGCTGTGTCCTGCAAGGATGGGGAGGGATGGGATGGAAGAGAGATGGAGAGAGGGTAAGGAGGTGAGGAGGGGAGAAGGGTGGAGAAGGGATGGGGTGGGAGATGAGGAGGGGAGAGGGATGGAGAAGGGATGGGGTAGGAGATGAGGAGGAGAGAGGGATAGAGAGGGAATGGGGTGGGAGATGAGGAGGGGAGAGGGATGGAGAAAGGATGGGAGGTGAGATGGATGGAGAAGGGATGGGAGGTGAGGAGTGGAGAGGGATGGAGGGGAGATGAGGAGGGGAGAAGGATGGAGAGGGACTGGGGTGGGAGATGAGGGATGGAGAAGGGATGGGAGGTGAGGATGAGAGATGGCTGGGGAGGAGGAAGAATGGGAGAGGGGGAGGCTGGGGAGAGGAAGGGATGGGGTGGGATAAAGGCGAGGGCGGGCAGAGAGGAGGTGCTGCTGGAGCCAGAAATGGACCGGGCGTGGGAGCGGGGAAAGCAGCACCCCGGGGCGGGTGGGGGGGTCTCGCCGTTCCTCTCCCCCGGGATGGAGCCCCGGAGGCGGCGCTGGGGGTCCCCGCTCCGGAGGGGCGGGGATCGGGGTGCGGATGCGGGGATGCTCGGTCTAAAGCAAATCCCCTGGTAGCGGGGGAGCAGCCGGCCGGGGGAAAGTTGCGGTGTCCCGGAGCCGTGCGGGGGGTGGGTGACCTTCCCACGGCCGCGTCTCCCGTGGGGAAGCCGGTGGGGGCGGCCGGAGCTGGTACCCGGGCTGTGCGTGGAGCTGGCATCGCCCCTTCGGCGCGTTATTGCAGGTGGAGGGGATGCTCTGGTCGTTGCTTTTGGACTTTGTCGCGTGCGGGCAACTTTTGAGGGTGTTGGGCATTTGGGAGGGTGGGTTAAACCCCTGAAATTGCCTCTTGTCCCCGTCCCCAGGGTGTAAACGGCGAGAGCGGGAGCTGAGCCCCATCCCTTGGCATCTGGCAGCGGTGGGATGCGGAGCCCATCCTGTGCCCGGAGCTGAGAGGGTGTTGCTTTGGGTTTTGTGCTCCCCGTTAGGGCTCTGGAAGGACATCGCTGCCCGTCTCGGGGCTGGCTCAAGGGCTTTAGCCAGGTGCCTTCTCTACTGCTTTCCCAGGACAGCCAAAAGTGTTGCAAACAGCATTAAAATCCTCCTGGAGGCAAAACCAGCCACCTCGGAAAATAGGCTGAGGCTGCTAACGCTGCCGTTCACAGGGACAGGTTGTTGCGGAGAAGGGACCTCATTATCTTTCTTGCTGATGTCTTTCTATTAATTCTAATCTCGGGTATAAACTGGAGCAGCAATTTGTCTTTGAGCAATTAACACTTCTGCATTTCACTGCTAAAAAGCTCCGAGCAGGGTGGCTGCCCTGATCGTGGCTCTGCTTTGGGCTTGGTCCGTGCGACACCGCTCCGGGGATCTAAAAAGTGTGTATGGATCAGCCTGATCCTCCCCTTCCCGGGAGGCTGCAATAAAAAAAAAAAAAATAAAAAAAAAAAAAAAAAAATACAGGGCTTCAAAACACGGACAGTTGGCTCCAGGGATGCAGAGATGATAACAGATGAACCATTTGCTTTAATTACTGGTATCAAAAGCCCAGGCTGCAGCTTAGCCTGAAAATAAATATTGTTAATGTTGTGATACGGGGCTTTATTTGATGATGCATCCTTCATCTGGTAGGGATTTAGCGAGCTGCTCACTTTTGCTGTAGGGGCTGACTCAGGAGATCTGTGTTCAGCCCTTCCGTGGGGATAAGCCTGGGGTACGTGGGGCCATGGGTCTGAGCCCCACATGCCAAATTGGGGTCGCTGTGGCATCCTGTGGGCACTTTGCTGGGCATTCCCTGGGAGAGCAGCGTTGGGTGGGTGATGCTCATCCACAGCAGCCCCTTTAGCAGAGATATGCCAGATCCAGGCGATGCAGTGGGAGCTGGTTGCCATCACCTGTGCGTGGTCTGCAGGATGGGCTTCCCCAAGCCCCCCCGCCCCCCATCAGACCCATGAACCCCCTTATTTGCAACCCACCTGGGTGCAAACACTGTCCCCTGCGTGGCATTGCCTCCAGCCTGCTGTTCTGCTCTCTCCTCCTTGGCAGTCTTTCCCAAGGAGAGCTGAGAAACGTGCTGAACGTGGAAAAAGCATGTTTTATTTGTGGAAGCACCCTTTGCAGCCAAGGTGAAACCCAGGAGCCCATTGCGGGACTCTGCTGTGCCTCTGTGGCTGTCTGGGTACGTGTGCCCTGGTCTTAAATGTTCCCTGGTATCAGAAAGGGCAAGGGGAGAAAAACTGCTGAGGAAAAGTGAGGGGACTCACAGCTCCAGAGTCTCTTTTTGTGCTTAAGTTTTGAGGGACTTTCTTTGGAAACCTCAAAATGAGATGGTCCTCAGTGCCCACTGCAGGTCCCGGGGGCTGCGCTGGCAGCGGAGACCCTCTGCCTGTTTGCCAGCGCCGGTGGTGGCCCCAGCCCAGTGTCCTCCTCCTGCCTGCAGACAGGTGATGATGTCACTGCAGTCATTGCCAATTAGTGATAATAGGTAATGAATCGCTCCAGGTGGTCCCACTCAAGGTCTGGGCAGGGAGGAGAGCTCTGCTCCCCGAGGCAGTGTCCCCAGGACCAGCCTGATTAATTCCCCCATCGTCCTTAAAGCTGGAGACTGGGGAAGTGGCTAATGACCGTGATGGTTTATAACAACCCTGATGGTTTATAACCTCTGTGGGCTGAAAGATGCCCTGGCTCCATCCCTGCCAGTGGGGCTGAGTGGCATTGCTCTCCTCCAGCCCCAGGAGGTGGGTACAGGCTCTCCCCTTTGGGGCCCGATGCCCCAGTGATACCTCCATGTGCTGAAAGATGCCCTGGCTCCATCCCTGCCAGTGGAGCTGGGTGGCATTGCTCTCCTCCAGCCCCAGGAGGTGGGTACGGGCTCTCCCATTTGGGGCCCGATGCCCCAGTGATGGGCAGCAGGTCTGGCTGTGTTTAGAAACCAGTTGCTTAACGAAGGTGTGTGGGGAGAGAAAGGAGCTGCATTTAGTGACTGGGGGAGTCGGGAGCCCAGCATCCCCCAGGGTGGTGCAGACACTGATCTGGGCAGCTGAGTGCTGGTCTCTGCTGGTGGCTGAGCTCCCTGTGGCTCTTGGGGAGGGTCGGGCTGTGGTGCTGGGGGGACACCCTCTGCACAGCCCTGTCATGGGGTGCCAGGCTCCCCTGGCCCTGACTGCTGCCCCCTGAGAAGGGCAGGTTTGCAGCCTCGAGCATCCTTAGCCCGGGGACATGGTCTGGGGATGGGGCACGGATCCTGCGGCGCAGCGTGACACCGTGGTCCTCAGCCACCACCAGGGCATCTTCCAGGGACTGTCACTGCCTTTGGGAAGCTGTCCCTGGCAGCGAGCAGGACCTGGTGCCTCCGATCCCCACTGGCATCACTTGTTTGGCTGGTCCTTCCCAGCCTTTTCCCCATCGCTAAACTTCCTTCAACTGCTTGCATGGGGGTCCCTGTGCTGTCCTCCTGCCAGCATCCCTGATGAGGCCGGTTCCTCCTGGTGGCTTGGGGCACATGCCCTGTCCCTGGCAGTGCCCGCATGGAGGGCGGCGTGCGGAGCGGTGCAGCGATCTGTTGCTAAGCAGCCTCCGGAGCCGCTCCGCCGCGGCGAGAGGAGCGATGGCAACGCCGCCACCGCCTTTCATAGCACCGTGTAGGCTTGGGGTGCACTGGGGCATCTCCTGGCCAGAGACCCCCCCAGCTCCACCAGCCACGGGTAAGTCCTACAAACCCAGAAGTGATTATTTTTTTTAATTATTATAATATTTATTTTTTTCACCGCTGTCTTTCCTGCAATTAATCAAGGGGAGTAAATCCTCCTGACAGCATCATAACGGTGTTTGGTTTGGGAAGGAGCTGCTGGAGGAAATGTCAACGTGCTGCCTAAATAAAATCGACTGCGCGCTGCTGCACGGCTGCCTTGGGATGGATCTTTGTCTGGAGGATGGCAGGGAGCTGGGAATTAAGGAGAAGGTGGGGAAAAAAAGGCATCTCTAGCACCTTATGTGAATTTAAAGGTAGCAGAGGCATTGGCCAAACCAAAGCCATCAGTGAGAGCTCCTTGCCCTGTTGCTCTGTGGATTTAGCTGGAGGGCAGTGGAAGCAGGAGCAGCCCCGTGGGCTCCTGCGTGGTGCGTGGGTGAATGCCCCGTGCCATCGAGCAGCGTGCTGGGTTTTGGTGGTCCCGGGGTGCCATGGAACTAGGTGGATGGGTGCTGCAGGCAAACTGCTGCTGATGGGGATCATGAGGGCACCCATGGGATCTGAGCACCTGAGGATGGGACCAGGTCTGTCGTTGCTCTGCATTTCTCGTATGCCTCTAATCCGTGGATCATTGTCACCTGTCATTGTGGACTGCGGCCATCATCATCGAGGCCATGTTTAGCCTAGATTAACCAATTGGTGCCAAGCTTGCCCAGGATGTTGTGGGGCCTCAGTTTCCTGTAAGGGTCTGGCAGAGGGACAAAGGAGGAAACGACCTGGTGTTTAGGATTTCCCAGTTCTGAGGCTTTCCCAAAAGCTGAATTCCAGGACCCCTGGCTTTGCCGCAGTGCGGTCGGAGGGCTCCAAGCCCCGGGGTCTGGTCCCACCTCACACCGGAGCAGTGTTGCTGGGTGGTTGGGGTACGTGGGTCCCCACGGGAGCACAGCAGCGTGTGGGTCACTTGGTGCTTCATCTGGACTCAGAGGGTGACTGTCCTGCTGTCCCGTGCCCTGATGGCAGACCTGGCCAGGTGGCTGCAGGCCAAGCAGCTTCCGTTTGCCGCTTCCACGCATTTCTGCCAGCTGAGATCAGCCTCTCTCCTTTCTTTTTTTAAAGGAAAGTCTTGAACGTGGGCTGCTTCCTGCAGCGCCATCCGTAAAGCAGCTTGCCCAATTTTGCCCAAACTTTCTGAAATGATTTGCATCCAGGATGAGATGAAGGTGATGGCTGCCTGGGGACGTCGGGATTCGAGGGAGTTTGGGTGTGCGGGACCCCACGGGGCTGAGCTGCCCTCCATCTGGTCTGCTGATCATTTTGCAGCATTCCACAGCTGCTTCAGCAGCTGTTTTGGGGCTATTTACACCTTTTTTTCTTTTTTTTTTTTTTGGTAGGTCTTGAATGACATCTAGGCAGACATGAGTAGGTCTGACTGCGTATCTTGAAAGTGTTTTGAGACTGCCCCGGAGTGGCTCCCCGGCGTTTTTGGGGGTTTTTCCCCTTTTTTTTTTTTTTTTTTTTTTTTTTTTTTCCTTCCCCTCTGCATGTAAATCCCAGAGTACCAAATTCTGCCTGACCCTGGAGGGGAGTGAGGACCCTGCTGTGGGCTCAGGATGCTCTCTGTGGCCCCTATAGCCACACACACACACCATAGGGGATGCTGTGGGGGGTGTGTGGCTCCTGCCCCGGGCAGACTCTTTTTCCTGGCAAAGGAGGAGCCTGGGTGTTGTGAGATGCTCAGGGCAGGGCTGGACATGGGGTGCCCAGTGTCTGTGCCACATCTCTGGTTGGGACCTGGGGTCCCCAGGGGTGACAGGTATCGGCCACAGTGCTGGGGTGTGGAGTGGAGGGCAGGATCCAGCCCTCATGGACTCAAGAGATGGTGGTGAATGTCACTGCTAACTGGGAGAGAATTCCAGTTAAAAATGGTGTTTGGGGACATGTTTGCCCCTGAGAGTCAGGGAGGCAGGACTCCCATCCCTGGGCATGCTGATGCATCCCGGCTTCTGCATTTGCTCTTCTCACCGCTCGGCTTGGGGGGGTCCTACTGGGTCCTTGTCATCCCAAAATATGCACCCCTTCTCCCTGGGTATGTGTGGAGCTGGGGAGCCCCATTAGGCTGCCACACGCTCGTACACTATTTTTCCCTCCCTGGCTCCACCGTCCCGCTGGGGAGCATGAATCAGCTCCCGTGCCCAGGCTGGCCTTGGAGCTGGTGTGAAAATCCCATCAGCCCGACGGAGGGTGATGTTTGGATCCGCTCGAGTTCAAAACCTCCTGTTTGGTGATGACACGCAGAAATAATCTCTCACTTGGCACCCGAGCAGCAGTTTGGGTTGTTTGTTTGGGGTCTGGCTACCGGCTGTGAATAACAAGCTGCTGCCCGTGCTCTGTCTGCAAGAGTTGTTTCGCCGAGTGAATGGACGGGCTCTAAAACCTGCTCTTTCAAACCAGATTAATTGCATTAGGCTTTGTCAATGCAAAAATTACCTCATCATTGGCACTGGCAGGTGGTGTAGAGCAGCAGACTTATTCAATATTTAAGAAAGCTGCATTGCAGAGCTGAGAAGGCTGGAGAAATAGGTTGCCTGTGTCAGTGTCTTTGCTGGTGGAGACGATCTCTGCAGGCACCGCCAAGTGTGACATGTTGAGCTCACCGTAAAAACCTTGATTATTGCACGGGGAGTCTTTAAAACACTGAATTTTCTGTTTTCTACCCCGGTGTGTTATTTCCAGATGGTTAAACTATGGCGTTAGGGCAGCCCTGTACCAATCTCTCTTTGCAGATGCCCGGTTGGTGGTGGCAATGTGGGTTCTTTGGGTGGCTTTGAGTCCTGCCTGCCTCCCCAGCAGCCCCGTGTCCCTCCTGGTGCCCATGGGGCAGGATGGACTCGTGCCGTGGGGCTCCAGCTGCCTTTTCCTGCTTGTCCAGGGCTGCTGGAGGGTGAAGGAGACCTGCTGGGACAGGGCTTGGCACCGACACTGCATCCGGCAGATTTCGGGTGCTGGCGATGGGTCTGTGAATTGGCACCTCTTGGCTGAGAGCGAGCGGTGTCTGCGCGCGGGACGACGGCGCTGGCGGCTTGGGGAGAGGCTGAGTGATTCACGGGAAGACGTTCAATCCCTTTTTATTAAGGCATGATCAAATTCATGGGCTCCGTCATACAGAAGTAACGGAGCGGCGTGATTAGAGTCATGTGGCTCTTCCTTAAGGCCAGAAATTAAGACCTCGCTTCTATTCCTGGCTCTGCCCGGGACGCGCCGTGTTCACGCCGGCGGGAGCTGCCACCTCGCTCCTCCTGACCTCCTCTTGCAACCGGGGAACCTCGAGCTGCCAGCACCGTGGGGGGACGAGGAGGACCTGGGGGAGCAGGTCCTGGGACCCTCTGGGGACAACCCAACCCTGGAAGGTCTTGGCGTCCTCCTCGGGTGGGATGTTTCCATTTCATTAACTAAATGCTGCTGCGTCCCATCGATCACCATTTGGATTGACACATCCTTTCTCTTCTGAGCAAGGATTTGGTGGGGGGAAAAAGCCACCGTAAGCTGTGATTTCGTTCTTTGCTGTGTGCTAAAAATGCAGAACCAAGCATTAGGACAAGCAAGAGTAGTTGCTGGAAGTAATGCAAAGTAGATCTTCAAAATCTATTATTTATAGGAGGAGGGAAAGGCTTGTGTATTCCTCCAGGAGCCGTCCCTGGGCTCTTCTCCATCCGCAACAAAGCGAAACGCCCGCAGCCTCTCTATTATTAGCAGAAAGTTCTAGTTGGGGGAAGGAGTTTTCCTCCCTGCTGGCTGAAGTGCTGGTGGTTGCTCTACCCTCTTCACCAGGAGAAAAACAGGGATTTTCCCCTATCCTTTGTGGGGCCAGAGCGGCCCCTCCAGCTCCGTGTGACCTTGGGCAAGTCGTTTATCCACCCCCATCTCCCCAAAAATGGGTGTTTGCAGCACGGCATGGCACTGCCCTTCCAGGGTATCCCATAAAATCTGTGTGTAGCCCTGTGAGACCCCCCCCTGCCCCATTCCTGGCCACAGCAGGACCCTAAATCCCCGGCAGGAGTTCGGTGCTGCAGTGCAGATTGTGGAGGTGTTGGTGGGGATGTAAATGAACAATTTGCTTATTTAACTGACCTTGTCAATCAGAGCCTCCTGGTTTGGCAGAGGAATAGTCGCTGTATGAAACCAGCGGAGCACTAATTACCCCACATGCTGCATTTTTTTAATATGGATATATATCTGTATTTTTGGAAGTTATCAGTGAAGCAGAGGTGATCCTTAGATCTCTGCTGACTCTTCAGAGACTGATGGAGAAACCCCTGCAATATTGCAGAGCAGAAAGCAGAGGATGGGAGTTGTGTTTTCTCCCCGTTCTGGAAACGTTGTACATTTTTTCATGGCTCAGAGTTTGTGATTTCAGTGGGGCAGTTTTGTAAACTCCTGTTTTCCATCCTCTCCTCGGGATAACCTCCCCAGTGCTCCTGTTGGAGTTTTGCTGAGAACTGGAGTCACTTTGTGCTCTGCAAAAGGTTTGGGCTGAGCTCTGGTCCTGCTGGGACCCCCTGGCAGCTCTGGGACCTTGGTTTCAGTGCAGGGACCTGGTGGGACATGGGTGTCTGAGTGGTCCCTTCCAGCTGGGGACGAGTCTGGGGCAGCATCTTCCCAGGGCAGCAGGTTTGGGAGGATGAAAGGGGCGCAGTGTCTGTGGGCCAGGCTCTGCAGAGGGGTTTGGGGTTTTCTGGTGGTTTGTTCTTTTTTTTTTTTTTTTTTTTTTTAAATCTGCTGTGTAGTAGAAGTAAGCCTTTCCATGAATGAAATAAACAAAAAGGAACAAGAAAACACAAAATTTGTTTTCCAGTAATTTTTCAGAAACTATTGTCTGGGAAACCTAGTTCACAAATGAAAAAAAAAAAAAGAAAAAAGCCACTGCAA